>NC_044006.1:78185165-78490409 GCF_900496995.4 Aquila chrysaetos chrysaetos | reverse complement strand
TTTTTGAGCACCGTAGATGTGCTTGCTAAATTACTATCTCGCTATCTGAATCTCATCTTTACTAAGAGATTCAGTGAAGAAATTACGTATTGTTACAAGGGCAAGAAATGATTCATGGAACAACTGGAAAAAAAGAGCCACTAGTTTCTAAAACACAGTTGTTGGGTTTTTCCCTCCCATTGCTTTGTTAGATGAAAGAATGGGATGTTGATGTAGTTATGCTCAATAGCCACATGACAAACTTGTTGATTAAGAGCAGTTTACATACCTAGCCCATCATCCAGTATTCTTTTGGCCTGAATAATGTGAATCTGTGGGTTATCTATTGCATGAAACCACTTTTCCTTAGGTTTCACGTCCTTAGAATATCTCGCACATCTGTACATGCATAAGGTACCCCGTATACTTCAATGTGAAAGTATTACTCCATACTGCTCTTCCTGGTACTGCATAAACAAGAGATTCTGCTTAGAGGTTAGTGGATTCCCATAACTGAGCAGAGGGATCAGAGAGGATAGGCAAGCTTTAAGGACTTGTCAGCAGGAGGAGAAAAATATGAACAGCAGACTCATAAAAGTCTACAGTTTTATTAAATGTATTTATGCACACTCTTTGGAAAACAGTAGGATGATTTCCCTCCCAAGGAGAGAATTCTCTGGTCAGTGGTGTAACAGGTCTCCTGACCAGCACTGCTGTAATTGCTCATTCCTTGGTGAGGAACACGGGAAATGCCAGCTCTGCCACTTCTGTGAGCAGCTGGAAGAGTGCATTTCAGTCTGCTCTGGACTTTGCTGTTATATATTACAAACACTGCCTTGGGATCTGGCAGTGGGACCCAACCCAACAAAAGTAAAAGTTATGAGCAAAACCATACATATGTATTTTACGCACTACCTGTAATAAAAAGACTTGTTTTAAAAATGTTATTGTAATGTAGAATGAATAAAACCTAAACATTATCTAATTGCTTGCAAGCTTTGAAAGTGCTGCAAGCCCCTTAATCACAAGTGTATAATGATTTATTACTGTAACTACAGGTAAATATCTAAATATGAAGAGTTCCTATTTAAATGATCTACAGTAATATGCTTTTATTAGTCCACAGTCATTGGCAAACTGGAACTATGTCTCTGAACAGCAAAGGATACGAGTGTCTATAGAAGTGAGCTGAAGAGAAACTTCCATAAATGTTTTGTCAATCTTACCTCCACCTGTTTAGAAACAATACTCTCAGATTCTTAACATTTGTCTGGCTTCCTAATATTCTAAACAAGCTGCAAATTTTGAACAAGTAGAGAATTATTTTCAGGGCTCATTTAATGCAAGAACTGATAATTTCCTGAAATGGCCGTATGCCATCCATACAGTTCATCTTTACCCACCTGCCTTTCAATTTTCAGCTGCAATGTGTTTTGCTGGAAGCGTCACCTTGTCATCAGCAGCGCGGCATCGCTTTCCAGTCACAAAAATGCTAAAACTTGTGTAGGGCACAGGCCCACTTTGAGTCTGTGGAGGGTCTTTGGAGATGGGAAACAAAAGTTCAGCCATAACTCCTTCCACTTCTCCCCTTTCTCCCTCTGGAGCAGAGACAGGGTTTAATCTGGGTCGCTCGTTTTTGCCACGTCATCTAACTGATGCACAAAGGGGGACATCAACAGCATCTCTTTTAGTTTTTAAATGAGGGGAATGCCACGTTTCCTTCCCCTTGCAGTGACTTGCCCTTGACTGTATTACAGTACAGTGACTAACTCGTGGAAGGGTCATCTTTTCTTAGTTTTATTCTGTCAGTGAGGTCATCTGTCTGCTCTCTGACTCATGGCATTTCAGTTAAGTAATCCATCTTATAAAACTCGGCATGGTGGTTCTCTCTGTCCCGTCTGGTTTGAATGCCCATGCTGATTACTTGAGGGGAAAGGAGGTGTGTGCACACAAAAAGTAAAACTTGCAGAAAAGGAATTTTCTCTTGCTGAATCCTCAGCTGCTGGAGTACCATCTTTTGCAGATGACATTGATATATCCACTTAAAGCATGGACCAAAAGCAGAATAAAGCTAACGCGTGTTAGACCAACCAAAGCTGGCACTAGACAACTTGCAAACATGGTCTAAAGATCCTGACAGTCTCACCAGTGAGTCTGGTCTGGAACTAAGGGTGAAGGCTGTTCATCTGCCTGGGACACTGGGAAATGTGTTGTTTTCCTCTCTGGCTTGTAACTTGGTTAAAAAAACTGACCATCAGTCAGTTTACACTGGTGTACTGTTGTTGGGGAGGAGAGCATGTAGCTTATGCAGGCTTTCCTTGGTCTGCTGTCGAGTTAACTGATCTGGAGCTCAGCTGTTGTTCCTGATTCAGGTTAGCTGTATGTGTCCATCAGGTTGGAAACAGATGCTTCCTCCTTGAGAGGAGGAGATGGGTTCTCCATGCAACAGTCGTAATCTAAACTTCAGTCAGTTTTCCCTAGGAAGCAGTCTGAGCAACTGTGTTTTACTGTTGGGCATAAATTTAAATTATGAAGGTGTTTGCCCCTGGTAAATAATCTTGAAAGTAGTTTTCCCTCAGAAGTCCAGTTGTGGTGTCAGGTGCATCTTCATCTTGTTTTTTAAATAATCTTACTCTGCACCATGTCTTCCCCCTGTGTGGTGACACTGGCCTCATTCCTTGTCTCCTGCTAGACCCCTTCAGCATGCACAGAGGGGAGAATCTGCCTGATTTATCATTTCCTACTGACATGCAGAATGTGCCGCTGTTCACGGACCATGCTGATGCTTCCAGAGACATCCATGGTGAGTTCCTTCTTGGCATTTGTCCTGATAGTCAGATTTTGGTGTTTTCTCTGTTGACTTTCATGTACTGAAAATTATTAAGCCGATAAGTTCACAGACTATATAATCACCTTTTTTTTTTTTTTTTTTTTTGTGCCTAAAACCATTCCAATAGCTACTTCCAGTAAGGTGGTTTTTTTTTTTGAAGTGTATTTAGGCAGAAGGAAATAGGACAACTAGACAAGTTGAGTTAAAGCAGGCATTACTGATGGTTCTTGTCTTCATGGCTAGAAACCTGTGAACTTTTTCCATGAAGTGGTCTTCAGGTTTTGGACTATTGGAGTTTAAGCGGTTATTAATAAGAATTCATAGGAGCAGAAGCAGAAAGCAAAAGGAAATAGTTTGCCTGTGCTTACTGTCTTATACCTTGTTAAAAAAATTAGATATGCATACACAATTTACAATGCAGTTTGTAAAGGTGAGCTGATTGAGAGAGCTGCTTACAAACTTTATCTAAGCTGCTTGTGAGCAGAACAGAATAGTTTATTTTCCAAGTGTTGTATAGACTTTAAATTTGGGGGGGGGGAGTCATTGGGGCTAGCGTGGTGATTAACAAACAGCCTTTTATTTCATCAGCACCACATGGATCTATGATGGTACCTGAACAACCTTTCTTGGGGCCCCTGTATTCTCCTGCAGAGGCTCTAGACCCATCAGCCTTCATTGGCCTGGATTCAACTGCAGAATTTCTGCAAGACAAAGCAGGTAAGAAACAGATGTTTTGCTATTACTGTCTGTCTTGCTAGCTGGGTTTGAAGGGTATGCAGCTGGAAAATCTTGGTTTCCTAGTCCTAAAGAACCTTGGTGGGGGAGTTGATACGTAAAATGAGTTAAGATTAGAAAGCATTGTGTTGGCAATGACAGTTCTTGGTTCAGTGTGAATGTTCTGAAGATGTTAGGAGATCACAGAATGGCTGAGGTTGGAAGGGACCTCTGGAGATCATCTTGTTCAACCCCCCCTGCTCAAGCAGGGTCACCGAGAGCCAGTTGCCCAGAAGAATTGAGCAAAGAACCTGCTCTGTTGGGTCCTGGGGTCAGTGCTGTTGTATAACTCTTCTCTGATGCAAGCTTTCACTAGCAATAGTCACAGAAGAACATGATGTTCTGGTACCATTCTTAAAGGGAACTGTGAAGTTACCTGAGAATGAACTCACAAAACAGCAGAGTCAATACCTTCAATTGAAAAAATAGAGCAGTGTTAGTGTCAGTGGCAGGACTAAATGTGTTTGTTTTCCATAGTGCCTGAAGAACATTGGATGGGAGTTCAGCATGACGTGACGGGACCAGATGCCTCTTTCTTTGTTGAGCCACCAGGTAAAAATAGTTTCGACTTGATCTGCAGGAACTGTCTATAGACAGTTTCTGAACAGCAGAAGCAGAGCTTTTCTATTAGTCTGCCTTTTCAAGAAACATAAGGCTGTAAAGAAGTGAAGTGGGATCTGACCAAGAACAGCACTGTTTCTGGTTCTCAAATCAATTTACAATAGAAATGCATGTTTTAGAGAAATGTTACTTGACACGCATTTTCTGGTTTAGTGCTGTAAGGGGTGGGGAGACCCCTGCATTTTATAGACTGTTTACTTCTAATTTAGGGTAACAAATTTAGTATATGCAGTGACAAGCCCGACTGTCAGTAGAATTAGTGGCATGCCCTTTTGGGGGCATATCGTGTAGCAGGGCTTTACCCCACTGAAAGCATGCCCTTTTCATGGGTTTTGGGGAATTAAGTTAGCAGATGTAGATGTGTGCAAAAAAAATATGTTCAGCAGCAAGCTGTGTGGATTCCAGACTATGTTTCCATTCTGTGCGTCTCCATTATAGTGAAGGTACTTGAATTTTCAGTTGGGATGTGTGTTCAAGCATTACTTGACACTAAAATAATAAATAGAACAAAATTTACTCTTGAAAAGAAACTCTAAAACTGGAACTTGACTGCTGTCAAGGATTCTAGTCTTTGTAGACAGTAAGTCGGAGCACTCATGTTTACTGCTTCTAAGGGTTGGTGCAGCTGAGGGCGCCAACAAACATAAGTTTGGCTCATGCATAATCAACAGAATTTTAAACTAAATTCTAATTGCAAACCTGTATATTCTGTCCAATAATCTTTAGATTCTGGTTACAGTTAAATCTTTGAAGCTCCATTGAGACATAATTCCATTGCGGTTGTATGTATATTACTATATTTGATCCATAATGGGATCTCTGTTGCTGATTTTGGTGAACAAGCTAAGAGGAGAGTAGTTTAACACTGGTCCTAGGTAGAAAGTGTTTCTGGAGCTGTTGGCTCTGCCAAGGGCTCAGGGTAGAACTGGATTGGTTTGTAACTGAACGTTCCTAAACTTTGTCACAGCAGTTGCTTCTCTCAAGATGCAAGTGTTTTCCCAAGTATTGCACAAACTAATTTTCTGAAAATTGACAATAAAAACTGGTTCTGTTTTGGTCTGATCCGACTGGGACGCTGAAGTGGGGGAAGCTTACTCATCAGGGTTGCTGCTCCAGGCAGCACCTTGAGAGGGTGATTCACATCCTGGCAACTCCAGAATAGAAAGCTGTTTGCTAAGATCTTTCTGAGTGTTTAATCAAGCTTGGTTTTGTATGCCCAGTGCCCCCTACAGTGACTGAAGCAATAAAGCTGAATTTGCCGGAAAGCCCTGCAGCAGTGGCTCCTGGTTTTGTTCCTCCTGCAGTAACAGCATCCCCAGGAGGGGCTGAAGCTACTGATGGACCAAAAGGTGCGGCATCAGGTAAAGTTGCCCTGGTCTAAAGGTTGTTGCAGGGTTTAGGCCTGTCATGAGCAAGCCGTAATGGTGGAAAGACATGGGATTCCCTCTTCTGAAGGAAACACAGCAAGATATTAACAAATTCCATTGTGACTAAAGGTTTATGATACCTGAATTGTGTTGGTGAGAAATAGCAAGACTATTTGACTTTCCAACTCTTGTGTCACAGTCCAGTAACTGATTTAATGATTCTTTACTTTCTCGGAATTTTAGCTCCAGAAGAATGTTAAGGTGTGTCAAGAACATGGTTATACCATGAGTCTGATGCTATATAGAAATAACTTAAAAACTGTCCGTTTTAAAGACTCTCTTTAAAACAGAGTTTTTAAGGTATTTATATACAATTTATATACAGCATCAGACTCATGGTACATTTTGCACTAGTCTTTGTCCAGTTTCTTTATGCTTTATTCCAGTACTTTCCATGATTCACCAGGGAGCATCCATACTACTTCTAATATCTATTTCTTTACTGTCTTATTATTCTGTAAAATCACAATCTTTAAATTTTATTTTGGAGAGGATCATGATATCACTTCAGAAAAAAAAACCAAAACAAAACAAAAAAAAAACCCCAAATAACCAAATGAGGGTTAGTGCATAATGGATCTTTTTGGTTTGCTTCACTGGAATATTGGTTTTATCTAAATGGATCCTGAAGTGCTACTTTAAAAGGGACTTTTTCCGTTTTTCTAATTTCTTTCCTTTTTCAGTTTAAATATCTAATTTAAGATTTAATATCTTTCCTGTTGTTTGGGGAGGATATTTTTAGATGTGACTCAAACAGTAGAAATTTTATTTTTTTTTAACATCTACTCAGCAATATATCCGAGATGTTCAGGTCACTGTGCTGCATTACACAGAGTATGGGCAGTGCTTGGGGCTGTTGAAATTAATAGTTGCAGAAGAAAAATCTAGTGCTTCTGGCTTTTGATAATTTGTAAAAACTTGCCTCTAGACAGCTAAAATGTCAAACTAAAACTGACTGAAAAAACTCCTTTAAGGGTATTTTATGAAAACGCGAATTTAAATGCAGAGGCTTGATTGTACTGTGAACTGACAAATGTTATTTTGAAACTAACAGCTCGGTCTTTAGTAGATAGTATGTAAAAAATGAACGAGGCCAAGTTGGGCATGAAAGAATAAAGGGCAGTTGGTGATTCACTGGATGGCAGTGTCTTTTGTGTCAAGAGTACCAATGCTTCTGCTCAAGTTGCAGCACCATACCACCCGTGAACAGCATAAACAATATTTAAAATGAGGTGCGTATGGCTCTGGAATGTTTCAGGACTTTTTCCCCTGCTGTTGGAATACACAGCTGGGCTCATAAAGATGACACCAAAAGTTTCTGTGTCCTATATAGGAAAAAAACCCTCATTGTGATTCCTGTGTATGTTCTGTGGAATGTGTTGGTCGCAGTGGATCCAGCAGCTCTGGTCTCTCGCCAGCTATGTAGCATCAGGTAGTTTTTAAACGAAAACAGTGCATCTCTTGGCTGATGTACGTTCGGAGCAGATGGATGTCTAACGCTGCAGTCAAGGATACAAAACAAGGCACACGAGGCTGCAGTAGGAAAAGCACTTGGGTGCACTGAGGAGTGTCATAAAGACTAGTACAACTTGAGTGCACTGGTGTAAGCGGGGGGGAGTAAGTGATGCTGCAAGACAAGAAGACAGGGAGCGAAAGCCCTGTCTTCTCTAGTCATAAAACCACACTGTCAGATATTTGCATTCTATATATTTTGTTGATTTCTGTGATCTGTGTTTCTGTAGCAGGTGCAGCGTGTGTTCCTGCCTCGGATGTCATGTCTGTTTCTGCAGAAAAAGCTGAGTCCATTCTTGCAGGAGACACCAAGCCTCCTCAAGCTCTGGATGCTGGATTTGCACCTGCAGCAGAAGCCAACCTTCTTCAGGCTATGGATGTCGGGTTTGCTCCTGCCCCAGAAGCCAAGTCTCCTAATGCTATCAATGCTGGATCCACCCCAGTGGCGGATACTGGCTTCACCCCAGGAGCAGATGCTATGTCCCATTACGCTACAGATTTGGAGTTTGCCCCAGCAGAAGACGCAGGGTTTTCCCCAGCAGCAGATGTGGAAACTCACCATGCTATGGATTTGACATTTGCCCCAGCAGCAGATGCGGAATCTCACCATGCTATGGATTTGGCATTTGCCCCAGCAGCAGATGTGGAATCTCATCATGGTATGGATTCTGAGTTTGCACCAGCAGCAGATGCAGAGTTTGCCCCTGCAGCAGAAGTCAACCATCATCATGCTATGGATTCTGGGTTTACTCCTGTAGCAGAAGCCAAGCCTCTTCCTGCCATGGATTCTGGGTTTGCCTCTGCAGAGGCTAAGTCTCTCTCTGCAGCTGACACCAAGATTGCTGCATCTGAAGAGCTGATGACATCCGAGTCTTCTCTTGAGCAAGACAAGTCACCCTTCGACAAGCCTCCCACAGGTGAGCGTGTATGCCTGAAAGCTTCATTCAGGCTTGAAATAGCACGGCAAGTGGTGTGAGAAGGCCACTGTAAGTTGGCATAGCACTAGCAGCAACACTCCTGGTAGCACATAGTGATGGCTACACAGATGCACAATTGTGGTAAGACTGTCAAATAAAAAGCATGTTTTTTTAGTAGCTACGATTATGCTATGCCTTGCACAAAACATCTTAAGTAGAGCTCAGTTTTGCTGTCAAGATACAGACAGAGGAAGTGCTTCACGAGGTGTTTTTGGTTATAAAATATAAAACTAGAATATCTTAATGGCTTTTTTGGTGTTTGGTTTTTGGGTTTGGGTTTTTTTTTTGACTTGGCATGCTTAGCAGTGATGTATGGTTTTTAGGACAGCCATAGAGACATTTTAGTTCATCCCTGTTAGTACTTATTTTTGTATCACTGTCATCCTCAGCTTATACTGAAATCTCCACAGATCCTGTAAGACACAATCTTTTCAAACAAAGGTGCTTATCTTGAAAATGGTTTCTGAGGAGAGTCTCAGGCTTTGTTGATAATTTTGTGACATTTCCTTGGAGTGACTATAGGCGTTGAAGTGGCGAGGCGGGCATTTTCGTTTTTTCCATGTGGTGGACAATAGATTTGCTGTGCTGCATAGACTTCCCAAAGGACACTATGCTTTTGGAGGGAAAATTACTGTCAAAATAGAGCAAATAGTACTAGGCAGAGGCAGCATATGTGGATTGATTGCAGAAGGAGTTGGAGTAAGATATTTTCTTTCTTGCCTTCTAATACTCTTTAGTTTAATGATGGGAATAAATTTCAAGAGAGAGAAGTTTTAACCAAAAAATCCCTACTAAAATTTAATTACTACTAAAATGTAGTAACTGAGAGGCAATAATACAGGAAGGATATGCTTTAGCAGAACGCTTAGGCTTTCAGGAGGGGAAAGCTGGTAGAAAGTGATCCTAAAAAGCAGATTACCACTGTTTTGAAAGTGAGAAAAACCTTTAGCTTCTTGTGAAAGGTAAGAATTAGGTGAGGAAATGATTTTTATCTTGCTTAATCTGATCTAAATTAAAAATAATATGAATTTTTATTTTTTACATTCCGTTTGCAGAAGCAACTACAAATGTGGAACAAGAATCAAAAGTCCCAGAAACTTGTGTTGACCTTTTAGAGAAAGCTAAAGACAGCAGACCACCTCCCAGCCACCATGAAGAGCATCTTTCTGAACAGACAAACCATCTTTCAGAACCTGCAGGTGAGAAATGCAAACCACATTATAAAACTAGAGCCAGCACTTTGCTATCAGGAAATTCTGCCCCACCACCTAAGTTCTTTCTTAGAGACACTGTTCTCCTTTCCTTATCAAGGAAAAAGCAACAAAGGTTTAATTTCAAGAAGGTTATTAGTGTGTGCTAACACAGGGACTGTTATAAATAGATGGTAGGCTTCACATTTGAAATTACCATCATATAACTTGTCTTTTTCTTCCTCATCCCTAGTTGTTGTACCAATGTCTGTCATAATTTTTATTTCTATTCAAAATTTAAATAAAATTAATTACACAGAGAACCATTCTCCAATGTAATTATGTCTTACAAATTAAAACTTGTTATAATTATGTGTAGCTAGGAATTTTGTAGTGTCTGCATGAATATATTCTAAGGTATCTATGAATACTAGATGATTAGCATTAGATAGGAACTCCAAACTGATAATGGAGTATATTCTGGATTTGAATTCCAGTGGGAAGTGAGTACAGTCTGCATTTGGTTGATTACAAAGAGGAAAAAACAAACCCCAAAC
This sequence comes from Aquila chrysaetos chrysaetos, assembly GCF_900496995.4. Lineage (NCBI taxonomy): Eukaryota > Metazoa > Chordata > Aves > Accipitriformes > Accipitridae > Aquila > Aquila chrysaetos. The sequence goes on along the minus strand of NC_044006.1, from coordinate 78,480,542 downwards.
AAACCCTTACCCTGTGCTTAAGCCCCAAGACAGTCTTTGCTTCATGTTTTGCGTCCACCTTGGTATGTCTGCCAAAATATAAAATTGCTGCTTAAAATGGGATTGTGAGGAGATAATACATAGTAGACTACCATATCTTATAAACTTAATTCCTATTAAAAATAAAATAAACCCTATACCCTTTCCAAGGGCTTGCTTTTAAACTGCAGGTTGCCTGCATTCCTAAGAACTGAAGCATTCTGTTCGTGTTTTTCGTATTTCAGTTCCAGTAGAAGTAAAAGAAGCCGTTGCACTAGAAAATAAAGACATCCTTCCAGAAAAATCTGTTGCTACTGTGGATGTTACTGTTACAGAGAAAGAAAAGGAGGAGGCTGAACACAACCATGTCCAACATGCAGAGCCTCAGCAAGAAAAAACCCTGCAAGAGCCCACAGGTAGACTATAAATAATAATTCAATTTTAGAATGGAAATATCCTCTGTGAACTATTCACCTTTTCCTACTGACTGCATTGCCACTTGAGCAAGCAGAAATCTTTTTTTGTACCAAGCAGCTGTGTGGTTCTTTGCATTCATCAGTGATTCTGCTTGCACTTTGCCTCTAATCCCTGCCCTCTTAAATATTCTTTTCCCCTCCATGTTCACCAGACTAAAAACCCAAACATGGGTGCTACTATTACTTTATCACTGGGACTGGCTTGTATCTTTTCTGCTGTAGAATTTAAAAGCTCACCATCTTTTTGCTATTACCACTAGCTTTTTATTTTGGTATTAAAAAGGACCATTAATTCTTATTACAATATTCCTAGTGAAGACCTCCTTCCAGATTGAGTTTTGTAATTACCAAAGGGAAATGTAATTTTTTTTCCTGCTCCACTAACCCAGCCTCTCCAATGAGCTGTTATTGCTTACACTTGTGACTGGAGGCTGATTTGTGGGCCAGGGCTAAGTGACAAACGACTGATGCTCTCTTTAAAATCAGTAGCTTGTAGCTAAGGAAACCTTGTGCTGCCTATAATGGAGTACAGCAAATGACTTCTGTTATGGAAGTTCTGCCTTCCGCTGCTTCCACCATGGGTGCTGGGGGAAACTTGGCTCTTTCACTCCCCCTTCTCTCTCCCCTAGTCTCATCTTTCCACTAAACCTCTATTTTCACATTTTGGAAGGATGCCAGCTAGACATATAAAAAGTGTATCTGTTATCTTGTCTTGCTAAGACAAAATGGATCCTTAATGCATTTTTAAAAAGCGATAGCATGTCCTTACAGGAACTGTTGCTTTTTGGTGGGGTAGGAGCATGTATCAGGAATTACGTATTTTTAAATAGCATTGACGTATTTATTGATAGTAGTTTAAATAGGTTTTGTGTGTAAATGTCTGTCCCAGCCCTACTGAGGTGGCTTTAGAATTAGTGTGGTATCAGTGCTGGAAAATTCTGCATATATGACTGTATGGACTGTTTTAGATGGCTAAAATCACATATATAGTATATTTATTATTTTTTTTTAAAGCAAATAGTTGCTTCGATGTTTGAGCAGGCTTCCTGTATTCCAGGTCTACCTACTGCACAAATCAGGCAAGCTAACAAATCAAGTGAACGCAGGTTTGGCAGAGCAAAACCTGCACCAGTGCCTATTACAGATGTACCAGAGGAACGTCTAATAGGTCTCCCACAACAGAAGAGTACTGACTCAAAAGTAGACCCCTGTTCTGTAGTGGAACTTGGATGTGTTGCTGGAACATCCCCTCGCACTAGGGTTTCACATAAAAAGGCGACTGAGCAGCCAGCCAATGTGCTGTCGGAGTTTGTGGAGAGCTGCAGAGATGTACCAAGGGAGAGCTGGGATTTGGAGAGTTCTCTGGCCATTGTGAAAAAAAAGAAGAAGAAACCAAAACAAAAGAGAAATCAGCTGCCAAGAACAATGGACTTCTGGGATGAAAATGTAACAGTCTCAAAAGCTCCTAGAAATTCTCCATTTGCTGTTGAATTGCAAAAACCAGATGTCTGTCCCGTAATGCCTGCTGAAGCTTGCAAAGAGCAGTCAATTGCCTCAGGAAGCAGAGTTTCAGATATGCCAAAGGATGCTAAAATAATAACTGGAAGTCGTATCTTGGATAAGCAAAATGCCTTCTCAGTGCCAGCACCAGGACAGCGGGCCCAAAATCCCAGCATGCCATTAGAGTCTGTGTTAGACGCAAAAACCGAGGATGTCATGAAAACGGATGAAATGAGAGGTGACAGTTTGATGTTGCAATCTAAAGGCAAAAGAAAAGAGGTTCCTTCAGAGCAGGTAGGCAAGACTAAGGTGAGGGAATCTGTTTCAGCAGAGGGGTCAACTAAGCCTGTGGAAAGAGATTTGCTTGATAAAAATGAGAAGAGGGAGTATAAGGAGTCAAAATGTGCTGACCTGACGGCATCCCTTTCAGAAGCGATCAATCTAAGCAAAGTAGAAACTTCTTTACAGACCAAACCTTCAGAATTGCTCCTTTCTGATAACGGTAAGGAGGCTAAATGCACATCTCCCAGGCGTGAAGCATTCAGTGACACTGTCCGGCATGAGCTTCAGCCTTCCAGTGGGTCACTAGAAGCAGCAGCAAAGAAAAGAGGTAGTTGTGAAAAAAGCAAAGGGGTTGAAAATGAATCCTTCAAAGAGCCTGCTTTTCTAGAGGCTGCGGCCCTGTCGGACAAGCTTCCTAATGAGCCAAAGGCAGCTGATGAAACTAAAACAGTGTCCTCCGATAAGTGCATGGCCATTGACTTTAGTACTTCAGAAGGAGTATTGAAGACCCCAACAGATACTACTAAAATGCCTGTTAAACCATTAGTTTTACCAAAACACGAGGAAGTTACTGCTTTGCAAAACAGAAAGGCTGACAGTTTTTCAGACCAGCCATTTCTTCTGTCGCCTAAGTCTGATGCAACCAAACAACCCACCTCTGCTGAAGCAGTGGACAGAATGATGGTAGCAGATTCCCCTGATAAAAACAAAGGGAAAGCATTTATTGCATTAGAGCAGCAGACTGGAAAAGATCCCAGTATTGCACATGGGATGGACAGACCTAAAAAAAAGCGTGGTGAAGGGAAAATAAAAAAAATCAAAAGCTTCTCTGAGCAGATGATGCTTTCAGAGGATGTAAGCAAACTTACTGATGGAGTGAGGATGGATGAGACTATAAAAGAAACAACTTACCCTGATAAAGGCAGAGGTTTTACTGCTAGAGGACATCCATCAGTAAGCATTACACATGCTTATCCTGCAGACAAGCCAAAAAAAAGAGGTAGTGATGGAAGAAGTAAAAAAGGTGAAAGAAGTTTTTTCCAGCAGCCTTTTCTTGAGAATAAGACGGACCCAAGTAGTTTTCCTGACATAATTGATAAAACTAAGGAAGTTAGTGTTAGTGATAAAGGCAGAGAGAGGGGCTGTATTGCTGCTGAGTGTTTTAAGGAGAATAAATCAGATGTAACTAAAATGCAAAGGCCAATTGAGCTGGTAACAGAGGAGCCTAAGGAAAATGTTGGAAAAAATAAAATAGCTGATCTGGGTGCTTTAGACCAACCGTTCCCGTTGGAGAGCAGGAGGGAGGAAGGAAAGCATCTTGCTATGGCTGACACGATCAGCAAAACAGAAGAGGTAAATCTGACTGATAAAGGCAAAGAGGCTGGAATTACTTCTGCAGGTGAATCAGTTGTGATAAATTATAATGCAACACTGGTGGCAGACAAACCTAGGAAGAGGTGTAGTGATGGGAAAAGAAAAAAACCTGAAAAAAATCCTTTGGGGCAAGCAGCTGTCCTGGATGCTGGGGTGGAAACAAGCAGTCTTCCAAGCAAAGAGAAGGTGGCTGGAAGCACAAAAGAAATTACCTTTGATAAAGACAAGGTGTCTGGTTTTGAAAGAGAGCTTTTGCTGGAGAATCTGACCGGTATAACCCAAGATGTGCTGGAAAAGCCTGAAACACGGGGTGGCAATAGAAGAAGTTTCTCTAATCAGCCAGTTCTTTCAGGTCATAAAATAGAGACATCAGAGCCAGAAATACTCAACACTAAAGAAACTTGGCCCATGAATAAAGGTAAGGAACTCGATACATCCGAGCCTCCCCCGGAGCACAGGACAGACGCAGCTGTGGCACACAGTCCAACCAAGGAACTGGTGGTGGACAAGCCTAAGAAAAAAAGTAGAGATGTGAAAGGCAAAAAGGCCGAAAATAGTCTTGTACACTCTGTTGTACTGGGACCAGGTAACATCCCTGCAGTAGGTGAAGAGGTGGGAGATATTAAACAAACTCAGCCTTTTGATAAAGGCAAAGAGACTAATTCCAGTGCTTTAGCGAGTCTGCTAGATGACCCAACCAATACTACTAAAGTACAAGCTCCTGCTATACCTCTGGAGCCAGAAAAATCACACACAAGTAGTAAAGAGAAATGCAAAAAGATGGAGGCTAACTTGCAGCAACCATTTCTTCTGGAGCATAAAGCAGGTGCAGAGATGTTTCCTCCTCATGACATGGAGATAACTGACAAGTCTGAAGCAGAAAGTCCCAGTCCTTGCACCAGTGGGGGTGGACTTCCTATCCTAGAGCATCCAGCAGTGGCAGATCGCAGTCTGGCCACAGTTACTGATAGATCTAAAAAGAGGGATTATGATGGAAGTAGAAAAAAGGCTAAAAATGTCTCTGAGCAGCCTGTTTTTCTAGAGTCAAAACCAAACAGGAGTGAAGTGCAGCCTCCCATGGGATCTGAGATGGAATATGGAATGGAAGGCATGGATTTTGTAGATGAAAACAGAAATATTAAGAACTTTCCCGTTGGCCCTCAAATGCTTTGGAATAATAAAGGAATTGACTTTGAATCCTTTGCTCAGACTGCAGTAACTGGCCGTGGTAACACTGGCAATGTTTCTTCTGGCTTCCCAAAGCAGACAGATGAGGGTGCAAGAAGTAAGGGGCTTACTCCTCCTGAAGCAGTAACAGAGAAAAGCAGCAAAGAGCCTGGATCTGGTGCTAAGAAGGAGATAGACACACAGAAATCTTGTGAGCAACCGATCAGTCTGGCACACAAAGAGCATGGAAAAGAGGTTTCAAAGAAAGATGGTAAAACCAAAGAGGCTGGTTCCGAGGGTGGCAGTGAGGCAGGTAAACCACTTTCTTTGGATCATTCAGTTAAACAGGACATTACATCAAAGAAGGACAAAGTTCACCTTTCTCCTGTGGCAAAGGTGGATAATAAAGAAATAAGAACCACTGATAAAAAGCACGACACTGACAGCACTTCCTCAGACCTTCCTCAGAAGGTGGCAGATTCAAAAAATAGACCAGCTCCTGTAGATGCCAAAGGGACAGAGAAACTAGAAGCAACTGTCTCTTCTGGAGAGAAGGACACTGGGTGCATTTTCCCAGAACTTCCAGCAATACCAGAGAGAAAAGCAGAAGCAGCCATGTCGCAGGTTGTGGCAGAAGCATTGATGGAGAATAAAGCTGAAGAGGCTGAGCTGGATGGAGGCAAGAAGAGTGAGCAGAGCTCACTGAAGTGCCCAGGCAGTTTGGACAATAAAGCAGCTGAAGCAGAGGCTGCTGGTTTAAATCTGACAGCTGCCCAAACAACCAAAATAAGTACTAAAGATAACAATAAAGGTCATTCTCGGCCTGCAGAAGAGGATGCTGCTCACGGTGGGGAAGCTCACCTGAAGGATGCTCCGGCACTGAAGTCTGAAGTAGATAAACCTCAAGACACAACTAAAGAAAAAGAAGAAGAATGTGAACAAAAAGCTGTGAAGGAGGCAAAGAAAGAGAGAGTTAAAGCAGCAGAACAGGTGAAAGGCTACATGAGACCCACAAAGTCAAGAGGGGTGCCAACTCTGCCAGCCAGGTCTGCTGCTCCAGACAGAGAGAAACAAAGGCAGCTGAAACCCACTGGTATGAGCCGGCAGAGGCAAGAAAAAGGTGTGTGTTTGCGATTTGAGCTAGCAGCAGTAATCCAGACAGCTTGTGTGCAAGACCTTGCTATTTGTCAGTCCGTTGGCATGAGTACGTAATTGTTAATCCTATGTGGCACAAGCGAGTGTGGCATGACTGGTTTTTTGGCTGATCTTAAAAGGCTGTTAGTTCTGCTTGCTTGTCTCACAGTGCTAATTCCCAAAGTTTGAAGGATTGACAGCTTGGTCTAAGTTCCAGGACTCCTGATTTTTTTTAAATGTTTTTTTTTAATTCATTCGGATTTAATTTTACATATCTATATAGTAGAACATTTAAATAAACTTGCACTTTTTGGTGTTAAGTTACATTAGCTTCTTGTCATCTGAGACTGAAAGTGACCTTCATCTGCAGTGCAGTAGTGAATCATTGTGATCACTAAATAGCACTGTATGCCACTGGCGGGCAGGGAATGGAGTATTTCAGTGGTAGGAAATCTTGTCGATTGCTGTAATGTTGCAGGGTTTGGTTTTAATCCTACCTCAGGCTAACTGCAACCATCTACTTTTCCTCCTGCATTTGGTTAATGACTTTATCTTAAGCTACCTTGAACTGCTACATCTACAAAATGTGCTTCCTTCTGGAATAATAATCTTTACTAAAGCAGAGTTGTAACAAAACAATAGTGGGACTGATACAGATTTTAAGACTTTATCTCTGTTGACACTATGGATGGACTGGTAAGCATTTTGGACTGTTTACTCTGGCTGTTGTCCAGGGAACAAGATCACTGTGCTCACAGGAAATGAGATTGAATTAATGTCATAGAATTTAATTAAGTTCATAGGAATTTTGAAATGGAGAATATAGTATGGATAGAGATGAAATAAGAAATATTCTTGTACTTCTGCTCATTCTAAACCTTCCTCAGAAAGATTTGGCATCTTCTCTGTGAATTCCAGTCTGCTGAGATGGGCTGGGGAAGTTTATCCCTGCCCTTAGGTGCTCTTAGTTTTTGCCTTGTCATCAGGCATGAAAGTTTGTTCCTGTTCCTATTTCTGTGGAGTTCCTTGCTGCCAGTTTGCATGATGCAGCCACTAACTTAACAAACGTAGAACTCAAGTGCGCCTTAACATGCTGGTCAGGTTTTTGAGAGGTTTTGTAATTTTAATGAGTGTTGCATAACTTGAAGTAGTTCTATTTTAGTGAAAGTGGTGTTCTCTGCATGAACTTGTGCCTGCAGAAGTAATGTTCTTTGGTGCATGATGCTACAAAATAAAGGGAAAGCTAAAGGCAGCATTTTTTTAAAAAAACATTTTTTTAAAGTCTTTCCATTGTCTGCTAGAAGTCTTTATTTTCCTTTGCTAACTGCTGCATTCAAGGGAGCAGAATTTTAGTAGTAGATCCATGCAAAAAAGAAAAGCTCTTCCTGAATGTTTTGCACAGGTGAAGTGTGTACAGAGTTGAATGATTCCTGGTTCAGAGTAGCACTTCAGCGTGTCAGTAAATTGGTACATACTTTGCATCTGTAAGTTGGCGTGACCTAAGTTTGCACGGGACTTCAGTAATATTCAGTTGCTTTCATTCTTTCAGCACTTCATAGTTTTTTTATGTTTTGGGTTTTTTTTTTTTTGGTTTTTTTTTTTTTTTTTTTTTTTAGAGAGAGCTCTGAATGACTGAGCTTGTTTTGTAAATGTTGGCTGACATGTTCCTACAGCAGTTTAAATCCAAATGTTGTCAGGTGCAGGGCTGCCGAGGAGCGCTGGCAGCAGACCTGGCCCCTGGCATAGCTTCGGGCAGTCTCATGGTGACCGCACAACATCTGGGCCGAGTGACAAAGCGTAAGTTGCAGTCAAGCTCTTAGCAGTGGAGGAGCAGGGAAGCAGATTTGCTTTGCCATCCAGATATGTTACCGAGGCTTGTCTCACTTTCCATCCACTGCCCAACTAACGCATAACGAAGCAGCTGTTCAGTGAGTTGCAAAATGCCAGCAAAACCCGGACTGAATCCCTAAGTTGGCACAACTGGTGTGGAAGTGCCTTAGGCTGGATCCAAGGATGAAACAGTGAATTCCTGCATCAGCTGAAAACAAGTAAAAACCAGAAACCAGTGAAGGAAAAGGTGTTGAGATTCAGGACCATGAACATGTGTGCTTGTTTACTGGACAGAGAAGGAGCTTCAGGGATTCAGGAGATCATTATTATAGCCCAGATTTTCACTAAGCTGATGGGGCCATGGACTCTACATGCCCTCTACGTGCCTGTTCATCCCCCTGTTAAGATAACAGTTGACTGCTCAAAGGTTTTATATTTTTACCTGTCAGCAGAACTTGTCCAACACTTCATCTGTATTTGTCAGGCAACACTGTGAAGCTCATACTTTGCAACACCTCATATCCACCCATATAAGCTATTTTTCTTTCCCCTGGTGGGCAGTCAGTGATCTGCTAACAGAATAATGCATGTAGATATTTTGGAGGATCTTCTGCTAAAGTTTAGTAACTAAAATCTCTTTAGCTGGGCTCCCATGTCTTACACTGTGTGTTCTAGAAGAAGAGGATGGCTTTCCTAAATGCATCAGCTCCTGTATGTACTGCTAAAATAGGTATGAGCTTTGTGATACAGTTCCGTTGGGAGTCATGGCAACGGTGATGCTGCAGATTTCTCTCACTGATGGAAGTTGTATCTATCTTTTATAAACTAGGCCTGCAAACTTTGGTAAATTTTTTTTTTTTCTAATTTTGACTTTGCAGCTTAAAGTTAAGAAATATTGGATGTAAGGCTGTTCATGCAATTTGAATTTTATCCCTTATCCATCTTTTGGATTTATTTCAGCTTCTCATTTTTGTTGTTGCCATTGTAAGAACTGCCCCAGATTCTTCTGGAAAATTATTTTATACCTTTTAATGTCAGGAGGCAGCTGAGATGATAACCAAAACACATCAGACATTATCAGCCTTTAAAATGTGACTGAGCCTTTATGCTACCTCTTGTGTGGATTTATGTATATAGGAATTACATATAAAAAAGCAGGGTCCTAAAATCTGTACTTCCAAGCAGGTGCCCTGGCTGATGCAGTGCTGGGGATCTGATGTTGAGCAATGGTTAACGGAGGAGATGATGGAAGGTTTTCATTCATCCAGTGTTTGAGCCATTTGATTCAGATTTACTGCTAGCATCCCTCTTCCCTTTACTCCTCAAGCTGTATTTCAACATCGAGACTTTGAAAAGATTTTTTTTCTTCAATCTGTCCTTAAAGAATAGTCTATTTTAAAAAAAGAAATTAATTTGTTTCAGTGTTTTGGGTTTTATGTCTTCTTATGTTTTTTGATTTGCATAAGCTGTTCAGGAAAGGGCCATCTTCGTGTATGTCTATTATAGTGATGCTCCAGTACTTAATGCTGTGGGCTTCGGTGCTGGCAGAGTAAAGAGCTTATTGCATAACCACATTGTGGTCTAGACAGATATGCATCTGAATTATTCTCCCAAACATGGATTGGAGGGGCCTGTTCAAGTGGTCATCTGATGCTTAGTTACCCTCTTTCCTCAAAAGCTTCCATTGCAATCTCTGTCGCTGCCTTCTGTGGGCATCCTTCCAGCGCCCGTCCTTTCAGCTGAGCTGATGACAAGCTGTCTTTGCAGCCCATTGGCACAGTCGCCATGTGTAATACAGTACATATTTCTCAATATGACAGCTCTAAATCCCTTGTGTGTAAATAAGATACATTTAAAAGCAAGAAATGCCATCTCTGCTTAATTACAGTATTTGCTTTTCTTTTACAGCCACAATGAAGCCCTTTCTCTAAATATTTTCCTTTTCTGACCGATTTGCATTATACTGGTGTCATAACGTTAAGTTGGTTTAGCATTTCCACAGTAACCTTTCATTCATATAATGTCTGTAATTCTCCTGTGAGACCCCAAACTGTAATTGGGTTTGTCTAATATGAGCTAATCAGCTATGTGAACGTGATGGGGCAGTGGACTGTATGGACGTGTAGCTAACTGCATCCATCTTACCTGAAATCGTCATCACAAATGCAGTCATGCACAAGTGCCTCATAATAACAGTGGTACTTTAATAATGCTTTTGAAATGGTCAGAATAACATCATATTGCAGCCTGTTCATTAATTAAGACCTGTTAATTATCCCAGTTAGGTGTATGAGAGAAGTGAAAACCAAACAATGTCACCAGCCAATTCTCATGTCAGTATTAAACGTATTTATGAAGCAGCAAGAGAACTTTGCTATTATCTGCTTTTCCCCTAAATTTTTGCACTTGTGTGTTTGTATTTGATTCTGCTTTAGCAGAAGGTTTTGCTGAGGTATCGGTTCTATCTGTAATTAAAAGGTGAGTTGAGCTCAGAGGACATTTTTGCAGATCTGTAGCTGCAGGTTCCGGGTGTTTAGAGGCCTGTTTGTCTTCTGTTGAATCACTGCATAGCTCTGAATATGTTCTTTTAAGGTTTGCTCAAAACAGTTGTAACTGACTGCATATGCCCATCTTTTTTTTTTTTTTTTTTCCTAGTTGGTTTTGTACTGTGTGTTAAATTGATACTGGCTTTTTCTCTAGCTGGACAGTCTCGTGCAGCAACTCTCATTTTAAGCTGGCACCCCATAGTCTTTGGCTAGGACTTCCTAAGCTTTGTTTTTCTTTATTTTATATTCCTGCTCATCCTTGACACTCTGATTTTCAAAAAAAAAAAGCTGGGAGCAAAACAAATCATAGAATCATTTAGGTTGGAAAAGACCTTCAAGATCATCGAGTCTAACCATTAACCAAGCCCACTAAACGATGTCCTGAAGTACCCTGTCCACTCGCTTTTTGAATATCTCCAGGGATGGTGGCTCAACCACTTCCCTGGGCAGCCCATTCCAATGTTTGACAACCCTCTCCGTAAAAAAATTTTTCCTAATACCTAACCTAAATCTCCCTTGCCTCAACTTGAGGCCATTTCCTCTTGTCCTATCTCCAGCCACCTGACAGCAGAGACCAGCACCCACCTCAGTACAACCCCCTTTCAGGCAGTTGTAGAGCGCGATAAGGTCTCCCCTCAGCCTCCTCTTTTCTAGACTGAACAGCCCCAGCTCCCTCAGCTGCTCCTCACAAGACTTGTGCTCCAGGCCCCTCACCAACTCGGTTGCCCTCCTCTGAACACGCTCCAGCACCTCAATGTCTTTCCTGGAGTGAGGGGCCCAAAACCGAACACAGGACTCGAGGTGCGGCCTCACCAGTGCCAAGTACAGGGGGACAATCACCTCCCTGCTCCTGCTGGCCACACCATTTCTGATACAGGCTAGGATGCCATTGGCCTTCTTGGCCACCTGGGCAAATATACTTCTGTTTGTAAATTCTGCCAGATTAAGAATGTTGAACACATTTGCTCAGTAGTGATGTTCAACTTTCAGGGGACGTCTGAATTTCAAGCCTCATCTTTCCTTGCTGATGTTGCTAGTTCATTGCTTGTGTATCATTCAGTTGACTTTGCCTTTTTCCAGTTCTCACTATCAAATACTACTACAATAACCAAATACTGGTAATATTTTGAGTTGGAAACACTCTTGAGTGCATTTTAATTCTGGTTTTGGCTGATGACTAGGATTTTTAATGTATTATATGTGAATTCTAAAGTAAGTGGGATTTGATCTGTAAATGTCCTGTCCTACAAAATAGGAGACTGTGTTTAAGCATTGTCCAGCTCCACACCTTTTAAATGTTAAGCTTGTAGTGCAGAGTTACAATGGCCAGAATGCTGAATATTCCAGTTCACCTTTTTATCCTTTAGCCTTCCTTCCTCCAGACTGCAAGAAGAAATGAAGCATGTGAGTTCAGCGGGTAGTGTCAGACTTCAGGCTTCATGTGTTGCTGCTTGTTTTACACACAGTGAGTGTTTGGCTGAGCAGCACCACACGTGTATGTGAACGTACAGATGAGTGAGCGTGTGAATTGCAGTTTTATGGTCTTGGCTTTTATAGAGGGAGCGTGTCCTTGATGGTTCTGGTCAGTCTGATCACTGATTGTTACTGGTAATAACACTTAATTAGAGATCACATTAGTTGGCGATGCTGGCAAGGAGTAGCTCATCATCCTGGAAAGTGATGTTGCCTTAGAAACCAGTGCAAAGGACTGCACAGAAACGATTGTGTTAGGTTAAAAAAAAAAAAAAGCAAAGGCATTAGAAGGGATAAGTAATAGCTTCGGGAGTGAAGCAAAAATAGAAACACTAGGCTGATTCATCTGCTGAGGCTGGAAGCTTGCAGATTGGGTATTAAGTCGTGACGTGCTGATGTAGTGATCTTAGTCTGCTCTGGTTATTGGCACTGTCTCAGCCTGGGCAGCCGTGTTTTACCTGGTAAAGCCCAGTGAAGCGGATAGGGATTCTTTGCAGTTTCTTCAGCACATGGGTATGTCTTCCCTTGGAAAATGCTCATGTTCAGACGTACAACATAAGCATCAAAATATATCTAAGCAGCTCAGATAAATGACTATAGATGTGTTTAATGTTGGTACTGAAACGTGTTGTATGTGCTCAGCTTCCCTGACAGGCTTATTTGTGTCAACTGTACCTGTAAGAAAAGACAGGATTTAATGATGATAAGAGGATGTGAACAGGCAAAATATAACCTTCCTCCTTGTGAAACAGGCTGCTGTCTCGCCACTGGAAGGTTGCGAGAAGCTCCAGGCAGTGGGTGAATTTCCGTGTCCAGAAGCTGGACCAGGGTCTGACTTGCAAGAACTTGTAACTATTTTACTGCCATTATCTGACACATTCTTGAAAAGAAAGATGACAGAGAGTCAAAAGGATTGTGAAACCCCAAATTTGATACTTGAAGAGTATCAATTCTTCCTCAAATTTGAACTAAGGGTAAAAGCAGTGGATGGGCTTCCTTTCAGGAAGTCTAACTTAACCTTCTAACCCAACTCCTCTTTAGTAGGGGCCCTTCCTCATTTCAGTTGTTTTTCAAAATCTGTTCAGCTCTTGATTTCTGAACATCCTCCCACCCTTTCCTGCTTATCTTCATTGACTAGTTTCTTTTATAATTCTTTAGAAGATTTAAGGTTTGTGAGAATCTAAAGGAACGACTGGGACCAAAGCTCCAGTGTGAGGGCTGCTGGTCATGTCTTGTGGCTGTTTCTGGTCTTGCTGAAAGCTTAGCACAGCAACAGAGGCATAGCTTCAGAAGTAGAATATTAATAATTTAAAGAAAAAAATCCATGTGGTAGAAGGTAGAGGCTAGGACACGGGAACCGCGAATGAGTGTCTGGAAACAACATGCTATGGGGCAGGATGAAGCTGTTGAAAAGCTCTCAGTGTATGAACTCTACATTGCCTCCATTAATGTCCTGAGAGATTAAATATTGGATGACTTTAGAGATTTTTTCATAGCTAAGCATTCTCCTGCTTCTGAGTATCCCAGGTATTGAATATGGTTCATTTCCTACATTAAAAAATACTATTAAATAAAGTAGCAGTAGTGGTTGTTACTGGCTGTATATTGACATTATGAATCAGGCTTTTCTTTCCAGTGATTCAAATCTCTGCTGTTATACTGGGCTCTGAAGTACCAGCCCCCAGATCAATGAGGGTTTTCTCCCGTCCATTATAAATGGTAGCTGTTCACTTTAAAAAAAAAAAAAAAACCCACAAACAACAAAAAAACCCACAACCTACTAGGTGGTTTCAGGTAGCTTTACAAATTTGCCCTCGCTCCTGGTGAAGTGCATTAAGTGATCTTTAATGGATTGAGATTTGCCGCAAAAATCTTGTTGTGGAATTGACTGAGTGATAGAGGAATAACAGTAATTACGTGGGATTAGATGACTTCAAGGTCTGCCATTTTGGGGAGCAGACCAAGTACTTTTAGAGCGAGCAATTGCTTGCAAACATTAGTCCTACATCAGTTACGAGAGAGAATGCAAGCCTTGAGCTAAGGTCCCATTTTCCACTAGCAAGACACCTATGAATATTTTAAAGTACAGAAAAATTGTTGGGGCCTTTTGAGATGTGAAGCTTGTGGGTGGAACTATTCTGGTTAATTAGAGGGTGTCATGAAAGATTCATGTAACTTACAGTTCCTTAGTCATTGTTTTTAAATATAGCAGTGTCTTAAATCTAAAGCTTAAATACAAGTAGATAAATCTGTGGATTGTAGCATTTCTCAGCAGCAGGTTAAATTCAGGGGGCGTAGTGTAGCTTGCAGTCTCTGGGTGTAAAAATACATTTATGCTCAATTAAACCATAGCAGGGAGTCCTTCTACAGCTTCAGCTATAAGGACAAAATTTTCTCCTGGACTGGAATATTTTTATGTCTGTAACGGTCAATGTCTGTAAAGTATTGTAACCCTGGTTCAAAGAAGAAAAGTTGCTTTAGTCAAGGATTAATCTGTACCAGGCACTTAAGAAAAAAGATGACTCTGCAGTTTGGTGCTAATGCAATAGTAGCAATCCAGATACTGGTGGCTGAGTGGCTAGAAGCAATCTTGAGCCCTCTCGGGTAGGCTCCCAGTTTAACCAGGGAAACAGTGTCCAAATCCAGAATAGCAGTTAGAAAAGCCTTGTCAAGGATGCTGGCTATAGAGGCTTTGCAGGATGGCAGAGTAGTGCACTTAATACGTGTTGAAACTGGTTTTGAATACATCAACACAAAATGTGAAATGCTAGGTCTGATTAAGTGCAATAGGAAAAATGCAGCTCAAAAGCATTGTAAGATATGTTCACATTTAAAAAAAAATATTTAAAAATCAAGTTTACAGTATTTAAGACTACAAAACCTCTCCTAACTTGTCCCGTTTCATGCTTTTCAGCTTTGTCCACTTGCTTGTATGGGCGATACGGTTTGTGAATCGTGAAATCCTCATTACATCAACACTTGTGATCACTGTTGATTCCAAAAGAATATATTAAAATTCACTGAAAACAAAGCCCTGTGCTGAAAGAGGTCATTCTGTGCTGTAATGTTTGGGGCTAGGCTTGTTTTGGGGGTTGGTTTTGGTTTTGTTTAAGGGGAAGAAAATTGCTGACCTTAGTTACTAAGTATTCTTAAGAGGGTGGTTCATCAGCAGGAATTAATACTGATAAATGCACTGATCATAATATGGTTTGACAGAGAAAAAGGAGATGGCAATATTTCCCAAAGTGTGTAACTACCCCAGAAATGCTGCTTACAGAAAAATCATTTCACTGAGATGATTAAACCCCCACTAGCATCTAGCCAGAGATGGGTATTTCTGTTATAGAAGCGTATTCCTCTTGATTTTTTACAAAAGGATAAAACCTGACGTTTTCATTTGAACTAGCGGCTGAATCCAGTAAATGAAGGCGTGCGGCAGGCAGGGGGTGGGGAGGAAGGAGTTTTGTCATGAATACAGGGGGCATGGTGTGTCGTCACCGGCGCCAGCAGCCGGCGAGCTCGGCGAGCTCGGAGCTGGTGTTACAGCCACAGGAGGAGGCGAAGCGATCGGAGATGTCTCTCTCGAACAAGCAGCCCGCATCGCTCTCCGAATACAGCCAGCTGTGCAAAAGCAAGAATACGGAGAGCTTCTCGGAAGCCTTCCACTGCATGGAGTCCCCGAAAGACTTCGGCAAAACTGAATTCGAATGGCAGAGGACTGAGGGGAAGCTTAATGAGATTGGTTTGAATGTAAACTCAGGGGGACCGATTAAGGATGGGCTCGTTAAGAATGCTGGTTTCACGGATGAGGACAAGCTCTGCTTCTTTGAAGGAAAACTAGACAAAGAGCTAAAAATAGCTCAGAAAGACAAAAGAGAAATTGAGGTGCAAGGCAAAAAATGCCAGGCAGCTGCAGGTCACCTTGAGAGCTGGTCTTTGATTTCTGAAACGTTTCCTTCTGCAGAAGGGAACTTTGCAAACCCTAAAACTACAGATTTTCATGTGGGACAGGCAGGAGCTGAAAAACCTGGTCCTGGGCTGGGTAAAAATGAAGCCATCACCGATCAGGAGAAAGCAGCCGGTAAGGCTGGAATGGAGACCAAATGCCAGCCAGACCCAAACCTGCCCAATCTGTCTGTGTCAGAGAGTGATCCCAGCAAATACATGAAGGAACAGGAAATCAGTGTCTGGAATCCAAATTTCCACCCTATCCTGCCTAACGATTCAGGGTCTAAAGAAGCAACCGTGAAAAAAGATGGAGCCCCCAGCTATTGTGTAATTGGGGTGGTTAATGACAACTATGTGCAGAGTGGATTTTCTTCTTCCTCAACAGCATCTAAGCCAGAACCTCCAACTACCACCGTAGAGCTTGCACAAGATGACTCCAAAAGTAGTTACTTTAATAATACCACTGAAATGGAGGAGGAGATGGAAGACAAGCTGAGCTGTGCAGATGACGGCAGTTTTCTGAACAGGGCTGCCCACCAAAGGAAGGCAATGAGGCGTGCAATGTCAGAGTGCTCTCACTTGTCGGTGCCCCTAACCCTTAACCTGGCTGATAAATACCCTGAGCCGGTGCTTAGAGAAGACGTCGCTACTGGTCTGCTCTCTCCTAATAGCAGCCTGACCCAGTGCTCGAGCCCCACAGCCAGAAAGCCGGGCGCTCCGATGAAAAGGTCAATGACCGTGTCAGAAGAGCAAACATCTGTCTGCAGCTTGGGTCCTGAGCAGAGCCGTGCGGGGCTGCCCAGCCTGGTGGTGAAGGAGCATCAGTCCCTCCTGGCAGAGGAGCCAGCTGCCAAGAAGAGAGAGGAGTGGAGCAGCGGCAGCAACTCGGTCAAGAAAGAGCTGGGCAGCCCGAGCTTGTATCACAGCAAGCTGGAGCAAATCCCTGAAATCAGCAGCCAGGACAAAGAGAGGGAGGAGGCGGTGGTGAAGAGGGAGAAGAGAAATGCCACCGATGGAGCTGCTGGGTTTGATTCTCCGAAAAGCAAATGCACTGAGATGGAATCCAGCAAAACTGCTCCACTGGAAAGAAAAGAAATTGAGGTCAGCGATGTGCAGAGCTCTCTGTCTCCCAAGCAAGGAGATTTACCACGTGATGGTATGTTGCTAATTTTTACCTCCCTGGGGAGTGAGCAGACAGTAGCTAGGAAGCAACTAACTGACTTTACAGACTGCAGGCAGAGGGTGGGCGGCTCAGTACACCTGAAAAGACCGGCACGGTTCAGGTTCCGATAGTTAGAACAAAGGATGTATTTTTTGATAGACGAAAATGGAGGAAAAATGTGAAAAAATAATTGCCTGGATGGTTCCACAACATCTGTTGCAGCACCAGCCATTAATTGCTTGCTGGGATCCTAAAACTGACTAAGAGGTTTTAAAATCTGTAGCATCCACAGTGGTCCACATAGGTGTCTCTTCAGTACCTCCCTGCCACTCCCTCTTGCGAGCTTAGGTACCCTTCTGATTTGCAAGCTGCATTGTTAGAGTGAGGGCGTTATCAAAGTTAAAACCTTTCAACCTATGTCAAAAAGATCTGAGGATTGTGCTTTTCCATTAAGGTTTTATCACCTTTTGGTATTTCTGTTTGAGGGGGCCAGTAAGAGTAAATGGGTAGAACTATTTACATAGTTAAGCTCTTTCTAACTGTTTCAGTGCTGAAATTCAAAGTGGAATTTCCTCTTTACTTTCTGTAACCTCTTTCCCAAAACCCCAGTTACAATGGAGCCTTTCCCATTGCTAAGTGTCAATAGCAGCTTGTTTTATTTTGTAGTGTTTTGTTGTTTCGATAGTGCTGTGATGTATGAGGTCAGTCTTCCCGGATTTAAAATCTGTGAGAAGAGTAGTTAATCTTTGTTCTCCAGCCTGGAACAACATCTCTGTCCCTCTTGCCGGCTTCAGCCAGCAATAAAACCTGCTTTTTTCCTGGATTTGGGGTGTGAGGATGGTCTGTGTGCTTTGTCTGTTGCCCATATTAACCAGAGCTTTGCATGGGAAGAGGAAAAAAAAATGTGTCAGGGAATAAAGACAAAAGACTTGCATGCCAGTTTTTGCATCTGATGACTTCTTTTGTAGCCAGCTGGGTTGCTAAACCTTTGGAGGACTAATATAAAACTTGAAATTATAATACTCTGGTGTGAGCGGGGAGAGTACCATGCAGGTGGGTAGAGGGATGCGCTGTTCAGGTTGAGCTCCAAAACGCTTAATTTGGGTTGATAAGCTGAGCTCTCCGCAGCAATCAGCCTGGAAAGGCAGTCTCTGAGCAAGGTGGTGCGCTGTGATAACTACCAGGTTGGAGAGTTATCTTCTCTGGTTTTGCGGTGTGTTAGTGACACCCAATGGTTGGTCAGTCGGCTCCTGGCTGCCTGCGCGAGGCTCTGATCATCCGTCCTTCTTCCAGCTGTTAGTAATCACTTTCAACAGAATCATATTTTGTCTCTAATTAAAGTTTTACTTTGCTCTAATAATTTCTTTAAGATGCTTCAATTTCCAAGACTCGTGGTCAGATATCTGTAGAACAAGGTTTTGGCAATACAAACCTCCCCGCTCCGAAGTGCCAACATGTCTTATCTTCTTCCCTTTCCATTATCTCAGTGTTACCTTGTTCCTTACGGTCTGCTTGGTGTACAGATTTTAAGTAACTCTGTCAGTCGTGAGATGAAGTAATGTCAGTTTTGGTGGCAGCGTGTCACGGATTGCAGACATCAGTCCGTCGGAGCCTGAACAGAGATGTCAAATCCTTTCATGCAGGCAGGAGTCATCAGCTGTCCTGTTGATAGTTGCCAGAGCGATGCAGTAAGCTCCCGGCTGCGAGCTGCAGTTGGAGGGGACACCTGGAGATGTGTTTGCTTGGGCACAAGTAGGACCTGTGCAGCTGTGTGTTTACCTGTGCTCAGTTTTGTACTAAAACATGAAAGGGTCATCAGACTTCTTGACAATTTAACCATGACATGGGTAAAAGTGATGTTGGCCACAAATGTGGAACAGAAAAATACTGTATTTGTGCATACCTTTCATGTCACAGAATTTCTGGCGTGGTGGGGTTTACTGACATCCGCTCTGCGACCAAGGTTCATTTGCAATGAGGCAAATTAGCAAGGAGGTTCACATTTGGACGAGGAAACCAGGTTTGGGTAGGCTGGCAAATTCTGTCAAGCTGAAGAGGCAACCATTTCAAAACACAGATAAGTGGGATCTTTAAATCAGAAAAACATTTAAAACATAATCTGAAGTGGATTGACATGTTTTCCCCAGAGGGGTTGAGCATCAGTGATGTAAAGGTCACTGAAAGATATAAATGCGCAGAGTCTTCTGGTTGGGTTGCTTTTTGCAGATGGTTAATTCGTATTGCCAAGGTTTTTTTAAGCATTTAGGTTTAAAATTTTGTTCTGTCACAATCTTTATTTTAAAAGCTAGTTTATTGTCCTTATAACCATAGGTCTGAATGTGAACTGATACAGTAATAACTGCGTTAGCAGACAGCTCAAGGGCTTTCCTGGGCAAGAATATGGTAGAGTTGTAACTTTTTTCACTCTCTTCTCCAAAATTACCAGCTGATTAGGTTAGGTTTGTTTTGATCTGTTGCATACAATGCATTACTAAGAAATAAACTCTGGATTTATTCTTTCCTGGAAGAAAACATAGCAGTAGATGCAATAAAATGTTTTCTTTGCTATATATATATGTGTGTGTGTGTATAGTTTAGAAAGAATTTTTGGAATGCAAGAGAAAACAGTCAAAAATTCCTCAGATATTTCTGAAATGCTTTCAGAACTTTCTATGATGAGCTCTTGCTTCCTTCCCTGTTAATAAACAGAGAGGCGGTTATAATAAAAATAACTCAACCAAGCAAACAGTCTTGGCTGTAAGTGTGGAACTGATTCTAAATCTGTCCTTTGCATTTTATTCACGGCTAAATCACCCGTTCATATCCTTATCAACTTCCCCTGCTTCACTCTTGGCATTCACTTTGCAGGTCTCCTTCCAGTCACAATGCAATGTGTCCAAAATAGGCAACATATCTATTTTATCCGATATAAATATGTTTTTCCTTCTCTTTGTTAATTCCTCTATTTTTCTGCCTGTTCTATCTATTCATTCTGAACTTAGCACTTACATTTAGGGTAACAACTTTTGTCACTTGTACATTTTTTTCATCCTAAAAATTCTTGAGAGAGTTGTCCAACCTGATTCTAATCATTTCAATGGTATCTCTCAGAACTTCAGCCAAAAGTGGACTTGCTTGGTCCTATCCAGCCAGGGTTGTGGGTTTTTTTGCTAAACATCTGCTACTCCTGGTTTTTTTTTAGGGTGACCTGGAATTGTACAGAAAATACTTCATTCTTGCAGATAGTTGGGTGTTAGTATGATGGCACAGTTTAATTCTAAAAATTGTGAAAAAGGCGTACCCGTTCAAATCTCTCACGTACCTACGACAGGTATTTTAAGCAAGGAGATCCTGGCTGCAGATTAGTCCTGATCAGAGCTGAGCTGCAGAACTTGTTCCGGTCCCTTATTTCATCAGCAATCACTGCAGATTCTCACAAGCGGTCGCATTGTTTCCTGCGCTGAACAACAGATTTGATTCATGTTCATGTTGTGTATAGGCTGTTGTGTGATTTACTGCACGTACCTAATATGTCACCTCCAATGGTATCACTTAAATAAGCGATGTCATTCACCACTGCCTTCACCTTCTGCCTTTTCTCATTTTCTTTGAAGTTCCTCCAACTTGAAATACTTTCTGCTTTGAAATACCAGGAATTCCAGGCTCTGCTGGACCATGCTCGGTTGGCACTGTCACCTCTTTGATACTCAGCAGCTCCATGTATGCATCAGAAAAATTGTCTTGGTTTTCTGACTCTTACTTCTTTAAACATCTGTAAGCAAGGGGTGCAGTCCAGTTTAACTTCTGAATCTCCTGCAGGTTTTTTTGCAGCAGAACACTTTGTGGTTTAGATAAATACAGAATAGGAGACTTCCAACACAACTGAGTTAGGCTGTGATAGCCTATTGCCTCAGGTTTACACAGATTAAAGTTAATTATGGGATTAGGAAATACCAGCCCAGCTACCTCGTAATGAACTAATGATACTTGTTCAAGTAATGTTAGTGGTGTGGATGGTGGCTTGCTAACAAGGCTCTTTGCCAGATTAAATCATGCTTTTAAGAGAAAGAAAAGAAATAAAGGATTGCAGGCTGCAGGAAGGAGAAGAAAATGAAGGCACGGGTGGTAAACAGTGCCTGATACGGGCTGTGGATAGTTCAGTGAAAATTCTTGGTGTATGCATGTTCAGCCTTAAATATAAAATAAACATTGGCATCTCTCAGGGACTGAGTTTAAAATTGATGCTGAAACTATTGTAATCATTACATAAATCAGGTGGGTTCCCTGTTCTGTAACACCCGCTGTGCTTTCTCAAAAATTGCAAAAACTACTGGCCATTCGAGGGACACTACCTTCAAAACAGTGGCTTACAGCAGATGCGTAAGCGTTCCTCTTCCCCTTTCTCTGGGGAGAGAGATGAGAAGAGCAAGGAGATGTTCAGCAGCAGAAGATGGGTTGAGGGCAGCACGTGCTGGCCTTGTGCAGGGATGTTGTTTGTGGTGGTGCACTGCTCATCCCTGGAAATTCCTGCTGCAAGCTTGAGGTGCTAAGTGTGGCAGGACTTAAAGAATGGGAATTTCTGCAGATAGGTCTTCCAGGTATGCTAGATAGGATAAAGGTATATAAAATGTCATGCTTCAAGTCCAAGGCCAGTGATATATCAGCTGACACAAGGGCTGGAAAGACCCCTCAGACCAGCTTCTCTGTGGCTTGTTGATACCAGATGACATGCAAGAAGCTGACGATGGACTAGTTGGATCATTGGTAATACCTTTGTGCTTAAGTGTTCAGAGACAGGATTGTGCTTGTAATTGTTTTGCATTTTGAACAGTATGGAATTGCAGTTTTATGCCTTCAGATACTGAAAATACCCCGGGTGTCCTGGTCCAAGCACTGCCCAAACTTGAGTGGACACATGGAAATGCTCTGAGGTTTCATCAGCGTTCAGACCAGCCTTAGGGACAGACTGAAATATGAATTCAGGTGGCGTTTCTTCCCTGCTCCCCACTTGATAGCCCTTGTAAGACAGCTTCAGTTAATGTTGTGGTTTTGCCAGTATTTTTAGTTTGACTGGGAGGTGTGCTTGTCTCTCACTTTGGTTTGTCGGGGACATTGACAGAAAATAGAGCTTTTTGTTGGTTTTATGAATGTGCTTCCACTCTTATCAATGAAAAGGGAAAAGCTCAGGTTTTTGTTAGCTTTTTATATCCAGCATCAAATTTTTAGCACAGTATTACAGTCAAACAGAATACGTTAATTACTCTAAAGAGCTGTTTGATTTCAGTTCATGGCATGTTAGGTAAACATGGCAAGTAGTTCAGGTTGTTCTAGACGAAAAACTTCTGATTTAGGATTTCCCTTCCTGGGTACAAAAATAGAG
Organism: Aquila chrysaetos chrysaetos; assembly: GCF_900496995.4. Taxonomy (NCBI): domain Eukaryota; kingdom Metazoa; phylum Chordata; class Aves; order Accipitriformes; family Accipitridae; genus Aquila; species Aquila chrysaetos. The sequence continues at coordinate 78,458,252 of NC_044006.1, read as the reverse complement.
TCTTAACAAATCAACCTAGGTTTACAAGATGCAGGCAAAGAGGACATCTGGTTTATATCTCAGTTCTTGGTAACAAGTAAAAATGTACACATTGATTGAGTTGCATTTGGTGCCAAATAAAATGCTTAGCTATTCTGTATTTGGGTCAAGCAGGAGACGTTTTATTTAGCCTTTTCTGGAGAGGAGAAAGCAGATAAGGATTGTATTTCTGCTTAAACTGAGATTTGTTATATTTGTAGATACTTCTGCCTTAAGAGCCTTAAACAAAAAGGCTTTATTTGATGGTGATTTTTATGATGAAGCAGCTCCTTCTGGATGGTGATGGATGGAGCAAGAAAGAGCTCGTGCCTCTGCAGCGTTTCTGGCAAAAGCAGTATTTAACATGGTCTGGTTTTGTTTCTGAGGTTGTTTACGTTTAAGAGGGAGAGTAAAGATGGTCATTGCCTTATTGCTTAATCTATTTCTCTTAATGGATTTTCAGTTGATGACTCTAATCCCTATGAGAATTATGGAGCTGTTTCATTGAATGATGTTTTAGTTCAGCTTAGCCTGCTGAATATCCCTTGCTGGGGATATGGAAGATGAGTGCCTGGCCTCGTTCACAAGCACGTTCAAATGCAGCTGCACGTCCCCTTCCATTTTGAAGCACGTAAATGAGCCAGCCTGGATCAGTGACTAGGGGCAAAGCAGGTGAAATACAGAGCCCGTAAAATGGGAGCTCATACCTTATCAGGTGGGATAGGTAGGAGATGAGAGGATTTAAGTGATCTAGTCTCAAGTACCCACTGAAATGCTCATTTAACTAGTCAATAAAGGGAAGAAAGGAAAACAAGGTGTAACTTTCTTAAAAATCTTCCAGGTGCACAATATGTAGTTACTGCTTTCCTTTATCTTCACTTTAGCTTTTGCTTACCACAGTACCAGAAAATAGAAATACTTGCTTTTGCCCTTTTGAGATGAGGCTAAAATATGTTATACTGAGGTCTTCACCTGTTCCTTTTGTCGTGGAGAATGAATTTTTGGGAATGCTTATTCTTGAATAAGTTGCTGCATGATATTTGAGAAATACATGCACATAGGCTTTTATCCTGAGTTCCATGATTCGTAAAACAATGCAGTAACATGGTTTAACTTTTAAAAGATACTCATGGGTATGTTTCTATGAGTACTTTTTTCCTAATTTTACTACTTCAGGGAGGGAAACACTAACAGTAAAGCTTTTCAGATTTAGTGCCTGTTTTTTTCACACACAGTCACAGCTTTCATGAGAGAGCTGTTACAGCAAAACTGATGGCGAAGGGATCTGAAAGACTGAAGGTCTGTGTTCGCTCTCCTCTTGGGTTCCAGCTCAATGTCACCTCGCATGAGCTGTAACCCTGATGGTTTTGTTTCTGTACTTGTAGAGGAGGAGCAATAATGCTACTGTTGTAAGGATTTTATAGATGTCATAAGGATGCTTTTGTGTGGCTTTCCTTCACCAAATGGAGTTCTAGGAATTCAGAAGGAAGAGAGAACAAACTAGAAAAAAATATATCAGTTTATAAATCCATTACGCGCTTGCATTCTGAATATGATGTGTAAATCTGCATGTTGTCCTCTGCCTCAAAAAGGTTGTAATAGAATTAGAAGTATGATAAATAAAGGCATCGTGTTAGAGGAGTTCATATGGGAATGGCCGAATACACTAAGACTTTAGCCTGGAAGAGAAAGGACTTGGAGAGGGAGATGGTTGTCATTACTGTCTATAAAGTCATCAATGACATGAAAGTTGTGAACAAGAGAAGACTGTTAATTTCTCCAGTATAAGAATATGGGGCATCAAACAAAAATAGCAGCAGCAGATGAAAGCAAATGATGCTGGGTAACTTGAGAGCAATTTATAGTGAAGCTGTAAAATATCTTGTGCCAGGATTTTGTGAATTGTGATATTTTATTATATTTTATTTTTTACCATGAGGCTAATCAAATTTTAGAGGAGAAGCCCCAAGAGGTGGAGTCTCCATCCTTGGAGATGCTCAGAATATGACTGAATATTCTGGATGCTCAGAATATGACTGAAAAAAACCCAAGCAATCTGGTATAATTTGAGGGGGGGATCGGGCTAAATGACCTCCAGACATCCCTTCCAACCTACATTGTTCTGCTAATCTAATGTTGAATGATTACATGGGCTAAAAAGCTAAAGTTGGACAAGCAGGTAGTCTCTAGACTGCAAGTCACAGGATGGTGAGAGAGATATTTTGGGGGGAGGAGAGTGGGGTGGGTTTTTTTCTCCTTATGGTTAGGAAAACTATATATAGTTATTCATAATCAGGACTTGGTTTCAAGAAGACATATGATTAATTGTGTACAATGTGGGCATCCTCCCCTATGTAGCTGTAATAGAGTCACTTAGACTGGAACAGAGCTCTGGAGGTCTCTGGTTTAACCCCCAACTCAAGACCATGTGTAAGTAGATCAGGTTGCTCCAGGGCCATGTGTGTCCCTTCCAGGTCTGAATGTGTCCAAGGATGGAGATCTCACAGTCTCTTTGGGCCTCTTCCAGTGTTTGACCTCCCTCACATTGAAGAAGTTTTTCCTTATATTTGGAAATTGTGCTGGCGATGACTGTAAGCAGTCTTATCTGCTGGGACCTGCTTTGAGTGATGGGTTGGGCTGATGACCTCTGAGGTCCCTTCCAAACCTTCATTGCTCTGTGATCCTATGTCGCTTGACCACTTTGGTACATCCATGAAGGCATATTGCAGAATTCTCATTATAACCCTGTGCAATAGGTATAATTGCATTTTGAGTAATGAGTTCAAGGTTAAAATCATGAAGCATTGTCTTAGCTTTCAATATGTGGGTTTGCAATCCTCCTTTTTATGTTAGGCTAGTACAGCTTGAAGGAGCAGTGTGGCAGTTCATGTCACCCTACCCTTCCTTACTGCATTATTCTGCTGCTTCATCCAGAAGTGTGAAGGTGAATATCACATCTGCTGTCATTTCTTATTGCCCAGCTGTTCTGTTTTCAAACAGACTTCAGCAGCCTTTGCTCTCACTTTGTTGCTGCTTTTGAGGAAGAGCCCCCCTTAGCATCTGTGAAACTCTGTCAAAACACTGAGTTTAGTTTGTCTTGTTCCTTGGTCTTTTTCAAAAGATGCCTGTGTTTTTCAGACAGCAGAGCTTAAAATCAACCAAACTCCCCATTCATCATACTTTTTTTTTTTCCTATTCATTTGGAGGGAGGTTCTGTACATCCTTGTGATATGAAGGGGAAATGCTCTGTTCCTTAACCTTGTTCTAATGAGAGAAAGTCTCCCGAGAGGAAAGATAACCAGACAAAAAGCTTTGACGGCAGAATCTTGTGGTTTAGTGGATGTCTTATGTGGATGCAGTGGAATGGGCTGGGTCTGAATGACTAGCTGTAAGATGTGCTTGAAGGCTCCTTGGAAAGTTGTTCTCTTGAGCTGTGGTAGTGCTATATAGGAAACTTTGGAGAGAGACTCACCATTCAAACAGGGAAGGTTTTTTTTAAAGAAATAATACACAGTCTATTTAAACATTAACATTGAGCCTTGGAGGACACCTTTGGTCTTTTATACAGTTGATAAGGTAGTTGTTCTACAGTCTGTTCTTTTTGGGGAAAAAAGATATTCTTAAAACCATTGCATCATCTACTTCAATTGCTTTGTATCGCATTTCTTCTAATGGTAATTCACCTGCTGCTAGTAACCACCAAGAGAGTGGCAGCATGTAAGAGGTTAAGGATAAAATATGTTAAGAGTCTCCTCAGACACCAGGGTTCTTGTGTAAATAACTAGTTATGAGTGGCTGCTGATACCTAAAAATCAGGGGGAATTGCCTTTCAGGAGACCGTGCCTACTCCGCGGCTGCTTAGATGGCCCCACATGCTTTATTTGCGTCACAGTATTTAAACTTGGCTGTTGGAGGCAGAATTATAAATTTCCTCATTAGTGTTTTTTTTATGGCTCACTCTGCTTGTACGAGACAAACATAATGAGTTATGTTCTCCATAATTTTTAAGATCTGTAGGAAGAGCATTGTCCCCTTTATAACAAGAAGCTGAAGCTTTTTTTTTTGAGTGTCGGTTTTGGCACAGATCATCTCATTTTTACTATTTATTCTGAAAAATCACCACTGTTTATTTGTTAGGAGTCTTGTTCCCTGACTTCAGTTTTATCTGAACACCGTGTGGTCTTGTTTGCTGGGTCCTTCATCCAGCAATGGCAAATACCTGGTTTCTGGTGACAAATTTATTTAAAAAATACACTTTTTAACTTGTTGGCTGTAGTGTGCCTTTGCCAAATGTTGTTTCAGTGCTATGGCTTCCATGCGTGGCTGGGCTGGGCGTTACTTCGGCTTAGGGGACTGCCTTTGAGTAGGGTTTGGTTGACCAACCTAGCACCATGGCGGTGCGCGCTCTGGCAAGGCTGGTGCAGGGTCAGCAGGGCTGAAGCCTGGTTTCTGCCACCGACAACTTGTGTAGGTCTTGGTTTGCTCAGCTCCATCCGCACAGGAACCTGGAAGAGGGAGCTTGTAGGCAGCTGATGCTGGGGGTGGTGTGGATGCAGCCTGGGAAGCACTAGGAGATGGGCCACTGAGCGTGGCCAATGCAGGGAGTCACCTGGGGCTTCAGCCAGCAAGGAGGTTCAAACTATAGGCTGGTGGGTTTTTTTTTTTCAGTGAATAATAACATCAATGAATTTGAGCAGATTTTTGTATGAGAAGGCACTTGTTTGACACAAGGCTGCATCTGCCAGTGTCAAACTCTTCCTGCAGCAGATGAGAGCGAAACCTTGTCAAGGAAAACATTGCATTTATCTTTGATATGCAGGATAGTCATCTTTAGTGTTTTTCTCAGAACTGCCCTGTTTGGTCTAAAACCATTTAGAGGCAGATAGGTACTATACATACGAAGTAACTGAAGCACGGTGTCCATGTGAGAAGTGCCGGGCCACCCTGGGGGGTCCCTCTTCCACGAGCATGTCAGGAATCCTGACCATCCCTCCTTCTGCCGGCTGGAGTGTGTCTGAAGGACTCTTGGTATTGCTGTTAAGGGAGACATAAGCACCACTTGTCAAGTTTGCTCTTTCATAATTGATGTCAGTAAAACCTCAGACAAAATTCTGGAGTTTGCAGTTTGTGGGTTTAGTTCTCATTGTGGAGTCATTTGTTTTCTCTGGTGCACTTAGATGTGAATAATTTCTTCCAGTGTCACTCTTAAAAATTGTGAAGCAGTGGTGCTTCACAGTATTGTGAACTGACACGTACAAAAAGTTTGATTTCCACCATTAAAAGCATACTTAGTCAGTAACGAATGGTAAGCTGGGGGTGAGGATGGATGTACAAACCAGCACGGCACACAGCTTGCCGTTGCAGTGAGTAGCAGCAGGGAGAAAGTACCTGATTGCAGGGTTATGCCTTTGAGTTTATCAGTGGAAGATGCCAGATTGGAATGTCCTTCCCTCTCTCCTTCAAGTCCCTGTCCCCCTTTCCCTGGGAGTAATTCAGTTCTGGGTGCTGACTCAGATGAGCCGAATTTTCTCCATCAGCGAACACCATGAGGAGCAGGAGCTGCAGCAGCTGAAGGAGGAGCCCTGCTCAGGGCAGAGCAGCAGCCCCTTCTAGAGCTCCCAACAAAATGTCTTTGAAATATCTTTCAGAGGTTTGTTGCCATGCTTGGAGGAACAAGCAAACTGAAAAGTCTCTTAAATAATTCTTGCAGACTAATGAACAAATTTGATTAAGATTTGGCAGCTTTTCCTAATATTCCTTGTAACTAGGAAATCTTCCCAGGCAGTTCTCGGCTCTGTATAGGAGAGCGCGCCCTTGTAATTAAATGATGAATGAAAGCAAATGTACTGATGAGCACATTGGGTTGTTATTCAAACTGAGGCAGCACAAAACAAAACTATCCTTCTGTAATCCCTTGGGGTTGTCTATGGAGTTGTGTACCCTGGTATATCAGAGGCTGTGAGAGATGGAACCTGAATTATCATCCTGTGGCCCCTGAAGCAGGAAAGTTCCCTACCCAGCTCTCCTGGGTTTATCATCATTATTATTATTATAATTATTTAGAGATGCAAGTTGCTTAACCTGTATGTGTGCTGTCCTGCAGTGTAGCTCCATCAGCTTGGTGATGCTACATTGCTGGTTTACATTTAAAAAAAAACAACAACCCTATTTGTTTTGTAGTACCTTAATGTACTCTCTGATAATTTTTTGTGTTGAAGTTATCCACTCTAAATTTCTTGTAAAGTAGTCCATATTTGATTAAGTAACGTGAAATTCATGTTGTTGTTAGTTCAGAAGCATGGAAGCTGCTGGAATTTTAATCCTGAAACTTTGGAAGCTGAGGTTTTTTGAGGAGCCACATTAGGCTCCCTGAGCAGATGAATTCACGTTTCTGCGTGGATGCTGTGATACTGTCACCAGGCGAGAGGTTTAATGTTGCTGCTGAATTAGCTGAAATAATAACGACAGGCAGTACACGAAAGGTAACTTCCAATGGATGGAAATTCACGTTGATCTCTGAGATATTTGAGACTGGGAGGATTCAAAATAAAGCCATCCCCAGGCGTGGGGTCCTGGGAGCAAAGAGCCGTGAATGGACAGAAGGTTGCTATTCAGAAACAGGAACCGTTGACAACAATTGCTCTTTCTCGTATTGCTGTAGATGAAACTGACAAGTTAAATGAGGAAGAATATAAAGGTTTATTGAAATGCAGTGGAGAAAACTAGTATAGAGGAGCCAATATAGATTAGCTACAAAACAATGAGCTTCCTAGGTAAATGTGAATGATTCTTAAGAATTTTGTATTAAAAACAGTATCCAGCCTGTACATTTTGGTGCTTGTTTTTTTTTCCACAAGTCTTTTTTGTATGCCTAGGATGCTAAACCAAGTGCTGCAAAACATTTAGTATGACTTGAAAGCTAAATTGCTAGGAACAGGCTAATGCAATGCAAGGAAAAAAAAAAGGCTTCTAAACTTGTCCTGGAGTCAGAAAAATGAATAACAACAAAAAAAATGATCCTGCTGTTGAGCATCGCCAAGGCAGGTGGAAGGCAAAATTTTATTCTATTTTGCTTGTTTCAACAGTGGTGTGTTTATCAGAATTGAACTGTCCTTTGAGATGCTCCCTTCAAGACTGACAAGCAAGAAAATGTGAAATATAAATAGTAATTTTCAAAAGATGGGGAAAACAACCTTTTTACTCTTGGAATTGTTACACTATTGTCTGGTGGGCCCTTAGCATGCGCCACAGCATTACAATCTGTTGTGTTGTTATAAAAAGAAACATCCAACACAGATAATGCTTTATTTTAATCCCCAGATGACAAGGGAAACGCATAAATTTGTGATGGGTTGTTTGCACCATATCCTTCATAAAATTCAAATGCCACAGGGATGGCAGAGGAAGACAGCTCATAGCAGTGCAGTTGTACAGCAACACCGCTGAGAATTAGTGTTTTAAAAGCTATTTATAGGGAAATTGCCTCTTGCACATCTCATGGTGCAAAGCAGCATGGCAGTTCTGCTGTAGGATTTGTAAGGTTTAGGGAGAAAACTTGATGAAGCTGCTACTAAATTAATGTTTTGTTATATTGTTTGCTTTGGAGGGCAGTAGTTAACCTTTTGCTGGTGGCTAGACAACGCTTTAGAGACTGGTTTTTAAAAGGAGACGAGGAAGTTGTTGTGGCTGCTCTGCTGCTGTTAGAAGTGTATAGTCGCTGTCCCCACTCAGCATAATAACCTTTGGTGGCAACGACACAAATTAACAATCACAGTGAAAAACTGGTAACCCTTGTAACTGAATCTAAGCTTTGTGCTGTGAAACACCGCGTACAGCAGCATGACACGATGGCTTCCACACTAACAAGGGTCGGGATGGTCCACGCATGTTAGAACGAGATCTCCATGTTCCTACTTTCCTGCACAACCTTTCCCGTTAGCAGTCAGGCTCCCTTCGGCTGCCGGGAATCCTCCCTGCTCGCGGAGAGCTGCAACATGTGGATGTGGGCAGAAGAAAGGTCAAGAAGAAACAGCTGTAACAATAGGGATAGCTTGAAAACAGTGTCCTACTTCAGGATAAGTCATAGTGTAAAACCTGGAAGAGGTCAGAACTTCACCATTAACATTCCAACAATTTATTTTAATAACTTGAAACATGGGAAGGTTTGCTGTTTTAATTAAACCAGAGGTTTCCTTCATCTGCCATCTGTCTTTTCCCGCTGGAATAATACGAGAAATTGGATGCTAATGGCATCTGGATGAACCTGTCCTGTTAGAGGGAAGATCTTTCTTCCTATAGGTATTCTGGTTCGGGGGCAATTTTCCAGAAAGAGCCAACCTGTAACTGTCTTAGTTCTGTCTCCTCCTGCTACTGTGTTGAATAATATTCAACTAAAAAAAATTATATGTCAAACAAACAAACAAACAAAAAAACCCCCACAAACTTAGTCTCCCTTCTTTTTTTTTTTTTTTTCTTTTTTCTTTTTCTTCTTTCCTCCAGCAAAACCAGAAGAGACCAAACCAGCTGAAGCTGTGACAGGGAATGATATCACAGCACCTCCCAACAAAGAGCTTCCTCCCAGCCCTGAGAAGAAGGCAAAGGTAGGTGTCGTTCAGCGTCTTCACTTCCATGGTTTTTATTTGCTGGCTTTTCTGCTTCTTAAGCTGTGGCAACACAAGTTCTGTTTTCTGAGCTGCCATTTGTGAACCATTTTACGGGAACAAAGACATCCAGTTATGAAGTTGAAAACAACTCAGCCTGTAGCAAATGTGACTGAAAGTAGATTTAATAAATATGTGGTAAGCTTTATTTAAATTAATTCTCTGGTTGGTATCGGTGGTGTGGAAGTAGTAAACATGTATCATAATGCTTCTGCTACGCTGATACTCTCCTAGTTGTTTACAACACATTTATTTGCATTACAATTAGCATTTAGAGATCATGCTCAGGATCTGATATTCTCTTATTTTAAGGCTGTTTATGAAACATGAGACACCTGCTTTCAGAAGCTTGCAGCATTCAGCAAAATCTAACCCTAAATTCTGAAGAGCAGTGGCATGGGCAGGGGGTTCTTGGTCCCCTCGAAGGCAGTGGATGTATGTCCACTAGAGTTGATCAGATGAGGATTTAGAGCTTGCAATCCATTGTGTGCATGTAATTGGAAAGCAATGTCCTGTGTATTGCATGTAGGACTAGATGCCAGGAACACCCAATTACTAATCCCAGCTTTACCAGCGATTCCTTCTGTTGCTTTAGATGTTGCTGGAATAAATCCTGTTTGCTTTGAATTGAATGGCAAAACTCCACTGGGCTCCAAAAGCAGCCCTCTTCTGCTGCTTCATTTTGGTCTTTTTGTTATGCTCAGAAAACAGAAAGCTAATTTTTTTTGTTTGTTTGTTTCATTTAAAATATCACTTTTATGTTCTTGCAGCTCAATGTTTTGGTTTACAATGCGCTATTTTTTGTTGTATTTTTTTGTTTTTATACTGGATTTTGCTTTTTGAAAAAAAATAAAGCCTGCTGCATCCACATCATCTACAAAGCCTGCAGCAACGAAAGCCAGGCCCCTGTCCGCTACCAGCCCCAAGCGGCCAGCCTCTGCCACACCTGGCCCAAACAAAAAACCCACGAGCCCTACTGCAGGTCCTACTTCAGCCACTACTACTAAACGCCCAGCCACCAGTACTACACGTCCCTCCACCTTAACTCCAAAAGAGACTAAACCAAAGGTAAGATTCAATTTGCTTTTGTGTGGGAGCTCCAAGAACTTATTTACATGTCAACTTACCAGCTGTCTTACCCAAGAGAAGCATAATTCTAGTGCTAATCATGGGAGGATAAGATCAGGAATGTGATTCACTGTGTTATAAGACCTGCACAGTTATTAGTATTAGCTTCCATTAACCCACTTATGGCATCAGGTCCCAAGTATTTAATTGTATCATTGCAGAGGAGAAAATTAAACTTGACTGTATTACTACAATTTTCCTAGTGAACTGTCATGAAGTATACAAGGTAATTCTTTATTTCTTTCCATTACTAAAGGAGGAGGGTTCTTTAAATATAGATACACTACGAACATAGGATAACTCTTAAATACAGACAAGAGCATGGGAAAACTGAATGGAGAGCTTCGATATAATATTGAGGGAAAGAAGATCAGTTGAACACTTCAGTATTTCCCACTGATTGTCTCTCTATGATGTCTGGTCATTATAAAAACCATACAAAGATAACTGATCATACACTTATGTGCTTAGGAAATATTGGAGATTTGTAATTCTCTAGTAAGAGAAGATCTGTGGACAGTTCTTAGTGTTGCACCTTAAAGCTGAAGTAGGGTATCCACATGTAATGTTAAGAATGGGAAATGTCCCTTGAATCTTCCCTATGTTAACTTGTGATATTACATAGTAGAAGAATTCAAATTTGAAAGGGAAAGTTAAAATCTGTTTCAGAAGCTTTCAGTTGATGTTTAAATGCTAGCATTTCTCCTATACATTTAAGCTTAAATAATTGCATTTCAGTGTCTTTTAAAACCAGCTAAATAAAAATAGCAAAAAGAGTATGAAAGCACAGGCGTAAATCTGTACTTTTTTTCTGTGAACCAGTGTCTTCAGTTTTGTTTAGGTTTTTGCATGATTCTGAATCCCTTTTTGATGAAATCAAAACCTCATCTCATTTGTTTCCATATATTAACTCAGTATTTTAATACTTAAGAGATCAGTCAGTTTACAAACAAGTGACTTACCAGGGACAGACATGAAAGAGTTTTCCAAGAGAGGAATGAACCACGGACACCTAGTTCTTATGTCCACAGTGTTTTAATAAATGCTGCCATAGCTTAGGAAGCTTTTCTGTTCATGAAGGAAAGAAATCTCTCCCAGAAGTATTGCTAGTGGACTACTGTTCTCCATTTTGTGCAGAAATCAAAACCTTGTTCACATCTGTAAATGGCCTCCACACATTAATGCTGAAACAGATCTGGATGAATTCTAATATTCAGCAGAGTCTGTGCTCTGTGTCCTGCACTGAATATAGTCAGTCGCTTCTGCATGCCTTAATTATATTTTTAATCTTCTGCATTATAATGTTTGAGTGGTGCCTAGCTTGTGTGTTTAAGAATTTAAACAATTTCCATTTATTCCAGGCTTTTGGTTGGCAAATGCTTTGAAGAGACTGTCAGTGAAATACTGGCTTTAATGTAGCCTGTTCATTTTTAGGTTGCAGATGCGAAGACCACAGATAAGCGGACCTCACTTTCAAAGGCTCCATCACCTGCCACTCCTAAAACTACTGTGAGGAGCAGCCCTGCTACTCCTAGGACAACGGCGGCATCGCCAGTCACTGCAGCTGCTGGTGCGAAAAATACTGCTACTTCTCCACCGAAGAGGCCAACATGTAAGTACTCTCTTGTTTTTCTTCAGGAGGTCTCTCTTTCTAACCAGCTGCAAGTTTCTGTTTGAGTAGCACCGTTGGTTCACGCTATGATGTCTTTCTCATGTATTCCGGTACGTTGACTGCTTTTTCCTGTGTTTAGGTCATCCTGTGGCCCCATCAGTTTATTAAAATTAGTCTCCTGGTAAACAAGCTTGTGCAGGTTCAAAAGAAGGAAATAACCTGAACCCTTGAAATGTAGCCATTTATGAGAAGTCACAGCTGCTGTTAACCAGCGCTTCTGAGAGGTGTAAACTGGCCTACCTGTCAGTCAGGATTTGATCTGAAGCTTAGTGATAGCTGAACTCTCAACCCTTTTAATACAACACAAGATCCTGTGCCACGGCACAGAGACCATAGGTCAGACTTTTTTCTCTCCAGGGCTTCCTCCTCCAAAAACAATCTGAATGACCTTCAAGGCCAACTTGGATCAGCTCTGTGTGATTCAGAGTTAATACAATTACTGAACATGCTTGATGTAAGAAAAAGGATGCTATTACCTCTGTATTTTGCTATAGTAACAGTTAGAATAAACACTAAAACCAATTTAAGACTTGGGAAAAGCAAATCTCCAGAAGAGGGCTTGAAGCACTCACACTAGTGCATCTGAAAAACAAAGAAGGTTGAACAGAGGTGGAGGTTTTTTACTAGCGCAGGAAGAATTTGGAGCTGAAATGACAACAGCTTCATCAGAAAACTGTATCCCACTCCTACTGTTGCCAAAGAGGGAACTTCCCAGTTTAACACAGTCAGCATGAAACATGAGCAGCATATCAGCATCTTGAAAACAGTGTTTTCACTCATTTTAATGGAACTTGAGAGATTTAACATCGGATACAGTTAAATATTCTCAAGTCTTTTCAGATGACTAGACCTCATTGGCAAAATTTGCCAATAAACATGTAAAACTAATAATACATATTGGTTGCGTTGTTCTGAGTCCCAAACCATGAGTTCATAACCCATCTTTCCCAAAAGAATAGTAATGTTTTAACTATGTTGAAGTATATTAGACTAGATGTACATTCCATACTTTATGCTCTAGGGGAAAATACAATTAATCAAGTGTAGAGGAAGTGTTGCACTTTCCAAGAGCCGTGTATCTTAACTGATCCTACGGACATCCTTGTAAAAATCATTTTGGGTGGTCTTTTATGCAAACTGTAGCCCAGAATGCTTAATATGTTTTAATGAGTTCAGTTAATTTCTCCTTCCAAAATTGAGAGACAAACAAAGAAGCGTTTTCTGATGACATTTGAAAAGAGATGGAGTCAACGATGCAGAGATGCAGGAAAGTTGTTCCAAGTGGCAAGATGTACAGAGGAAGAGGCTTCTGCACCAGCGAGGGTGGTGGGACATTGCCAAAGTACAGTGAGAACTGGGTGGGCGAGGGAGAGATGAGGTCAGCTGGAGAAACTCCATCAGGAGTTAAAGCTGTTTTGTCTGGATCTGGAAATGCACAGAGGAGTCATGAATAGTAAAAGAAGGGAGTCCTGTTTTGGAAGAGGAGAAAGCAAGGGTGTGATGGAGGATGAACAGTGTTGTGGGGCCTGAAGGGGAATCGCAACAAGCCAAACGCTAACAATGTGGTTTAGTTAGAGCATGTGCAACTTCAGCTAGATCCATAGATGTGGGTGATGAAGGACCTGGATCTCTTCTGATCACAGTTTAGTTTCTCATTACCCAGCATTGAGCCAGATAATAAGATTCTGGCTACAGATGATATTTCAGAAGGACATCTGCTCTTGCTTTTCACGTGTCAATAGATAGACACTTCCTTATGGTTTGCTCAAGTGTTCAGTCATTCTCGGTGTTTAAAAATGCGTGTATAGTGGCTTGTTTTGAAATTATATGGCTTCACTTTTTCAGGTATTAAATGTCAGTCATTTTTCTCTACTAAATGAGAGCCACGGGTTATGTGGTGCTTCATTTTCCCCCCCCTCCCTGTGAAAATGACTTTTATGTTTGTACAAGAGCAGCCCTCTGTCTTTCAGATCAGAAAAAGATCGAAGTCTTGGACTGTCATTATAGACCATTTTCCCAGTAGCTTTGTCATTCTCCAGGTTTTCAATATTGCATGCTAATAACATAGACAAAAGTGTCCCAGCATTTGGCTCCCCACTAACATGAGTAGAAATAACATCTCTTTATATAAAAAAAGTAACATATTAGTCCTCTTGCCTTTATAGAAAACTAAGTGTGTTCTGTCCATACAGTTTTCAGAATTAAAGTTGTGGTCTCAAGGAATGAGATTAGGTTGGTTTGACAGGACCTTTTTTGAAGTGTTTGGTATTAATTATATATCTATCTTTTAGGCCTTATTAAATTATCCAACTGTGTTTCATCTTATTAGCTAGTATCTTATCTGTGGTATTTAACTGAATGCTTTTAGCAAAGTCTGGATGGAGTGATCCAGACTAACTTGGCCTATAGTTATCTGCCTCTTTTGCTTGCTCTTTTCTATATTTGCATTCCATGAAGTACCCTGCCAGCTACTTGAGTTTTTCTAAAAATCTAAGACTGTTAATGGAAGTTAAATATTAGAAGATAGGGCTTTTTATAATTTCTAACTTAGATTTTTTTTTTTTCCATTTGGTGTTTCTTTTTAATGTTGCCTTCCTTTGGCTATTGAAATGAAGCAGATTTTAGCCAAAGTTGTCCATCATTGATAGTAAAAAGGCTAGAATTTCATTATCGAAGAGCTCTTTAAAAGAAGGTTCTGTTTATATTTTTCAGTCTGTGATTTTTCCTTGATCAACTTTGTGTATGGTTTTATTCAGCTTTGAGAAATACCGATACATTCCTGGTTTAGGCTGTCCTCTGTCTATGTGGAATGTAATCAGGTCATGATCACTGGTGTTTGCCCGAAGGCACAGTTCAGTTTAGTGATTGATTTTTGGTTTTATACAATTATAATAGGGACCAAAATATGTGAAATAACTTCTGTGCAAGAAAATTGGCATTGGTTAGAACTGATCTAGCAATAATACCAAGGTTATAGATGGACAAATGTGGTTTTGCTTTTGCTGTTCAGTAAAGAAAGGAGCTTTGGGGTTGTTGGGGTTTTGGGGGGGTGCGGTTGGTTTTTTGGGGGGTTTTTTGGGGGGTTTCGGGGTTTTTTTAAGAAATTAAATTGGGATGGGATTAAAATAACATTAGTGAGTGCTGTCAGATTCAGAAAGTTACTTTAAGAAAAAACACAATGCAAACCATACCCCAGGTGTTATATCACTGAATGGTGAATTGATCCTTTTGCTGGAAAACATGAATGAGTTTTGCTGTTATGATGAGGACCATGTCAGCCAGGTGTTCAGATGGAGCAGTTAATTCTTGAGATGCTTTCTTTCAAGCAGCATGTTAGAAATGGGGACTGTGGGTAAAGAGGACCATCAGTATGTGAGGAGCTGCAGAGAGCCCCTGACATCCAGGGGAAGCTGTGACAGGATCCCAGGCTTCTCTTCTGTGCAGACTGGCTCCCGCTCTGAAATACTAATCTGTGTGCTTTGTTTTGGGCAGCTATCAAGACTGATGCAAAGCCTGCAGATGCCAAGAAGACCTCTGCAAAGTCACCATCAGGTAATTTTGTTCAGTTTCCATCTAAATCAAATCCTCCTTGTTCGGGGCTGTGTTTAATAAGTAGGCCATCTTTAGGTACATCTTTAGGACTTGGAAGAAGTTTGTATAAATGGCCTCTGACCCATCTTTTTTCCACCCTTCCCTTCAACTATCACTGTAATAATTGTAGCAGACTTGAGCCGCCCTAAAAGTGCTACTGGAAATGCAGTAAAAAGTAGTGCCACCACTCCTTCTACCACCGCCTCCAGCGCACCTACTTTACCTGGAGTAGCCACCAGTCGTCCCAAACCCAAGCCTGCTGCAACCAAACCCACCGCAACCTCAACCACAACAGCAGATGCTAAAAAAACAACTGCTAAGGCTCCGACTAAACCCAGCACTGTTTCCAAGCCACCTCGCCCGACCAGCAGCGTTTCTGCTCCAGATCTGAAAAATGTACGTTCCAAAATTGGATCAACAGATAATATTAAACATCAGCCTGGTGGAGGAAAGGTAAGTTTCTTCAAACTTGATAACAATATGCACATTGGAACAGTAGCTCTTAAGCATTATGGGTGATTTTCCTCTTTGCTGATTTTGGTGGCTGTATCCTCACTGCTCTTCTCGTTTATGCTCTGCAGAGCTCCTCTTTGGGTTCTTGGTTTATGCACAAGGCATTAACAAGGCAGTGATAGTAGTGTACAGAAGGAATCCGCCTTAAGAGCCTTCATGGTGTTTGCTGGTATACGTACAGGAATTCAAAACTCCATGGTTCTGTTTTTCTGTCGTACATCCTGACATAGAAACTAGTTGGTATTGAAAGCTCAAAACCTTGTCTAAATTCCAAAACTTTGCCTTTGAATAGAGGAATTGAGTCTGCTGAATGGTACAGAAGGGTCGAATAATGCACTACGATGCAGGAAATCTGGATTCAGGAGCAAGTTCCACAGCACCTTTCCCAGGTCTAGGAACGGGGACTGTTCAACTTGTCAGGCCTAAAGCTGAAATGAAATGGGTTTACATACATTGCTCTTTGCCACAAGAGAAGAGGGTAGTGTTGAATGAGCTGTAGGGAAAAGCGTGTACATAGATATAACTTGAGGCTCTCAATCAGTAACGGTTTTAAATTACACTTTCACTGTGAATATCTACCATGTAAATGATAAAGGTTTAGGGATATACCTGTAGCCCTCTTCTGAGGGTTTAAATAATTTTATAGATACGCATAATCATAAAACCTTTATTGGATATTGTACAACAGATACACCCATCTTTGCCTGACCAAATGTGTTAGCAGCTTGCCTGTAGTCAGAGGGCTTTAATTTCCACAAAGCAGAACAGATTTGCCCACTTACCTTTGCTGCAGGTCTGCGGTAATGAATAATTTGGCATATAACTTTAATCTGTTGCCAAGAGAGCACGTTTCATGCTGAGAGCCTTAATCTCCTCTCAGGCACATTAAAGTCAAGGGCTTACTTGGGCTGTGGTGTTGTATGTCACAGACAGCATCGATACAGCATGGATTTATTCTTTAGAGTTAAGAGTATCTTAGTTGTACAATATCTTAGTACAGTCCTCAGAGCTTAGACACCTAGAGGACGGAAACTTCCGATCCCCAAAACAGTTTCTGGAAATGACAAACCAAGTCTGCTGAAAAACTTTGAGGCAAGCAGGAGGGTGACTCTTTCGTATGCTGTGTATTGTAGCTTGAAATCAAATAGAAGTTCAGAAAGCCTCCTGCCATCTAGTCAAAAAGAACACTTAAGATTGTTCAGTTATTTTAAACTGTGCTAGAGTTCTGAGGATTGCATAGCTTTTTAGCTTACAGGGTTATTGTGTCAGTTTAAGGGAATTTATTTTTACATTTAATTGTACTGTCCTTTATTTTCTAAATATTTTCATGGAATTGTTCAATCCTAACAATTGTACTTTTAAGAAGACTGTCCTTTCTGTAGTCTTATTTATGCTGAGATGTTTTTAGAATCTGAGAATGTTGAATGTTGTAGGAGTGCTGGTTTTTTGTTGGGGTTTTTTTTTTTTTTTTTGCTGTTCTGTTGCTGGTAGATTAGTAAAATACAGGATTTATGCTGAGCCCCCCCAAAAGATGCAGGGTTCTGCTGCACTTATCTGGATCTAGATTAGCAGAAAAATGGATACTCTCAGGTAGTTGCTGAATTTTTCTAAAACCTGTGAATTTTCCTTCAATTCTCTCCTTAGCTGGATTAGCTAGGTCCACCTGCATTTGATTAGTTAAAACCTAAATCAGCTGTTGATCTCAAAGCCTGAGTCAAATCAGTGTGTGGGTGCAAAATCAGAAATGGAAGCACAGTGTATCTGTATCCAGCAGAGCTCTTGGAGCTTGAAGGCAAAGAAAATCAGCCAGTGGATGTGTTTGCGTCTAAGATCTGTATAATGTCCTCCATGTGAAGGACTGTGCTGCTATTGGGTTACTAAAAGATTGGGTTTAATTTTTTGGCAGAATGTAATGTACTGGGTTCACTTGGAGACCTGCCATCGTGACCGTTGGGGAAATGATGAGATACCGATGAAAGGCACCTATGAGCTTTTTGAGAAATGGAGAACTTAATTATTGCTTTATGACCCCAGGGTGCCTGTTTCATCCTGTGTCAGAGTGATGTTGCTTCCCCTCCACCCTCTTAGTTTTATCATTCCTGGGCATGGGATTATATTTTGTCTGAGGATTACAGTGTGTAAGAAGTTCTCCTGGGTTGTCCGTTCGACTAAGTTTATCTGGATAGCTTGTGTTCCGGTACTCTCCTGCCCACACTTTTGCTTTTGCTGGTTGAAATCATCCATTTGTCTCCATCTAGGGGAAAATAGAGAAAAAGCCAGAATCGGCTGCTGCTGCACGAAAGTCTGAACCCAATGCGGTCTCTAAAATGGCTACTACTAAAACAACCGTATCAAAAGAGGGTGCCCCAAAACAACCCAATGGGAAAGTGAGTTTATTTCAGACTTTTCTCTGTGGGAGATGAAGGAAAACATTTCCATTTTGAGTCACTTTCCCTTCTCTTCAACTCTTCTGCTGTCTCCTGTCAGTGTCACTGTTCCTTGCACAGACACTCTTCCAATTCTTTCTTGTAAACCCTGAGATGTTCTCAGTTAAACATGTTCAGAGATCGCTATTGTAGGTATCTTTTTCCATGCCTGCTGTAAATGTGTTTTCAGAGCAGAGTCCACCGTTTTCACTTTTAGGTAGATAAGCTTAACTTTGAGTCAGAGGTTTCCCTTAAGACCAGTTCTTCATACACAGCACTACTTTGTAACTAGGAAGAGAGCGCTTTAGTTCAGCCCTGCTTGTTTTAAGATTGCAGAATATTAAGGACTTTATCTTCCCTGCAATATTCCCAATCCAGTTGTATCAAAACTCTTTTAACTCCATGCAGTAGGCGGTCACCATTTGATGGGTTACTCTGAAGCTGTCGTGACATGGTATTTCAGCACGAGTGAATGGGGAGGGAGGTGGGAGTGCCTGCAGTGCTGGTTTAATTCAGATATTGTCAGGCAGAGCCTGCTAATGAATGGATGGGATTTGTACCTCTAGAGAAGTCAGTAAACCACTATACACTTCCATGGCATGAGTACGTTTTTCAGAGCTGCTGTTGCACTGAATCCAGTCTTTCTGAACTGGCTAAGGAGCTTTTGGAAACCTGCTAAAGTGAGAATGTTCTGGTGATTCCTTTTGTGCTTCAAATTTATCACCTCTTTCTAGAAAGTAGGATACAGCTTCTGCCACGTTTTGTGCTGTGTTAAATAACTCCCAGACTAAACACGTGTTGTAACTAACCTTTGTAAACACGAGCCTGTTACTCTAACTCAGTTACTACCTTTGTGAGTAAAAGCTCTCTTAGCATACTCCTTTTGTATTTTGAAAAAGTCCAAGTCATTTCAGTTTAAAGGAGAAACAATTTAATTAACATAAGACTCATCTGATAAAATTTAGCTGAAGGTTTGACAGCCTTCATCAGAAGAATTGTTTCTCAGACCGGGCTTTACTGCCCAGAGGTTTTGAAAGACGTTACCCAGGACTGGAGCCAATCCAGGGAAATGGAAATAAAAGTGCAGACACTGAGCAGTTCATAGCGTTGTTGGAAGTGGTGGCCCCATGGCTCCGATCCATGGAGGAACGAGGCAGCTGAGCTGGCTCTCCCTGCTCTGGGGAAGCTCTCACCAGAGAGTTCCTGGGAAGCTTCACGGGGAACATAGACGAACCCAGCCCTTCTGGAAGGCAGGCGCCCGCCCGGTGATGCTAACCCGTAGAGTATATGGATGAGCGGTCTTCACGGTAGCGCTTACGCTCTTGCACTAACACTGTCTGTGCAGCCTTTTGTTTCGTTCACTTTTTTCTCACTCTCCTCTTCAGTTGCTTTCACACCTAATACTAAAGTTGGATTGAGTTTAACACAACTCCTTGTTTATCCACCATGTTAGAGCATCCACTCCAGCCTGCCATATGACAACTCTAACCAGTCCTCTTCCCTTGTGTTGTTTTCCATTCTGTAACATTCCAGGTCCAGATAGTCTCCAAAAAAGCGAACTACAGCCATGTTCAGTCCAAGTGTGGTTCCAAGGACAATATTAAGCATGTCCCTGGAGGTGGGAATGTAAGTATGGGCTCTGGGCAAGCTGTCTTTCTACTAACTCCTTCTCATGTACTATGTTTTTATATGTCAGTCTTAAGAATGCTCTGTTTCAGGCAGAAAGGTGTGGCAGAGTTTCAGGGCTTCTGGAAATAATGTAGGCTAGAGAAATTTTTTTTTTTTTTTTTTTTTCCCCCATGGGATGCTAGGTTGAATGTGTGTGTTTTGTTTCATAGTACTACAAATACACCTGACCTCTTTCTTGCATGATTTACATGGTATTCATGACCAAATGTAGGATGTACACATCACTGACCCCAGGAGTTAGCGCACCGTGGATTCCCTCTGCAGTCAGTGGAGGCACCTTATCAGCCCTCTGACCTGTTTTAGATGTCTGATTTTTTCAGATGAAATGAGTTGTGGCTTAGAAGTGCCTGTTACTCTACATTGGCTAATAGTGTGAGCCTGAGTCAGAGTAATTTCACTTCTTGTTTCACATCAAGGGAGACTTTGAAAAAGGAGGAGGAAAAGACTCTGGGACTTAATATTTGAGCTGTGATTAATTTCTAAATTTAAAGGCTACTGGTATCTCTGGCAGCAGAGTTGAGCTTATTAAAATAGAAGGCTAATCTTGTAATGTCTGTGTACTTGGTTTGGAGTATTATATCCTGAAAGTGTCTGGCAAAAAAACCTAGGTTAACTATCCAGATACGAAAGCTTTTGAAAACATGACTATAGTTTGGCAGCCTTGTTTCCTTGTGCGCAAATCTGTACTACCTTAACAAATCCACACTAGGCGGTTTGTACTAGGGATAGTTTGCAGAAGTACAAAGGTTGGATGGTTTCAAAAAGGCACTGAATTACTTAAGTCTAAGGAGTTTTTTTCCACTGTGTTTAAATATGCCGGGTTCCTGAGGAGTGATGTCCAGCTATCACGTCTTGTGATGCTTTCTCTGTGCCCAGTGCCTGAGAGCCAGCATCAATGAAACTCCCTGCAAATATTAAATTTCTGGGACCAGACTTACTGTTGCTGTATAGTCAGTGTGTTCTGTCTGATGTCTGGTTCAGCGAATACAAATACTGCATAGGACGTGACTGTGGCGGAAACTACCGTGGCAACTTTTCCTGGGAAATATACATGTATTTGTCTAGCTGGCTGAACCTCTACTCTACATGACCAATTCTTCTTTAAATCTTTGAGAGGCAACCAAGTCTGGGTTGTTAACAAACTTGTTCCATACAGGTTGGTTGCCAAGGTGGTAAGAGACAGATGTTGAATTCATACATGCAGTGTTCACTTAACTAAGCTTGACTTCCTGTTGGGAGTCACTGGACATGCATCTCTGCTGCCCTCCTTGCCTTCCAGTTTGTGGATTCTCAACAGTGGTTGGATTTGCCATTCTTATTTGATATTTCTGTGACTTACCCAGTGTTTATAGGAGCTCATACATGTGTGTATGGAGCTTCCCATAGAAATGCTCATGCAGGAGAACTCTGCACCACAGAAAGAAAAGCTGATGTTGAGATCATCATGTCAATTAGGTGCCCTCATAATATTTTTTTAGCTATGCACATTTCTGTTCCTACTGCATATTTCATCTGGTTTTGTCACCCAAGTTTGGAACTGACTGTTTATACATAATCAGTGTTTTGTGGCAGAAGTCCCTTTGGCTATACTGTTGAGGAGCAGCTGTTGTAAGTTAACTGTTCATGCGCTCAAAAGAGCTGTATTTTATAAGCCACTTTAATTTTGCTACTCTTACTTTGTATAGCCTTTTAGTGGACAATGGGTCTCACATACTTTTCCCTTTTTTGAGGCCAACAGAAATGTAATTTAAATGTGGGGAATATTTTTCTTGCTTGATTAACTACATTAGTGAACTATCCTTTCTTCTAATGAATCACCAAACCTGTCCTTTCCTCTTTACTGTCCTGTCCTGGGGACATTCCCAACTCCAGGGGACAAGTGTGTGCCTGCTTCCTTTTTCTCTTCTTCTACACTCTCCTTTTACCACTGAAGTTTTCTTTCTTGCTCAACTACTTAAGCTTTTTGCTTTGAGAATAGAGAATAAAGTGCTTATTATTTCCAGGTTCCAAATGCCCACAAACCAGCTTCAGGCAGTTGTTCCCAGCCATCCAACACCCCCAAACCCAACACAGGCAGCACCAATATGAGTAGACAAGACACAGTGAGAAGTCTGGCTTCCTATGAAAGCATTTCCTTTTATCCATTTTTATATCTGCTCACTCCCTTTGGGGCACTGTAATATTAGTGTCCTCTTCCAAGATGTTTTCTTGTTCAAATAGTTACGATGATCACTTCTGATAGAAGACTTACCGATGTTTAATTCCTGAACCACACTGCTGATGGGTATGTCTGGAAAGTCCGTTGTTCTAGTCTGTGGCTTCAGTTAAAGCTTTTAGGAATCCTGTGGACAAAAGCTGTGGTTAGTAGTAAATTATGATTCAGCTTTAGGGTTGCTCTGGTAGAAGTGATGGACATCATACCTACGTGAAGTGGTTCTTAGCTGGTACAGTCTGTTTGGGTACCCATTTTGCCTTCTGTACACAGAGATAATTTCTTCTCCCCTCTAAGATACCCAAGCAGACATGTTCAAAAGCAGTAGACATTGTTCCTACTCATGTTATATTTGCCATAAATATCTTGACACAAACATAGTTAGGTTTCCTGGGTAAAAGCTTTTGTTGTGCTTCACTATCTTGCCCCTCTCTTTTTAAAGAAAGCAACAGTAAAGAGGTAGATTTTAGAAAGTGCAGGTAGTGTAAATGTTGCAGATTTAACAAGGTGATTTGGAATGTACGTATGTTTCTCTACCCTTTGGCTTGACCTGCTTAGGTGGATTGGGAAACGGTCAGAGATAGAAAATCTAAAAAGAGATGAGGATCACATTTCCCATCTGAGCCTCTGTATCAAGTTTTCAGATCTAAAATTCATTTCTGGCACCAGAGTCTGAGTATTTGACTCTATAAATGCAAGCCCAAGCCTTTAAATGTGTCTCCCATTGCAAACTCAAAAATTGCAAACTCTAACTAACATTAGAAATCTTACAAGAAATAGACTTCCATTTAGGTATAATTGTTTGGATCCCCAGGTGAAATCATGAGGAGTCATAACTGGGTATGTCTACCCTAGCTGATAACAAACATTATTATCTTTAAATGCCTTATGTGAAGTAAATTTAGTTTTATTCCAGTTCCAAGCAAACAAGTACTCATTATAAAAGCTGTAGTAACTTTACTAGCAACCCCCAAGAAAATCAAATTCAGTAGCTGTGATTTCACCTTTTCAGAGTTTCTGGTGTCACTGACTCAGGGTATGTGAACATGGAACAGCGTAGCAGGAGGCTGAACTGTGCTGTTCTTCTAATTCTGAGCAAACAAGACATCAGGGCTTTGACTCATCCCTCTTCACAAGTACTAGGAGGATTCATGCTTCCTGAGAAAGATGCATTGCCAATTATCATGATAATTCTCAATAGGCTTTTAGAGTAGCTTGTAAGTGAACGAATTCTTGTCACATGCAAAAAGAAAGACTTCCATTTTCTCTGCGGGATGATCCATAGCAGAACTTTCTGTGCACATAGGTGCCAGCTGGTGGTTGCTGACACAATTGGGAGAGGTGATCCTCTTAACATTCCTACCAAAAAAACCCAGATTTTTGCCATGGAAAGTTATATCAACTTAGTAGGGGGTTAGACGAGATGACCAGGAGTTCTTCCAGTGTAAGTTACCCTGTTTGTATGAAATGAAAGATCTCCAAGTAGTTAGACAAGAAGTTCATTCTGGAATAGAGGAATTTTTCATCCATCTGGAGCTGCAGGAGAAATTTTAAAGATGTCAGAAATGGGGCTCTGTAAAATGCACTTGGTCCAAATGTCGGAGGTGAAATATTTTTTGAGCAAAAAGACATAAAACCTGTGACATTTTGACTCTGCCTTTGTCTCACCCCAGAGAAGACACTTCTCCCCAAATTCAAACTGATGTCCACAAACACCATGACTTGGAAGAAGGTCATTTACTGAGTCGTGAATATCTCATGATTTCATGACTGCATCACTGAACATTTTTTCATTGAAGGTTTTGTATGCCAGTACCAAGTCACTGGTAGAATGAGGTTAAAGGAAATAATACTGGGGAATAGCTTCCCTACTCCCAGTGTTTTGTCTTTGAGAAGAACAGCTTCTTCGAGCAGTTTGTTCCATCTGGGCACGATGATCCTTCCTGATGTCCTGTTCTCAGCAGGGAGGAAAGACCACTGCGAGGAGGCTGTGAACAAAGCCTGACAATTAGATGTGGGTCAGTCTGCACATTGAAGATGGTAGCGAGAAAAAGTTGGAGCTGGTGGCATGTCTCTCTAGCCCTACAGCAAGAGAGTGGCTGAGTAGAACTGTGAGATGACATCTGTCCTGGTGACTGTCTGGAGCTGCCCAGGCAATGGCCTGTGTCTTCAGAGGCAGAGCCAGCGCTGGGCAGAAACAGTCTGGGGAACATGGCAATGGGATTGGCTTTTTTTGGTCCTTCTCCCAAGTGCTTTTGTATTCCATGGATGTGCCATGAACTCAAGACTCCCATTTCTGGTTTCTGTCCATCTGTTAGTTTTATCTGGTCTCAGTTTCTCTCTGCTCACATTAACCACTTCTGGCTTGTGCAGGCCTTTAAATAATGCTAAAGCCGACTATAGCATTTGGCACACAGTGGCTGGGAAATCAATATGAAAATAGAATATGATGGAAGAGGGTTGCAGGTGAATTAAGTGTGACCTGATGTTTGAGATGGTATATTGGCCTTCAGATTCACAGGAAATGTTTCTCTGTGTTGAGTTGTTTCTTTTTGTCTCTTCAGGTGCAGATCCAGAACAAGAAAGTTGACCTTTCCAAAGTGTCCTCGAAGTGTGGCTCTAAAGCAAATATCAAGCATAAGCCAGGTAGAAATTTTACCATTTCCTCATGATTTTCTGTAGATATTGCACATCACTTAAGTACAGTCTTGGATTGCGACTGAAAGAGTTTAAGGAGGTTGTTGCTTTCAGGGAGTATTTCTAGAAGTCCTGTCTAGCTTCTTTAGCAATTCCTGGTGGTTTCATGAGCAGAGAAGGGAATTAGGAGATGTGGGATTTCATCTTGCCTGTGAAGATAGTCTACTGCTTTGACTCAGTTCTCTTTTTCCTCCCTATTTGGAAAGAAAAAAAAAAAAACCAAAAAAAAGTGAATACTTACCATGACCGTTCCAGGAGTCTGGAAGCTTCATTCATGCTTACAGAGGGCTTTGGGGCTCTCTGAACATATGTGCGCTATGAAAGGATAAAGTAACTTCCTTCCGGTTCTTCAAAGCAGATACAAGGGTCTTTTTAGCCTTCGGTTCAGTAGCAGCTCCTGTCTTAATAACACTTTTGGCTCTTTAATAACATATTATGGGATGAGTGGGCAGGAATTATTTGCTCCCCACTGAGAACACAGCAATTACTCTGTATGAGTTCCTGCAAATCTTGGGTTTCCTAACCAAGCAATGACGAGCCCACGGCTCAGCTGGAGCATAGGCAAATCTTGAGTTCAAGGTACTGTGGCTGTAGGCAGATTGTTTGAACTGTACCTTTGTAACATCCTGAAGTACGGTCAGTTCACTGACTTTTGCTGGTTTGTCTGTATCTGAGGACATTTATCTGCACAGGAAAGCTCCTGGCAGTCAAACATCCGTGCACGAGGGACAAAGTTCACTGACCAAAGCTGCAAACAAATACTACAAGCTTGTCTTTGTCTGCTCCTGGGAGTTTCCTGCACCCTTTCTGCCAGCCTGTTAGGTTGAAAGCAGTCCAACCTTATACACTGAGCACCACGGTTCAATGCCTCAAAACGCACTCCTGCTTTGAGAACGTGGTGCCACAAACATGACCTCTGTTTATTCAGTGCTCTGTAATAACAAGCTGTGTGCGACAATAACTGCTCTTGTCCAGGGCTGATTAAAGCAGAATAATCTATCCATCTGTTGTCAGATGTTTTAACTGATTTTGTTAGACCAAATCAGTTGGCTCCCATCATTGGCCATGCCAAGCTTCCAGAGTGCTGAGGACTGAGAATTTAATGATGTCACTGGGAAGCAAAGTTGTGCTTAGCAATACTTAAACAGGTTTTTTTTTTTTGAGAAACCTGCTGGAATGTGGACTGCACATATAGTCTTATATATTAATGGGAACTGCAGTATTCTAAATCTAGGAAAATCTTGCTGGAAATGTACAGTTGTTTTTCTGACCTTCAGGTTCTCCTGAACCTGGTGTCCATCCAGTTCTCATGCTTGGCTTCTCCCCACCTGCACGGCTGCCTCCTGAGTAGTTCAAGCAGTGGCATGTGGGTTTGTGTGTCGGGGAGGGAGCTGTCAGTCCAGGCAGTCAAACAACTGACAGCGATGGAGTAGGAGTGGGAACGGATAACGAGCAAAGGAAGGCAGTTAACGAAAAGGAGCAGAACGTGTCCCGGCACCAACGACTACACAGATGGGCTGAGCTGGCAGAGACCTTGGCAAGGGACGTGGATAGGAGTGGGCAGCTGGTATTAGCCATCAAAAACACACCGGCGTGGGATCGGGTGGAAGTGGCATTTCACACCTCTGCTAGGGGAGCCAGATTCACGAGCAGATCGAGTGAGGCAGTTGGCATGCGGATATCTTCCAGCCTGTCTGTCTGGACTTGTGGAGTTCCCCAGCTGAGGGTACCTCCAGGGCTTTGCCGTGCAGCCCTGCTTGCTTTGCAGTGTTGCTTGGCCTGTACAGGTGCAGATCACCAACTTTGATCTTGCTGGTTTTTAAACTGAACCTTAACTGGAAAGAGAAGGTATTATTTGTTCCTGTCCCACCTCCAAAGTACACTGGGTCCCCAGTGGTTCCTCAGTGGGGGCTGGGAAGGGGACAGAACTCGGGTGGGACTGTTCCGGAGGCATTAATAAACTCACTCCTACGCAATCTTGTTCTAGGGGGAGGAGATGTCAAAATTGAGAACCAGAAGCTGAACTTCAAGGAGAAGGCCCAAGCCAAAGTGGGTTCTCTGGACAACGTGGGACACTTGCCTGCAGGAGGAACCGTGAAGGTGGGCGCAGCAAGCTCTGGCACATCAGGGCAGGGTTTAAATTTGGTTCTTCTCCTTGTCCTGCTGTTGATGTAGTGCAGCTTCTCCACCCCCAGCCTTTTATAGCCATCTTTTATAGGCTCTATTGTGAACCCCAGGAGTAAGTATGAGTTGAAAAGGAGAGCGAGCTATGAACCACCTCAGTGGCCTGCCTGAATGGGCTCCCTGCTAGGTGTTACTCAGAGGGCTTGTACTGCCCAATTGCATCCTTCCTCTAAGAGTCTGAGAGCAGGGATCACTCTGTAAGCTATAAGCCCATCAGAGAAGCTGCCTCTGGCCCTTTCCCACTTTTCCCTCTGGTAAAGCTGGTGAGATCAAAGTGCTCTGTGCTCGGAGATAGCACCTTGCAGCTCTCAGGAGCACTTTTCAGCCCATAACTGGTACTGCAGCCCAGCCCAAAGGCCCTTTCTGTGAGGATAAGAAAAGATTGTTGCGCTCTCGTTGCTGTGATTCAGCGCTTCTCCCCATGAGAACATAAACTGCCCCCAGCCTCTGCTCTGCAAATTGCAGGTCTTGCTACAGCAATGCGACATCTGTGCTGAGGGGAGGGAAATTACCCCCGCTTGAATGACCAAGTGATGGATGTGTGGGCTTGACCTATCACGCCACATAATGATTAGAGCAGTGCCAGGGATTATGTTTAGGTAGTCACTAGTGCTGGGGCTTTTATGTGAAACACTGCTGCTTCTGAATTGGCTGGTAGTGCTGGAAGTGGAGAAAACAATCCTGTGCTCTGGCATCAGAACTGTTAAAATATGACTTAGTCTTTGCCCCCAGCAGGATAGACAGACGGAGGAGAAGAAACCCCTTCTAAACACCGAGTTCCCTTGGTTGTCCCAGCATTGTTTTGTTTGAGCACTTTTGTGTTGTGGAACGGTTTAGAGTTCAGCCAGCTCGAGCTATTGTGTTAAATGCCGTGTGAATTTGAAAGAAATAATCCCTGTCCTAAAGAGCAGATCACGCAGCAGAATTCACAAGTATATTTAGTATGTGCTCAATCATCCCCATTAAAACAAGGCAAGAGGTGACTGCCAGAATATTTGCTGGGGACATACGAGGACTCTCCTCTCTCCAGTCCTTTATGTAAACTTCAGCCTGGCAAATCGGGGCTCAGTGAAAAGCTGAAAGGAACTAGAGAAGCTGCTGGTGTGTTGGTAGGGATAGGAAACTTTCTGTAATGGTGCCTGGCTGTTCCAGTTTACTGGAGCGTCTAGTCCGTATACCAGTGCTACTTGCTGGTAACGAGGGTTTTCACTGAAGTTCTAAAATCTTACCTGTTCAGAATTAGTGTGGGGGTTTTTTTGTTTTGTTTTGTTTTTAGTATTTTCCCCCCATCTCCATGGGTGCAAAGAGCCTCTGTTGATGACGCTCTCATCCTGTATTTTTTGGGGCTCTAATATTCAGCCTTGCAATACAGAGGCCAAATCAGTTCCCTGTTGCATCCCACAGATCTCAGCCAGTGCCATTGTCAGAGCAGGGGCAGGTGGCACTTCGGGGCTGGCACCCACGTGCAAGAGGGCTGGCTGCTCTGGCTCAGCTACCCCCTGCAGCTCTTGTGGAGGTGTGGAGATCATCCAGGTCCCTGTAGTTCCTGCAAGATATCAGTGTTGCTGTCAGTTCATGGATGGGAATTTGGACCCCAGAAGGAAGGCCAGGTAGTTTTGCTGCTTGTTGAGTAAGCAGGTCCAGAGCCAGTGCACGCCTGTCTCGCATTGCTGCCTGGACTGCAGGGAGAGGGCTTGACTTAGTCTTGAGAAGACTGCAACAGCCTTATTCCCTGCAGATAAGACTTTGTGGTGCAAGGGCATGGGGTTAGAGCAGAGCTGCTTTCGACCGAAGGGTGCCATCCCCTCCCTGTACTCTTCCCTACTGAACGTGGCAGCAAGGGGATGTCCTGGCTGGATGGGTTGCCCCTTCCCAGAGCTGGGCTGGTCCAACGTGGCATCTTCTCTGCTTGCTGTGCCCTGCAGCATTGGTGGTGTCTGAATGTCTTTCCAAGCAACTCTGCAGTACTCTCGGCAGGCTCCCACCAGCCTATTAGTCTCTCCTCTAACAGTAGTAGGACTCTGCTCTTCTCCAAGGCTAGTAGAAGTTGGTGACTCCAGGTGGGATGACCAGCTATAGTAGGAGAACAGAGCAAGACAGGGTCTTCTCTAAAGACTGCACTCACAGTTCATAGTCCAGCATCAAGTGAGGATGAGGTCCTTGGTGCAAACTTGGTCTTCCTGCTTTGGGATCCGCTATGTATTCTTTGGGTCTGGTATATAAATGTGTCCCCAAATAACGGAGGCTGCTTCACTGTAATGTACCCAAACCACCTGCTTGCTTTTGACCCTGTAGCGCTCTGCTTTAGTCCTGTCAATGTGCCTTGGCTGTCCTCTGTCACCAGGGCATTACAGGCATGTGTTTGGGGAGAGGGTGCTGGGCTCTGGACCCTGTGGTCGGGCCCATGATGCCTGCGTTCAGACGAGCTGGCAGGGAGCGATGCGGGGCCGATGGCTCTGCAGGGGACCAAAGCGCTGCAAGAAGCTGGAAAGCTGGTCAGGACGGCGGCTTCCCGGGGAGCGGAGGGGCTGCTTCCCCGCTTCCGAATACCCCCTCGTCCCTGCGTGTGTCTCGGCAGCTGGGGAGGGCGGAGGGGACTCTGGGAACCCGCACTTCACCCACCCCCCCATCTTCTATTGACTCGTCCCTGTCGTCCTCCCCACCCCGTTGTCTCATTGTAGGCTGAGGGGAGCGTGGAGCCAGGGCAGCTCCCGCCAGCCCCTCAGAACGGAGAGGTGACAGCGGCCCAGGCAGGCAGTGAGATGCGGGAGAATGGCGTAGGGCCGGCAGTGCCCACTGCCCTGAGCGGTGGTGACCAAAGGGAAATTCAGAGCTTCGAGACTCAGATACAAGAAACAAGTAAGTGCCTGCGCCTTCTCTCTACGCACTCTGCCGGGTGGGTTGGGGAGAGCACTGCAGCAGGGCAGAGCAGCCGCCCCTGGGCACTGGTCACACCGCTGTAATCTGAACGTTGAACTGTTTGTATCGATGTCTGTAGGGTTTTTCTGCCTTTTTTTAATTCAGAAAATTGCCTTTTATTTTCCAGGCATCTAATGATGACATTATGGTATCGTCTTCCATTCCCCTCCTGTCCCCTCTCTCCTCCTCCTCTTTCCTCCTCCTGCCCTTCCCCTTCTCACCTGCCCTTGTGTCGCTGCAGATTGAATCTCACAAGCTGACGTTCCGTGAGAAGGCCAAGGCTCGAACAGACCACGGAGCGGAAATCGTCGTCTCCAAACCCCCCAACCTTTCCAGCAGCACTTCCCCCTGGCGTAGCACATCCGTCAGCGAGAGCCTGGGCTCAGTCGCCTCCTTGTCACCGCTGCAACAGCCAGCTCCCCTTGCAGCGCTTTCTCAGCAAGGCTTGTGACCCCTCCCAGCCCCGTCTCCCACGTGCTCCCCAGAGTAACGCAGCTTGGCTCTCTTAACCCGGCGTCTGGCTTTAGATGGGAAGGGGACAGCGTTTAGCAGGGCTAGCGTCCCTTTCGGCCGCGCTGGCTCCTCGAAGCATCCTGGAGGCTCGCCCCTGCCCGAGCGTGCCGGGCTCTGGTGGTCCCTTCTTGGCTGGAAAGGGCTTCCTTCCCTCTCCACGCCTCGTCCCTTTTGCTTTTAGGGGGATACTAGAGTGGGCGTTAGTGTCATGTGTTGAGGACGGGCATCTAGTGACTTCCAGGCTGTGCCCCGCTGTCCCAAGCAGTGGGGAGACACACACCAAGTCTGGGTGGTGGGTGGCTGGGTGGGAGCACGCCGACGCTGCTGGTGGCTGAAGCCAGGCCAGAGTTAATAGGGATAAGCTGTGATCTTTCTTTCTGTCTTTTTTAAAAAAAAAAACCCAACTTTTTCCTCCTTGCCGCTTCAGTTTCTGCTGATCCTGTTTGATGATGATATATATTATACACACACGTTAGGCTGTTTTAACTGTTGACTTTAACCTTTTATTCTTTGTGACGATGTGTTGATGATTTATTGTGCTACAAACCCATGCTAAGTTTCCTTTTCTCTTTCCTTCTTTTCCTAACCGTAGGAGAGTAGAGACTTTAACCGCTGCTGCAGTGCTGGCTTCTTATTGACATATCCAGCAATTGTAACTCTTTTGTTGTTGTTTGGGTTTGTTTGGTTTTTTTTTTTTTTAATATTTTAAAACGATGGAGCAAATTCATGGGATTAAGCCATGTCTGAAATGAAAGGCACAAGAATGTGTTAAAGGAAAACTTGCTGTAACAGATCAGATGAAGCCTGTGTTGACTGCAACGAGACGTGTTGAATCGATGCTCGTAAAACCTCCTGCAGGGCCAAACCACCAGCCCTGGAGGATGCCTAGGACCTTCTGCACATTAGCAAGGCAAAGATGGTTTATTTATTAACTTGCACAGCCAAAGCCCTGGGATTTTACCTTTTTTTCAGCCAGGGCCTGAGGTCTGGAGGAAAGGCAGGAGGCTGCTTTCGCGGTGGAGTTGCAGGTTAACGCAGGCCGTGAGTTCCGAGGCAAAAGCAGGTCTGTGGTGTGCGTGTGTGTTGTTTTAACAGAGGCTGATGTATGGGTAACCGTATCGTCAGGCTGAGCAAGTCTGGTGGGAGGCCGAGGTGGGGAAGAAGGGAAAAGCCGCCTCTCACCCCGGGCGTGAGGCAGGGGTAGCAGAAGGTCTGTGGAGGGCTGGGAGGGAGGCAGAGCTCTTGGCTGGGGCAGGGGAGGCAGGTTTCTAATGCCAGGGAGTTGCAGCTCTGACTAGGAAGGAGATTGACCTACTCTTTGAGGCGTGAGCTCCTCGTTTCATGTTGCAAATGACACTAAAGAAATTAAATGTAAATAAATGGAAAAAAAAAAAAAGTGTTCTTGGGTCGTCAAACTAATTTAAAGCAAAAAAAAAAAAAAAAAGTGGAATAACAAAACACTGGGATCAAAGTGAACTGAACCAGGCCTGTGCTAAGGGGGGGCTGTTCAAGGAGGGGACAGAGGGAAGCCTGCAGCTTCTCATGCTTGTGGGAATATTTCTTTGGGAAGCTGACAATGACACGATAACCCGGAATCTGTATTTACACACAAAGATTCTTATTGCACTTGTATTTTTTATATTAAAGTTTGCATGATTTCTAATAAAATGGCATTAAAATGTACTAGTTTGCATCAAAGTCGTCTGCTAGTTTCATAAGTGCTTTTTCCTCTGAATACAAATTTAAATAAGCAATGCAGATTTGCACCTGAAAGGGGCGGTTATATATACCCTAGAAAACTCCCAGTGCTTCCCTTCCTCTTCTCCCTCCTCCTCCTCCTCCTCCTCCCCACCTCTCCCATCCCCTCTGTGCCACATTCCCCTAATCCCAAACTGGGGAAGGCGGCCGAGCCGGTCGCTCCCTGCCCTCGTGTTGTGCGTGCTGCTGCTGCGCGGCCTCGCGTTCACCGCTGCCGAGGCCATCCCTGGAGGAGCCAGCACTAACCCCCCGGCCCCCTCGCTCTCCTCGTGTGTGGCTGGCTCTGCAGAGAGAAAAGCTGGAGATGGGGAAGGGGTCGGAAACCTCATTTCTCAAGAGAGCGGAGCTGTGTTGTGATGCTTGAACCCCTCCAGCCCCGGTTCCGTGGCCTGTGACGGTGCTGCCTCCGACCACCCGTTCACCTGCATGCCGCCCTCCGGTATATATCACTGCCCCTTCGCTGATGCTTCCTTCTTTCTCTTACTGCTAAATTCTAAACACCAGCTTGATCTTGTCAATCTTGGGTGGGTTGGTTGGTTTTTTTCCCAACACGTGAGGGCGAGTTTGGAGGAGAGGGACTGAGAGGAGAGCAGGCTGAAGGAGAAGGCAGGGGCTGTGCTTCCCGGAGCAGTAGTGTCGGATCTGCTCCGGGCCAGGGCAGGCAGGGCTGCGCAGGCAGCTGCGGGAGGGCAGGCAGGCGCTGTCGAGAGGGTCCTGTGCCCGCAAGGTGTGCGCGGAGCCCTGCTTCCCTGCCTGCGAAAGGCAAATAAAGGCTGGCGGCGGGCTGAAGCCGATCTCCGGCCTCACCGGCCGGGCAGGGAAGCTGGGAAGTTTGTTTGTGCCGGTGGGCAGCGGCAGGGGACCAGACGGAGGTGTGGACGGCAGAGTCCGGTGGTGTTTGTGGTTAACCAAAGAGGAGGTGGTAGCTGAAATGTCGGGTTCCTCGTGCTGCTCTGCCCTGGGCGCTCTGGGGGTGAGATGCCCGGGCAGAGGGAGGCAGCCGGGTCCTGGTCTTGGTTCAGGTGCTGCAGGAGGAAGGCAAGTGGCAACATTGCACTTTATCTTCTGAGATTGCAAAAAAAATAAAAAGGCAAGCAAACCCCTAAGACCCTGCAAAGGGACAGTAATGCCACCTTCTCTCCCTGCATTGCTTTTATCTGATTTATTGACTGCTCGGCAGTCTTGGATAAGGCTTTCATGTCTGCATACGGTTTGCGGCGGCATTCAGGCCTGTCTCTGAACATGCACAAACCTTCCCAGACTCTCACACGGTTCAGCTGAACACTAACCGACCGACCTCTGCTTCTGTGCCACTTTCTCTAACACTTGTTGTGCCTGTGTTTAGCTGACAAACTAAATCCGGATACACTAGTTTGGTGTGGTTTTTCTAGGACAGCTTCAGTTTTAATACGGAGTTTTGTTTTTGGTTTTTTTTTTTTATTTTATTTTAAGGAAACGGCTGTACATATTGCTAGCCTGGGAAGAGAGCCATGTGTGGTGAAAATGACTTTAGTTTCCTATCTGGAGAGGTGGGAGTGAGCTGGTTAGTGCTGAGACCTTAAATGAAGATGACAGAGAAGCTGCTGGCTGGCTAAGCGCCCGCCCAGCCGGGCAGAGCAGGGGAAGGAGCTGCGTTCGCTGTTGGCTTGATCTAGGGCTAGAGGTAGCACATTCTGTTGGGGAAAATGAGTTGTGGTCTGAATTAGATGCAACTTGAATGTACACGTTCCTGTCCCGAGATGCCTCCCGTGGGTCCTGGCTTTCTCTGCAGCTGCATTTGGCGTGACTCTGCTCTGGGGGGCAGGCAGCGTGGGGGAGAGGGGAGGGCTGGGGTGGCCAGAGCAGCCTGGGGGCTTTGGTGAGCTGGGCGCTGGTGGGCTCGGTCCCCACTGGATGGGGCGCAGAGGCAGTGTGGGCAACGCTCGGGCTCCAGGCGTGCTGGAGCCTGCTCCTGCCTTGGGCAAGATGCTCAGCAAAGACCTTTCCTAAGCTCGTGGTCGGGGTGAGCATTGATTTGGAGGTGTCTGAGCTGCTGAAGTGATGAGAAAGCTGTGCAGGCTGCGGGCAGGGGATGCGGTGCAGCGGGAAGGGCTGGGTGGGAGCTCCTTTCTGGCAGGCGCTGGGGACCCTCCCTGGCTGCCAGCATTTGTGCTCTGGTAGAGCAGGTGGCTTCCCCATGGCCCAGGCTGCTCAGCTGATGTCCTCTCTGCTGGAGCCTGGCGTCTCCCTGCATATCAGTGGCATATACAGTTACTTTGGGGCTTTTTATACTGTTAAACAAAAAGTACAGTCAAGTAACCAATTTTGTGGGCTTGAGGCCACAGGAGCAGGAGGCCGGGAGCTGCGGCAGCTTTGCTGCTGTCCCCAGCGCGCGCCTCCCCTTGGGTCGGAGTCCTGACCGCAAACTGAATGTAGTTTTCTATGCTGACCCTCGCTGTTGTCCCCCTGCATAGTGTCGGTGTGTGAATGGGGCTCTAGGACCCTTGTGTGTTTGTGTTGTTTAGGCAGAATTTCTAGTTTTCTTGGAACAGGGCAGGAGCTTGACATCGGTGACATCTTTGGGGTGACAGGGGCTCCTGTGTCCTCCCTCTACGTGGAAGGAGATGGCCGAGCCTCTCCTGAGCCGGTCACGGCTGTTCAACGCTGCCCCTGCAAAAGGCCGAGTGACCATAGCTGTCGGGAGGTCAGCAGCCTCCAGGCTTGGGAGAAACGTCACCGAAAAGCCCTCCTCGCCTGGAGCAGCCTGCGGGTGGGGTGGAAAACTGCTACAGGAGGCAGCAGCGGAAAGCGTGCTCCGGCTCTCCTTCCTCCTCACCACTTGAAATCCAGCTAGAGTAAGCCTTTGCCTTTCAAATCTCCCTCACGCGAGTCTCGCTGGCCACCAGCTGGTGTCTAGAGTAAGAGATCAGACACGAGACTCGCTCTTGCACCCGTTGTGATCATCCCACCCCAGCATTCAGCATTGCCTGCAGCTTCGATTACCCCGTAACGTAGGTACAACGAGTAACGACATAGTGGGGGAAATGACCGTGTGGAGGGGTTGGACCGAGAGGACAGCGTGGCTGGAGACAAGGGCTCGGGGCGCAGGGCCCGGGAGGGCTGATCCTGGTGCTCGGCCCCCTCTGTGGTCTCGGGAAGTCACTTAACCTCTCTGCCTCAGTTTCCCCATCTACAAGGTGGGGATGATGATACTACTTACCTCACCGGGTTGTTGTGAGGAGTGAGCAGTGTGTAAAGTGTTCTCTAAATGTGATGTATTATTATTATTTTGTGTTATAGGATTATTCAGCGGTGGCACCGTCTCTTCTGTGCTGGTGGGTGCGCCGTGCTGCCCGAGGAGGGGGTGCAGCCGGTGCCGGCTGCTGGGGCGAGTGACATGGCTGTAGCTGTACCGTAGTGGGGTGGTGCTGAGGGGAGGGAGGCGAGGGCTGGCGGGGGGGGGGGTTAGTGCATGGGTGTAAGGCCTGAGACAACAGCTCTGTGCGTGGGGGGGGGCTGGGGCAGAGCCCCTCCTGCCTTGGAGTGAATTCATACCGGTTTGCTTCTGCCTTTCTGTCTCGCCCTCCTGCGAGGGGCTGTAAGACTGTCGTCTCCTTAGCAACATTTCCTGACTTGATGTTGTGATTCTTACTATTGTAAAGGGTTGAAATAAAGCTTCTAGATGTTCCTCCTCAGCATGGGCGTGAGTTTGTGGGGAGGGTGGGAAGGCTGGGCCGGGGAGGCGGTGGCACAGTCAGGGGCACCTGATGTCCTGCTGGTGGCAGAGGAAGCCGTGCAGAAAGACGGGGGGGAAGGAGTTTTGTTGTCTCCGATGCCTTCAGCCAGGGGCAACTGCCCCCTTTGCTGCCTGGGCTCAGCAGGGAGGGGGGTGCTGGGCTGACACCAGGCACCTGCTGCCCCCCCTGTTCCCCCTCCCGCCAAGGTGAGCCCTTGGTGCCTGTGAGCAGAGCAGCACGGCTGGTACAGCCAGCGGGCAGCGCTGCTGGCACACACACCCTTTGGATTGGCACCGACCTGGGCCTTTCTTCCTTCTCCCCATCCCACGGGGCTCCTCTTTGAGCAGTGGCCAAGCCCGGCTCCAGGGCAAGAGCAAGGTTCCAGACACAGCTGTGACTAAAGCAGGGGGGCTGAGGCACCACCCACCCCCTTACAGCAGCTGCCCCCCCTGCCTGCTCTTAAAACCAGAAAGGTTTTCTACCTTGTCTGCGGCAGGCTGTGCACTCGGGCTTCACACCCAGGCCGGGCTTGGCCGGAGAGCCCAACAGCCGTGCCCTTGTCCGGGTTTTGTCCCACAGCCGCTGGCCACCCCCGGAGGCTTCGCCCACATCCCTGTGCCTGGAGCAGCAGCCACCAGCTCCCATCCCGCTTCCCCAGCCCTGCGGGGAAAATCCCCTGCCTCTGGCAGCCACAGCTGCCGCAGCTCCCCCCCGGGAAACACAGCACCAAAGTGCTCCTGGTGCCTCTGGGTCCTGACAGCTGCCTGGGGGGACGGCTGCGATCCCCCCTCAGCTCGCCTCTGGCTCCTGAAGGCTTTAACTGAGAGCAGGTTCTCCGCTCCCGGCTGAGGAAGAGCAGCCCCACAAGGAGCAAGAAAATAACAAGCTTCAGACTTCACTCAGCTGTTAAAAATAAATGAATAGGAAAGAAAGAATGAAGAGGACAGAGGCAGTTACTACTCTATCCCTTTTTATTGTCTTTAATCTATGTTGTAAAAAGATCCAGTATCACATAACAGCCACTGAAGTATCCCAATATCACACTAGTTCTGAACCATTTAGACAATAGCTTAGTCTTTTTTTTTTTTTTTTTGTCTTTTTTTTTTTTTTAAACCTGCTGGAAGGGAAAACCATACTGCCCATTATACAGGCCAAAAGAAACAAACACTGGTCAAATAATAGTGACAACCTCAAGCAAGTGAAATGAAGATGAAAAGTTTTGCGTGAACACAGGCTGCAGGACGCCGAAGGCCCCGCGCTGCCTCATCCACCACGGCCCCGGGGAGCGGAGCCAGGAGGCTCAGGACCAGAAACGCCTCCAGCCCCGGCTCCCACCGCTGGAGTTGGCCACCAGCCCCCCCTCAGCCCCCCGCCCTTGTGCTTTTCGCCCACAGCCACTGGAGCTGGGGGGCTCCCGCACACCCCTGCAACAGTACATCAGCTCAGATGGCAGAGGCCACAGCTCCGTTTAATTAAAGCCCATGACGAGTAAACTAAATCGTAGTAGAGAACAACTAGGAGAACCAAACGGCGGCCCCCGAGGAAGGCGGCTCCTGTCCCGAGCGCGGGGCGGACGCTGCCAGGGCAGGAACCCCTTTGCCATCGTTCCCGTGTGCAGAAACAGCCTCGCACCCGCGCTCGGCTGTCGCGTTTCTGCCACTTCCATTACCCAGCGGAGCGCGCCCCGGCTGGCGCGGTCAAACCTCGCCTTGATTTCAGATACAAAGAGCGTAAGAAACCGTGAATAAAAACAAATGATCCCAGGCCCTGCGACTGCCTTTTGCTCAGCTGCTGGGGAAAGCGGCAGCCGCCCCTCCCTCCAGCACCATTCGCAGCCCCGCAACGCTTCCACCCCATGAGGGCACAACCCTTTAGCTACAGCCCACCGCCTCCAAACCGAGTGTGAAGTACCTGTTCCTCTCCGGCACTGTCCAGCCCGAGGGCTCACATGCGTTACAAACAATAACGAAGCCTCACAACAGCCCTGTGAGGTAGGTCACTGTCTTCATTTGACAGGGAATCCAAGGCAAAGCTGGGATTAAACTCCAGATTTCTCACTTAATGCTGTGCCTGTCACAATCCTCCTTCCACAGAAATATGGTCCCTGTTCATAGAAAACAAAGAATTTTGTGCCTATGCTCCTGGCTTCCCGCAGGAGAAAGCGCTCACAGGCAGACTGGCATCTACAATCACATCCTGTGTTGCACAAGTTACAGGGATCCGGCCTCCTTGACGTAGGGAGAACAAGAAATTAAAAATAATAAAAAAGAAAATAATAACAACGCAAGAGGACAAAAAGTACAGGCAGATCAGGAACGACAAGTCACATCTCACACTCATAACGCCACGACTGCGCTCGCGCTGTGGGGTGGCAGGGCCCCGCTGTGAGGCTCGGAGATCCCGCGTGGAATGTCACGTCCCTCGTCCGGCGCCTCATCCGGCGCCTTCAGGGCTTCCTCCCCTCCGACGTCGTCCTCGGGGCACCCGGCGCGGGGAGAGTGAAGACGACATCGATCACCACCCTGCACCAGAGCTGCTGGATCCACGCTCTGCCCGGCCCCGGCCCCCGGAGCAGGCACAGCCGCAAAGCCAAGACATCCGTCCTCCTCTTGAGCCCGGAGTAGCTCTCGCACCAGAGCTGCTCCAGCCCGGCCCTGTGGGGATGGGGCAGAGGAGGGCCCGCAGCCGCTGTGTCCTTGCTTTCCAGTTCAGGGACTGACGCTGTTAAGAGCGGAGGAGGTGGGCGCCCACGAAGCTCGCGTCAGGGTCCATCGGCACTTCCAGTCCATTCCAGGCGGTACTGCGCTGGTTCTTCCTACGCGGTGACCATGCACGGAGCCGACAGCAGGAGATTCAGACAACATTAATCTTCTAGGATGGAGAGAGATGACTTCACAAGGGATAAATAGAACTTTATTTAAATAAACATTTGTGAACATCTTTATACAAATTACAAGTCCCCACACAATCCTCCAGCTCTGCCTAAGCACCAAAGCTGCCAGGAGGGCCTTTGAGCAGATCCACCAGGATGTCGAGCAGCTGGCTGTGCTGGTGGTGCAGGTCCCCAGGGATGGCTGCCATCTCATAGCACAGGCACGTCTCCACCATCTTGGAGAGCGACACACGGAAATCACGCAGGAGGCGGATGGTGTAGGAGTCTCCCTCCAGCACCAGGAGATCGCTGTCTGTCAGGGAGACTGTTGCTCGCCAGCCATCATCTTAGTGGGAAGAAGAGAGGAGGTGAGAAGCAGGAATGGTGCCGACCTGCTCCAGCCTGCGCTGGCCACTCGGCCCTCTCCACCACTGTTAGCAGAGGCAGCGCAGGTCCTCCCCACGCTCGTTTTAGCCGAGAGTGTGGGGACTCAACTGGGTCAAACAGTTCCCACAAGAGCCAGGCAGCACTCTGACCCATCGCACTGGGATCCTCCCACTGTTTCCCACAGGAGGTGACTGATCGCACAGCCCGCGTGAGCTCAAGGGCTAGAGACCAACTGCAGCGCTGCCAAAAACCCACAGGCTAAAGCAACACATCTGCGGGGAGAAGGGCTCGCTCCTCCCCACGCACCAGCCATGGCTGAAGAC
The DNA here is from genome assembly GCF_900496995.4 of Aquila chrysaetos chrysaetos. Taxonomy (NCBI): domain Eukaryota; kingdom Metazoa; phylum Chordata; class Aves; order Accipitriformes; family Accipitridae; genus Aquila; species Aquila chrysaetos. Next base: position 78,418,974 of record NC_044006.1, on the reverse strand, counting down.
CAGCCCAACTCCTCATTCCCCAGGGATGAGCCTCCAGGCACAAGCCTGCTCACTCAGCCTGCCTGTGGCTTGGTTTCCTCGTCTCCCTGGAGAGCTACGGCTGAGAACAGCTCACAGATCATCGCCTTTGTGGCCCCATTACAGCAACACCCAGTCCAAAGCAAGAGGCTTAGAAAGCAGGGGAAGGTAGTTGGCCAAGGGAAGAAGCAGCGCCGATAGCAGAGATGGGGGTAGCCACCTTGCAGCCCCTCAGACCGTGGTACAGCTGTAGGAGCGGGGTGCCCGGGGCATCAGGCGCGGCAGGAGGAGCCTGCAGCGGCACAAGAGGATGCACAGGTGGATGCATCAACCCCGCAGCTGCTGCAGCACTCACCTCGGACGTGGATATCCGTGTCGGTCATGAGCAGCACGGCCAGCGGATGGACCTGGGAGGAGTCCCGCACAAACACCCCACCATTGGATTTCACCGCCATGAAGTATGTTAGCCAGCGGCTGTACAGCTTGGATGCCTCCCTGCACAGGGGAACAGCTTCGTCAACGACGGGCAGAGACGTGTCGTACTCCGGTACCGTCACACGTGTCCGAGGCAGTGCTGGGGTCCTCAGCACAGCCAGCTGGTGCTGTGAAGTGCGTGGTGTGGGGTCCCCACCCTCCCACGGTCACAGACATACACAGGTCACCCACCTGTTGATTGTTGACTTGTGGAGCAGAACAGTGCCAGCCTTTGTCCGATACGCGTAGCTGTTGGGTTTGAACTTCCCTTGACGGGTCACTTTGCCTTGTCTCACCTGAAAGGAGAGGAACATCTCAAACACCTGCAAAACTGGCAGGCACAGCCCGCAAGCAGCCAGCCCGGCTTTCCCCACAACCATCTCTCCTAAATGTGCAGAGGCAAGTATGTTGCTCCGCTGGCAGAAGCTCCGCTGTGTTAGCAGACTACATACGTGGGGTGACCAGACCTGGCAGTCACCGAACACCGTGCAAAGGCAGCAAACAGGAGGAGGAAGACGCCACCTCGATGGCTCCCAGACTAAGCTACAAGAACCCGAGCACAGACCTGTCCAGGCTGGGGGGGCCACTCCTCCCGAGGAGGGACCCAGGGACACAGCACTGGAGCAGCAGGCAGAAGCACAAGCAGTCAGCCCGCCTAGGACACACGCTCCAAGAGAGCGCAAGCATCTCTGGCACCTCAACGCTTCTCCATGCTACCCGCAGTGACCAGCAAGCCCAGGAGAGCAATGGCAAGAGTGGGGAGCCAGTACCTGGATGAGGTTGGGGTAGAGCCCAGCCATAAGGACCCCCTTGACGAGTTCTTCCTCTTCACTGTACTGGTTACATACAGACGATGGCATGGTACAGTCAGATGGGGACGACACCAGGAAGGCTTCGTAGAGGTTCTCAGAGAACTGCTTGACAAGGCCTACAGGGAGGAGACAGTCCCAGGGAATGAGATTCACCCTCTCCTTCGCCCCACTGAATGAAAGAACCTCAGCAGGGCAGCACCAGCTCTGGATTTGGAGGCTCAGCCTCGGCGCTGGGACAGGAGACCTGTCCTGCCTGTGGCCTCCCTGTCACCCAGGGCTATGCCTGCACTCACGAGTGCCAAAGCCAGAACCTGTGCCCAGTCCAGCAGTCACCTGCCCAGTCTACCCCATTTCTGCACCACATTCTTCACCAGTGCTTCAGCCTTTTCAGGGGACAGAGGGGAGAAGCAGGCCTCTGGGACTCACCATTGATGAAGCGAAGGCTGGGGCCATACAGGTAATAGTCCTGCAGGTAGTTATCCCTGGCACGACTGTCTCTGCGTCTCAGCACCTCCTCCCAGCCTGCCACAGCTCTGACAAACGCGAGGTGATCGCTCCCACTCTCCCGGCTCAGAACAGCCTTGGCCTGGAAGACAGACAGATGTGTCAGCCCCTTCCCTCCCTGCTTTCTACCCTCCTCTAGGAGAGGCTCCTCACCTTGTCCACCTCCGCACGGTTTTGCAGGCTGCTGCTGAAGGGGTCCCGGGTGAGGCAGGAAACGATGACGAGCAGAGGGTGGAGGCAACGGTAGATGGATGCCAAGACAATGGCCTTTGCCAGCCGAGGATCTGTGGAGATCTGGGCAAGGCGTTTGCCCAAAGTGGTGAGGGCTTCTCGCTGGTCCAGCACCCCTGCAACAGAGCCGCCCGCGAGGGCACATCCATCAGCTCCGAGTGGGGCCAAAGTGTGGCCGGTGGCTTCGGGGAGCTGCCAGGAGAACCCACCTACCAGGCTTGCGAGATTTGGTGCAACCTCCAGAAGAGGCGCACAGCATAGGTGCCTGCAATAAGCACCCAGAACCTCCCAGGTCTGACTGACCTGAGGCCAAAGAAAAGGCTGTAACAGCCAGATGACAATCAACAAGGCCCCAGCTATGAACTCCAGATCACAACTTTCCTTCTTTCTCTGTCATCCCCCCGCCTTTGTTTTAAACTTTGGGAAGTTCTATCCACTTCTTGAGCAAAGCAGCGTGGGAAACAAAACAGCACCACAACGTGTGCGGTTTGGGAAGTCCCTATCAGCTGCCACCCCTGTCTGGCGACAATCCTGCCCAGTTTGTCCCACAGGATCCTGTGCCAACTCCCACTTCCCCCGTTTAGACAGCAAACATGTTTCCATCACACCCACACCAGGACAGAGCATTAGCTCACCGATCTCCTGCAGCAAGATCACTGCTTCATCCACAGCTTTGATGTCAGGGCTGTCCAGAGCCTTGGACAGAAATTCAACTGCCTGCAACACAGCAGGGGGAAGGGAAAAGAAAAAAAAAAAAAAAAAAAAAAAAAAGGGCATGTTTCCCATACAGAAGCGTGGGAGAGCCCTTGGAAGCCCATTGCCCTGCCCCAGGGCCCCAGACTGCAACATGGTTCCCTCTTTGTTTGCCTACAGGGATATAAGCTCAGCCCTCTCCATTCTTGCAGAGTCTTTTAGACACACTCTGTAATCGAAGCAATCTATACATTTCCTGGTCTTAACTTCCCTAGACAGCACTGCATGTAGGAAAGCAAGAACTAAAAGTCATCAGCATCTTGGGTTTTCCCTACTCATGTTTGTGGTCAAATCACATCTCTGGAACTAGCATCAAGCAGGCCACATCCTGCTGGTTCAGTCGGCTGCAGTCTTGCAGGCATGTACTGTGCTTACTGTTTTCTCCGGCATGTGGATCTTGGCCTGAACCACCAGGTTCTCCAGTGGGGTGCGTAGGATCTCTGGAACCTGGTAAGTTGGCATCTTGTCCAGGCGGCTGCGAGGGAAGAGGTGATAGGCAAATCCCGACTGACAGCGGCCAGCACGCCCTCGCCTCTGCACCACATTTGACTTGGACACCCACACTGTTTCCAGACAGGACACCTAGGAGAAGAATTAGGCATGAATGCTCTCACGGCTCTCTGTCCTGTTTAAATGCAGCTTTCCACCCCGTCCACAGATGCCCAAGACTCCTCACGACTGATCAACCATCCCGCTCAAGGGCAAGGAAAACCTCTCCCACTCTCCTGCATCTTGCAATGCCAGTCTCTAGCAGGCAGCAATGTGAAGGCGTGAGCCGCTCAGTGCACAGATGAGACCCTGATGCCATCTGCTGGGCACCTGCCTCGGCCCCGCACCACTGCGCTCCCCAGGGGCTCATCCCACTGCCCCGCTGGGAGCTGCCAGCGGAACGCGGTCCCTGCCTGCCCCACGCCAGTCCTGCTGCGTGCTAGCACAGGCACTGCAGGGTCTGCATTGCGAGATGAACTGCGTTAAAACTGGGCAAATATAAAAAGGTTGTTTTTACACTAGAACTGTTCCAAGGTGTGAATTGCCACCTGGCCCTGTAAGATGTTCTAGCACTGGGAGGGGAAGGGGCAGCAGTATACAGCCAGAATCCCTTCTTCCAAGAGCAACAGTGGCACAGCTGCCTTCACGTTGTTACAAAAGCATACACACAAGAGCCTTCGCAGGGCCCAACACCACCAGAAATGTGGCCTGAGAGCAGTGTAAACCCCCTCCCCTTAAAGCTGACTAACAAGCTACAGCATTGGGGTCAAGATAGCGTCAAACGAGAGCAGTACCTAATAGATCAGAGCTGCCCTGCTTTGGCTAGAAAGAGGTTTATGATGAAATCATAGAAAAAGGCAGAAAGCAAATGGAAAAGCTACAGATGGTAGATGGTGTAACAGAGAGATGGGAGGGAGTAGGATTGGCCTTAAATTTCTTTGAAGACACCAGACTTTTGCCTGTTCAGCAGAAGTCAATGGGGAGCGTGGCAGGGAGCTTGGTAAAGGCAAACACTCTCTGAGTGATGAGTCAAACACTCTGTCCCCAAACAGGGACACAGTGCCAGTACCCTAGGGGCCAAATGGGAAGCAGCTCTATCATCCCATTAATGGCATCTCGAATGTTCCTCTGAAAAAATCCATTAGCTCCAGTACATCCCAAATGCACTTCAAGGCAAGAAAGCATCAGTACCTTGGTCTTCAGGTCATAACGTTCCTCTTTGTGCGTGCCACTGTCCACCACATGCACAATGTCATTGATGGTGATGGAGGTCTCAGCGATGTTGGTGGCCAGGACGATCTTCCTGACGCCAGGTGGAGGCCGCTGGAAGATGTTTTGCTGGTCCATCATGGGGATGTTGGAGTGCACTAGGAAATAAAACCAGAGTCAGTCCTGCCCTGCTGAGCTGCTTCACAGTACAAGGCCAAGGTGGGCAGAGATTCTCAGCCTTCTTGTACCATCACCTCTCGCTTCCAGAAATGGGGACGCCACTTGTAAATGTTCATTGTCAGCAGTTTCCTGCCAGCCAGACCCCAGGGGAAAAAAAAAAAGAAAAAAAATATTTCCACACATCATTAGGGAAGGCCTCATTTCAGTTGCTTCAACCTATGGCTCAACATCAGCAGGAGCTCTGGTCACCTCCCATCCCAGAGAGGCTAATGGCACCACCAAGAACATCCCTGGGCCCCATGCAGAAGTCCCACTCCCTGCCACAGTCCAGTTCTGCAGCTCCCCCTTTTCAGGAGACCTATGGGGCAGGGGAATGGGGTATCCTCATTGTCATTTGGTTTCACTTGGTCAAAAATAGTTATCAGCAAGGGCCTGTAACTCTTCTACATCACATATTTGCCCTATTACAGATCAGTGATGCGGAGAAATTCCCAGCAACCGCACGGGACAGCAGGGGAGCACAAGAACATGCAGTTTTCACAAAAGAACACCTGCATTTATTAGCAACTGAGCCGCTCAAAGTTGTGCTCCTGGCTGGCCTTATTTGACACTGAATGGGGAGGGCCGTTAAAAAACAACCCCCAAAATCTTACAGCCTCACAGAGTAATACTGGCTTTTGTTATAAATTTCCCTCCTGGAATAGAGAATGTTAAATTCACTAATAAAAGCTGAGCTACAGAGTACATCTCCATCCTGCAAAACAGGGCTTGAAGATCTTTCCTATTTAGGCTCAGCATGCAGCTACAGCAATGCAGAATTTAGCTGTTTCCTCCTTGCCTGATTCTGATTTGCTGGAGGCAAACAGGAAGCCAGTTTCTTTGATCACATACAGGTTTAGATGGCCTCTTCTAGGAGGAGTTATTTGTGCTTAACATGCACAATTACACAACAGGTACGTACATCAGAGCATACAAGCTTGCTCTGTATCAGAGTGCAACAGCTGAAGGGGCTCATCGAGTCAATTGGCCTAGCCATTCCCCTGAATCCTGGGCAGAAAAGGTCTGGCGCTGCCATCTCACCTGGTAAGACGAGGTACCGGCTGTTCTGAGATCCGAGCATCTCTAGCAGGCGCTGCTGCACTCCCTTGATTTCCTGCCAGCCAGGGAGGAAGCAGAGGATCCCACCTGAAAAGGAGCAAGAGTTCAGAACAAGCGACCTAGAAATTCAAGCACTTTTCTGCAGCTGGAGACACAGAAACTGCTTCTGCTGCACAGAAGGGACACCTGTTATTTCCCCAAGCCCACAGCAACCTTTAGGCCATGAAACCCAAAGAAAAGCAGGGCCCTGGTCTGTGACGCCCCCTGCCAGCTGATCTCTAAGGAAACCTGCATCATACTCATCACGAACAATGACAGATACAGCCATTATGGGAAGTCAGACCCAGGGGAACATTTGTCTAGACTTCATACCTGCTATGCTATATCTGCTTCTGTGAGCTCGTTAGGACAAGGTTTTAAAGCCAGGAAGAAACCAGGCTACCTGTAGTTTGAGGATGAATACCTTCTACTAGCTTTGAAACACTTAAAACTCTTGAAGTCATCTGAGAGTCCTGCCTTCTTCACAAATACATCACCTCCCAGGCAAAGATATTTAACAGGGATAGGCCTCCAATACAGAAAAATAACTAAATTGTGCAGCTCAAGCTGGAGCACAGACAAGTCTTGCCCTTCACCCAAGAACAGCAGTATCTCAGGAGACTAAGACTGAGACACTGAGGACTCACATGTTATCTTAGCCAAAGACCCAGAATTAGCTCATGCCACACTGCTCGAGACCACTCAGTTCAACAGGAATCCAAGGTGGCCTTGCAGAAGTCAGGTCAGCATCATGTTTTCTCTGCAAAAGGTCTGGCCTCTCCAGGGTTCATTTTTTCTTCCCCAGCAAAAGGAAAAAAGAGCAAAGGGCCAGGCAGAACCTACCTGGTTCTCCGTGAGCATCAATCTGGAGTACGAGGTCAGTGATCAGATCAAGATCAAGGACACATTCATCATCTGATTGCTGGATAAAACAGGACACATGCAGATAAGTGAGTCGCAATCTAGCAGACAGCAGAAAGGCACACAGCCTCCCAGAGCATCTTCTGGAGAAAGCAAATGTGTGTACTTGGACGGCCTGCCCAGGACTAGGAGCCAGGAACCTCAGGAGCCTGGTTTTGGCTCCATCTGGAACCTGCTCTGGTCACAACTGCTGCCAGTTTCCTCTGCTGTGCAGTGAGAATATAAAGTCCCTTTCCTGTTCTCCAGACTTGGAAGCTAACTGAGTTTTGTGTACCTCTACTGAACAGCACCCAACGAGTAACAAAAATTAACATGAAATTTTTGGGGACAAAACTGTGCCATACGCACCTGGGACTTCAAATCCACCAGGCACAGAGCAGCAGCTTTTGTATCTCTCAGTAATTTGGACGTACCTATCAGGCCAGCTTAAAAAGCGCAGATAAAAATCCTAGCCACAACAGAAACAGGGAGACTGCCCTGAAGGCATGGGACACCCTAAGCAAGTTTGCTGATGATACAAAAGTGGGAGAAGTGGCTGATACACCAGATGGTTGCTCAGCCATAGGGAGGGACCTCTATAGGCTGGAGAAATGGGCTGACAGCTTCTAGCCCAGCAGCCTCAACTAGATGATCTCTAGAGGTCCCTACCAACCTCAACAGTTCTGTGACTCCGTGACCCACAACTGAAATAAGAACAACCACAGCAAAGACTACACGTCTGGAGGGTCTTTTCCAGAGGAACAGTAAGACTGGTTGCAAAAAGGAGTCATCAGGGAATTCAGTCATGCAGGATGGCGAGCACTTAGGTAACAGACTGCAGTAAGACATAACCATCCTAGTCTCGGATGAGGCTTGCGCAGAGTATGCAAACAATCAAGTCTGCACCTATGTATATACATACACAAGTACAATGAGCTGTTAGCTTACTCAAACATAAAACAAGCTTCAGGTTAAAGAGGGACAAAAGTAACTTAGACCCAAATCTGAAGTCATCTTTATTCATCATTTAATCAAAATACTCTGAGATTCTATTAAGCTGACTTTACCTCACAAGGTTTGATGTGGAATTAAAGCTAAACAAACGCTGTCCAACAACCACAGGAAAAAGGGACCAGTTCCAGGCCCAAACTCTCCCCTGCTGATATGCCAGGAGGCAGTGCCTCATCCAAGGCAAACAGCTTAAACGCCACACTGCATACCCACCTTGATCTCATAGTGCCGGTGTCGGTGCCGGCCCAGCTTGGCCAAGATCTCCTCCAGATAGTACTCCTTCACTGGGTACATGAAGCCCGGCACCTTGACCACAGGGCAATCCCCAAAGTAATGCGAGAAACGCTGATTGTCTCCTGTGGCACTCATTAAGACCAGACGCAGGTCAGGGTTGAGCTTTTGGATGCCTTTCAGCAGGATGAGCAGGAAATCAGTGTTGACGTCTCGCTCGTGGACCTCATCGACCACGACATGGCTGACACCCTCCAGGCTGGGGTTCCCCTGCAGCTTCCGCAGCAGGATGCCCACGGTGCAGAAGAGCAGGGCTCCTCCCCTGGCCGGTGGCTTGCTCTCCAGTCGCACCTGGTAGCCCACATTCTTCCTCATGTTGGGACCCAGCTCCTGTGCCACACGCTGGGCGACTGAGATGGCGCTGATCCTCCTTGGCTGGGTGATCACTACATTGCAGCGGGCGCCACGTCCCTCCAGGATGTAGTGTTCCAGCAGGAGCTGAGGGATCCTCGTCGTCTTCCCACAGCCTGTATCTCCTGCTATTACCACTACAGGGTTCTGCTCGATGGCTGACAGGATGGTGTCCTTGTGAGGATCTACTGGCAGTGGGTGGCTCTCCTGCCATGAGGATCCTCTCCTTTTCCAGAGGGCCAGGAGATTCTGGCTAAGGCGCACTTCCTCTGCTTCCAACATGGGTATGTATGTCTTCCCTGTGATTGCATCACTTATCGCACCAGATTCCTTGCTCAGGTTCATCATGTCATCGGCAATCCGGGGCCTGGATTCCCTGATGTCCACTGGATACTGGGAGAGATGGAGAAAGTTGCCAGGGACAAAAAGATTAGTACCAGTCCTGAGAAGGACAGAAAGAGACAAGTGCCTGGAACAGACTCAGCCAGACTGGCTTTGCAGTGACCACGAAGCTTTGCCAAAGTCTCCTCAGATTTTAGGTAACTCAGCCACTTTTATCCTGAATTGAGGTTATTTAAAGTGAGAAATAACTTGGGCAGCTCCCTGCATTTTCCTCATTGCACCCCCTATTTTAAGAGGGGTATTAGCGCTGATGCCTGAACTGACAGGCACAAAACAGTAACTTAAGCTCTCCAAGTCAGTGGCTACGCTGCGTGCAAGTGATGCAACAGCCCCTCAAAGACAACTTTTGGAAACTATCAAGTTACACCACCACCCTTCTCTCCCTCAGGAAGCCCAGACACGTAACTTGCACAAAACATAAGCATTCAGCTAAGCCAGAAATATTCTGTCTTGGCAAAAGAAAAAACAGAAGTTCCACATCCCACAGGAAGCACTAAAAAGAGCAACAATAGGTCAGGAATCGTCTAGAACACAAATCAAAGCATTGGCCCAGATGTTCGCAGGATTAAAAGTTCAGCTACAAATCAGTACTTTTGGATTCAGCCTTACTCAGAGTCACAAAGCCATCCCTTCCACACATGGTGTGACAGCTCATGTTCGTGTAAGCATGGGAGGCAGACCAAGTTCCTTCAAGATGCTGCTGTTTTTCTAACTTTTCTAGCCCTTAGTTCACTCACTCACAGCAGGTCAGGCAGAAGTGGCTGCTGTCTTAGGCACAGTCTTGGCTTTCTAGGACATATACTACTGCTTCATTTACTTTACATTATCTGTAAGATACTGTAAAGATCGCCCGAGATCTTTACTGTTCAGGCCCAAGAGTACTGCATCAGTGACTTGCCAACTTCCAAACACAGACACCATTTTCAATGACTTCACTAAAGCTACACACATTTGTACCTGAGCTATGCTCAACCTCATCTTACCTTAGCACTAAATCCTGCCTTGACAGTGAATGCTCCTAAGGAACCCTGTCTCGGCACTGCTTCAGCTCCCACGGGTGTCTGTTCACCGCTGGTCCACCAGGGAGAGGGATCTCCTGAGCGAAAGCACCACCAGGTGCCTGGGGACCTGCACCCACCACTAACATACAATACTGCGAGACACTCCCAAGGGAAATGTGCAATTACCGGCACCTGGTCCTTGTAAAGCTACGAGGCACAGCCAGATTTTAATGGAACCAATGCCTGCACAAGGCAGAACCCATAAGCCTACAACAGAGTCTATAAGCAAGCCAAAACTACACTCCGTAACATCCCAAACCAAATAATGCAGACAAACGTCACAGATGCATACAGAGAAGGCCCACTGCCCAGAAAGGGTTGCCCTTCCCCAAAGGACAGCAGAGACTGATTAGTTTTTGTGGCAAACTATCAAGCCATGAATTCCCTCAACATTTTGACATGAAGCTTTCAACCCACGTGCAATTCCAGAAGTTAAAAGGGATGAGCCAAAGGTGATTCTCAGACAGCTGAGCAAGCCTTACGTGATTCAGATAGTTCTCAATCTTGCGCAGGGTTGCTTCAGGGACTTTGATGTGGCAGGGTTTCCTCTGATTCTCACCAAGCTCCCGGAGTGAAGTCATGTTGTACATAGCATGGCTGAGGGGGTTGTTGTTCTTGTCCACCAACCCAAGGCTCTGCAAAGGAAGAGGCAAACAACACTGTCAGACACAAGACTGCTGCATACGAAGTGCTGGTGTACGGAGCATGTGGGTCCTACGTGTTCGGATGGGCAAACTCCTTACCCCATATCCCAAATCCATCATTTCCTGCTTTTGCTACAGCAAGAAACAAGACATGATCCCATCTCAACTCTGGTGAAACGGACAGACTGGAGCCAGCTGCTACCTGCCCCCAACACAACGCTCAGAAGAAGGTCTTAAACAGACCCATCGAGGAAAGAGCAGCCACAATTGTATCCGACAAAACCCTCTTGCAAGGGCTGTTAACTCTCTTGCTATAGTTCTGGTATGTTGTGCCAATTCAATAATAAGTCCTACACTATTTCTTGGACTTCCCCTCTGCTGACTCTAGAGTCTGCAGTGAAACTATTGCAGCAACGTGTCTGGATTAGTCCACCTACAAGAATGAGAAGATCGTCTGTCCTAGTAGACAGCAGCAAGGTGGCCAAGCAAACAGGCTAACACTTCCAGGGTGATTCCTACACATCACTTTGTGAGGGCTCAAAACAAGCAAAACAGCCTTCAAGGGGTCATCACAGATTAGACACTAGACAGGTACAACAGCAGTTTGGACTGAATCCTAAGGTTCCGAAATATGTGTTTATTAAGCATAAAGTCAAAGATCAGAAAGTTTCAGGCATCACCCCATTAGGCTCAAATACAGTAACGCAGGTGCTAGGAGCCTCTATTCATAGACACCTTAGACATGGGATGCAGGAGCCATGTGCACTTACCTTAAGCTTCTGACAGGCTAGTGCTGCTGCTTTGTTTTCTGCCTCCACCTTGCGACGGCCCTTGGCAGCAAAAGTCATTGGACAGGGCCAGCGGAGCGTGAGCTTGCAGATCTTCGTCTTGGTGCCTACTGTACGGAACTGCATGTACTCCTAAAGGACACATAAACAACATCAGATTTGGAGAGCTGTTAAGAACCTACATAACTAGGCAGGCATTTTCAAATACATCCCAATATTTCTAAGCAGAGCTTAAATTGTGTTTTGGGTTTTTTGTGGGTTTTTGTTTGTTGTTTTTTTTTAAACAGTCCACTGGAACAGGTTTACTGCACTGAATTCCACTCCGCCAGCTCACAAGGCACTGGATAAACAGAAGTAAGAGCAGACAACTGTGTAGAGAACATCACTGAGAGCCTATGGGTGGAGCACAGCTACTGTTTGCTAAGCACATGAGGTCTGGAAAGGAGGTAGGTGACACATACCAAGGAGGAGGATCACCAGATACTGGCAAGAATTGAGTTGTGGAAAGATTCTGTCAGCACAGAAATTACACATTGCTCCGAGTAACACAAACTTGTGTTTGTTGCAGATATGTAGGGAAATGCAAACCTATCACCTTAGAAAATATTCTCCGTCATTCAGACAGCAGCTTCTCTGTTGCGCTGGCCTCAAGTAACAACATTCCTCATGCTTCTATTAAGACATTCCCTCAATTCCCACCACAAAGTCTTTTCCTTGCTCTTCAGGCTGATTTTTCTAGGCCTAGTTTTAACTTCCCTTCTCTCCCCAGTTCTCAGCTGCCCAAAAAAAGCATCCAAAGTGATTCCAGTCAGTCTTTGAGCTTTGTACCTGGCAGGGGTCAAACAGCACCTTACCTTGACTGTGGAGGAAGAGGTTGCAATCTGAATCACTTGGGCCAGGAGATTTTTGGGAAGTGGGAACTGTGTCAGGGCACGGATGGCAGTGTTGTCGTCTGTCATTTCAATGGAACTCCCTCCTCGGCTAGATGGAAGATGAGAACAGTTTGATATACAAATACCTACTCTGTGCTCAGACCCACCTCACTTCAGGTCTGCTACTGAGGTCTGAAACCAAGTAGTTAAAGGCACAGATAATTTTGGTCATCTGAAAAGTCAAGCTGCATCTTGCTACTAAAATCTGTCAGTCACGGAACAGTTACTCCCAGCCCAGTAAAGCCACCTACTAAAAAGCAATCAAACCTTTACACTAGCACTACAAACCAGATAGCGTCAACAGAGTTTAACAGATTTAATTAATAAATAAATAATTCTGAATCCAAAGAGCATCCCTAAAAAACAACCACCACCACCAGGTCCTTACTGATGTTACTCCTGTTGACTATTAAAAACCAAAGTTTTGCACTCATAAAATACAAAGTCAAGCAAACAACCATGGTGACAAAAAAGTGCAGATTTAATATTGCCCTCAAAAACCAGGGTGGTCAAAAAAGGTCTAAGCGCACATGCACACTTTCTGCAAATGGAAACCTCTTTAGGCATAGAAGAGTAAGACCAGCAGGTAACAAGTAGGCAGCAGCCTATCCAAAGGGCAAGACTCCAGAGAAGATGCCTGTGCATTCCCTTGGGATGATAGCCAGGTACAAGACCACGCTGCCCCACTATGGCTTGCACAGAGAACAGTACAGTACTCGGCATTTGGCCCACCTACAGGCCACAGCAGCAACGTGGGAAGCTGCAGCTCAACTGTGAGGAACTGCAGGGATGCATCAGCTACGAAGAAAAGTCTCTCTTCTTTACTGCCCTGGATTAGCAGCTATCAGGGCAGACGTACCTTGCATCCCTGCCTGGGGTTCGGGCGTCCTGATGTGCCATAGGTAGATAATCGGAAACATCGATTGCTTCTTCTTCCAGCTCTCCTTCCTCCAGTTCCCCTTCCTCTAGCTCCCCTTCCTCCAGCTCTTCTCTCCTCATTGCTTTAGGCATCCTGCCCTGTTCCATGGGCTGGATGGAATCATCTGGCTCCATCCGTCGCCAGCAGGTCGACAAGTCGGCGAGAGAAGGTCCGGACTTGGAGCGCCACTTGCCCTCCGAGCACCACCTCTCGTCGGGACAGCCAAGCTGGTCAGCGAGAAGCCGGTACTTTGCAGCATCAAAGAGCTCATTTCTGGGCCCCAGCAAACCCCAGCCCTACAAGAGGAAAATGCATTGTTAGCTGCAGTAAAGAGACAGACATGGGTAACTCTGCAGGAAACGAAAACACACCTGGTAAAGGAGAGAAATGGAGGAGCAATTCTTCATATCCCACAGCAAAGGACAGAAAGAAAAGAGACTTTCAGAAACAAAGCTTTCCTCCTGCCATTATTTCTTAAGAAAGGTAATCTGTTCACTAACCTCACTTCCCAGGGCACAATTGCTTAGCATCATAGAGCTTGTTAGAAAGGGTGAGCCAAGATTTATTGGTATTTTACGAACTATTAACTACGTTTAGCATTCTGAAGTTTTGAAACCCATGTCAGAGCATGAAACACACCTTTTTGGAAACGCTAGTCTAAACAAGTATAATCTGGGATAACACAAGATAAGAATACAGGGAACGGTTCATCTTCTTTCTTTTCACAGGAACAGTTATTTGTGTAAGCAGCAGTAAGATCTCCCTAACCCAGCAGTTTTTGAAAGAGAAGAGTTTCTAATTACTGCTGGCCCACCACCTGCATTTGGACTGAACCTTACATGAAGCTCCAGACATATCTAGAGTGCGAGACACACCATGTCTTACCAGACCACTGCAATAAATTAAAAGTTACATCTTTAGGCCTCTCAATGGCCCCATATTAGACAAGGCCATATTATTTTGTACTGTCGGAGTGCCTAAGACAGCAAGAATTCACTTTGCTAGCTGCTGTACCCAACATCGCTATATTCATACACTCTCTGCACCAATTAGACACGACTACTTTTCTTGAACTGATGACTATTTACTTAAAGCAGCATTTGTAGCTATTTCTATGGCTAAGATTGCACAAGGCCTCCCATTACGAGGGTCTTCTGTTAGGTTATAGGTTTAGCTGGCAAAGCATCAGAGTTCAAAACTTTGCACGCTGAATCTATGGTTTAGGATTTGGGGGGTTTTTTTTAGCTCTATACTGAAAATACAGTTCAGTCATTTCCCAAAATTTGGAGAAAAATATAAGCATAGGTAGGAAATTTTTTTCCTTTGAAAACCTCCAGGCTCTCAAAGAATGCAGGAAACAATGCTTTTGTTTCACACTGACTAGAGAGGATAGAACAAGAATATATTTCCAACGAATGTTAACTGAATGAGCATCAACCATGCTTCAGGTAGAACAAAGTCAGTCAGTGAAACAAGTTTTGCCAATCACAGGATTAAAGAAACTAGCCTAAGCACAGAGGCCAGCTGAAGAAACTGCTAGTTTTCATGCTGCAATTCTTAACTTCTGAAGGCTTAATTTAAAAACTAAAGTTACTTCTTAATGTAGCTTTCTTGATCTACAACCAAAACAAAAAGCTCTCTTATTGTTAAGAGTATCCGCAGCATCTTTTCTAGGCTCCTTAGTAGGAAGAATCATTGTTCCTACTCCATAGATGAAAGGGAAACTCCAAAAGCAAACTCACTTGCTCAAGGTTACAGACAACAGTCAGTGGCAGAGCTGAAGACAAAATGCATCTTATTCTGAGATAGCAGCTATGTAATGCCGTATCTTAAATGGGGACCTTTATAAAACTTTACTGTACTTGTTTGATACTGGCTGTGCACACATACGAACCACTTCCAGCCATAAATAAGTGGCAGACTAGCATAACTTTAAAAGAGTAATCGTAAAACAACACATAATTGCCATGCTATGGATTACATGAAGAGGAAACAAGAGCCTCTGAAGGTACTACACTTGCAAATACACACAGGTAGACTAATAGAAGTGTGAGTTAGTGAACAGTAACAGCAAAGATACCCAAGGGAAGCTCTACTCAGCATAGATGCTGAGACTAGACAGAAGCTGATTAAGGTCTAAGACATAAAGAACAAAGACCAGAACTCAAAGAATTTAGTGAGCTCATGCCTGGCTGAAGTAAGTGGGCTTTTAAGCTCAAATGGATTCAGGCAGCTCAAGACTTCACCCTCTACCCTTGATTAACAGACAGGCCAACTAAGAAAGCAAACAGGCAAAGAGAGAGATAAAAGTCAGAAATCATATCACCAAAATGGACGAGGCCTGCGCACTCAAAGGCTTGTTTCTTCAAGCTAAGGAGGAGCATAAGCTCACCTTGAAGAGCTGACACGCTGCAGCTGCTGCCTGCCTCTCAGCATCAATCTTCTTGGTCCCATAGCCTTCCACTTCCACATTCTTCGGCCACTTTATATGCAGAGTGACTTTCTGAAAAGCAAAGGTAACCAGTGAAGTGAGACAGCACAGAACAATCTCCCTCCTCCACCAGAAGCATAGCTACTTCAAACATCTCTGCACTCCAGGCAAAGAAGAGAACTACAAATGAAAATCCCAAACAAATTGCTCGTTTGGTCCCTTTATGGGAAACTTCATTCCAGTAACATAGGAAGAAAAAGGGATACAAGGTGCCCACAGTCACACAGAAGCTGCATGGTTGAACCAGGCCCAGAAGCCAGGCTGATTTCCAGCACAGTGGCACGTACTGTGGGCCGGAGCTTCACAGGCTGGTGTGTCAGCTTAGAGGAATCAAAGGCCAAGAGCTCATTACAAGAACAATCCAGTTTCAGAGTACCTGTTCCTATGTACACTGCAGCATACCAGACCATGCCTGAGAAGCAACATGCACTCTCCACATTTCCAGTCTCAATGGCAAGCAAATCTTCCTAACTGCTTCCTTACTGTAATTTTAACTAGCAGCATATTGCATCACAGTTATGCAGGCAGCTACCATACTCATCAGGCACAGGAGAACCTAGCCTTCAGTTTGCACTGCCCAACACAAGCTATTAAGAGAACTAACAGTACTACCAGAGCTCCTCTTATACCAGTACAGTCGGATGAGAGCAGCTGAAAAACCTGCAGAGGCAAAGAATGCTGAAAGCTGAACCCTGCCCTTTCTCAAAAATTGCTCCAAATCAAGAACTCGTTCTACTCCTGGCCCTGCAGATGCTGTAGCTGAGTTTCTGCAAGGCTCAAAGGAGGGAAATGCCTAAGGAATTCTCTCCTGTTTCTGCAGCAGAGATGAAAGGTGGCATTTAGGTCCGCTGGGAAAACCCCACCTATAAGGCTAGAGAAAAGGCTCCCAACTTTTTAACAGTCTACATCTGGCTGCCTGCCTGCCTGCCATCTGAATCTCATCTTACTGTAGGAAATTGCTACGTATTTTGCCTAGGGGCTCTGCATGAAAAGGCACAGACCTGCTGAGAAAAAAGTTGTCTTGTGAAAGCC
This sequence comes from Aquila chrysaetos chrysaetos, assembly GCF_900496995.4. Taxonomy (NCBI): domain Eukaryota; kingdom Metazoa; phylum Chordata; class Aves; order Accipitriformes; family Accipitridae; genus Aquila; species Aquila chrysaetos. Next base: position 78,402,345 of record NC_044006.1, on the reverse strand, counting down.
AAGTAACTTAGTGCTCACAAAAAAAACCTTGCTCACTTCCAGTCAAGACTTCTCCAGGTTGTCTCACCTGTCCTTCTGTCTGCACACACTTTTTCTGGGTTGTTGGTTTTGGGTGGGTTTTTTTTTGCAATCCAACCCTCATTTTCTCCAAGAGCCCCCCTTTTTTTTTTCTTTGTTTTGTTTTTAATCTGAAGTTATCCTCAACATTAATCTATTTAAGTGCTAGCAAGAATGTGAAGTGATTACGCAAACTAAAATGATGAGGCATTGGTTATGGTATTCCAAAATTTAAGTTAGGAAACTGCACTACTGCTCGAGGAAAAGCAAGAAAAACAAAAACATAAATAATAAAGGAACTCTAAAGTAACCATTACTAATGTACTGCCTAAAATGCAGGGATGCTTAAAAAGGATGTGGTAATAAAAACTGTCTGGGAAATTTTAGACAGAATGTTATTGGAAAATGTTAATCCATCAGAACTGAATCTTTTCCTGGAATGTGCGTTAAACTTCAGCTGGAAAGTGCTTTCAGCTCGAGAATGAGAGCTGGTATGATGATAAAAGGAGGCAAACCCTTGAACACAGAGCACCCATCAGTTAAGAACTTCTGCTCAGTTCATAGCACAGATTTGGATCTAGGCCTCTCGCATCCCAGTCAGTGCTCAAACTACTTGGCAAACTGTTTGCTTGGAATTCCTCTGCTTCATTTAACAACAACAACAACAACGAGTCTGTATTTCATTTTGCCCTTAAGTAATATTAGAAGCGCCCCCTCCATTGCAAACAAATTCTTCTTTTCTGGTTGCAATTGAACATTTTGGGCTTAGGCATTTAATCTATTAGAATCTACAATAAAAACTAGGCCTACTAAGGTCTAAAATATAGCATTTAAATTTTAATTTTCTAAGGTAGTGGGGTACATAGCCCAACACATTTGAGTGCAGACTATGTGTCTTTCTGCTGAGAAAAGATGGTTACAACAAGCTACTTAAAAGAAAAAAAAAATCCATCCTTCCACACACAAAAGAAGAGGGGCAGGACCTACATTTATATACCTATTAAAGTATGTGAAAATAAAGAGAAAGAGGAAAAAGCAAGAATATTTGTTTGAAAGGTTATCACACAACTTTTATGTGGAATTAACACACTTGTATAATTTTCTCTATTAAAGAGTTACAGCCAGGATTAGCAGTATTCTTGGCTCACTTCCCATTCTATGTGCAACATACCTGCCCACCACCCATCCCCAGCACAACAGGATTACCTTTTTTCTTGGCCCATTGGTATGGATGTACACCAGCTTGTCCCTTGCATGAGAAATGCCCAGGGCTCGTCCAATCACGCTGTTGAGCAAGTTTTTAGGCTGTGGAAATTCCTTTAATAAGTCTCTGGAATCTGGAAAAAAAAAAAACCAAAAACCAAAACCCATAAGAGGAACTAAATGTCTTCTAATTCTTGTGCAGTCCTGTTCAAAAACATGTTATAACACCTGCTTCATTGCAGCTCTCTGAGCATTAATGTCTCTAAGGTTACAGACAGAAAAGTAAGCAGAGGTATTAAGTGGTTCGCCTACAATGTCTCCAGGCATCAGCAAAATGGTACAGAGGAGTGCAAAGTCTCCTGAGCTCCAAATGTAAGGGGACACTGCAAATCCAAAATGGGCAACAACACTGTACATCCTATACTTCTCCTGAAATGTACAGATTGTTTCCCCCTCTTTTAAAAGTATGAATATCCTCTAGTCAGAACTGCAGCACTGACAGTCCAACTCCATGATTCAGTGACACTAACAATCACGGAACAGTTTGGAGAGACTTCTTTCCCCCAAAAGAACACAGTATCAACAGAAAAAAATGACAGACTACATATACCTGTTGAATCTGAATACAAATATCCTAGCACAGAATTCAAAGCCCAGATTAACGCATGGAGCCAGTGCTGTTTCCTCACTATGGAGGCAAAAGCAGCTCTGTTTGTCATTCTTTGATATCAAAACCAAACTAAGCAATAACTATTTTGAACAGACTTTGGTATTTGCATCCCCCTCCCGAACCATGCATATCACCTCAGGGTTAAATCAAGGGTCTCACCAACACACAAGTTATACGTTAGATCCAGCCATTGGTAGTAACGTGAAATAACGCCTGGGGACTTCTCCCTGAATGTATTGAGATGGCTTGGTTAGCAGCTAGGAACATGGTTTTATACTAAATTGCTCAGAGAACCCCCTGGAAAGAAGTTTGCCAACACAATCTTTGGAGATAAACCAGCCCAAGCAGGAAGCCGAGAAGCAGCGCCTGAGGCGGCACGTACTGATGGCAGGTAGGGCTGGCTAGTGGAGCCCACGTCCCCTGCCCCGACAGGTGAGAAATGCTGCTCAGGCTACAGCACTTGCAGGAAGGGGATATTAACGATCAGTTCAAATCACTCATTTAAAAAAATAACAATAATAAAAATCACACTGCCCACAGACGGAGCAACGTCACGCCCACCTCGTGTTCCAGCCTCCTTCCTGATGCCAACGCCAGCAGTTTTAGCTGGCGAGGGAGCTGCTCTAACTCACCTCTCGCATGCATCATGGTTGTACCTGGCACTGTAGGGGAGAGCCTTTATTTTGAGCACCAGCCCAAGCAAGATGAGATTAAGTTTAATGTGATAACAGTTCCGGACGTAGTTACACGCTACACAAACAGGCAGATCTAACAGCTCACTGTTGGGGCAAGGGGTAGGTGCCACTTCTCCCAGGCTCTAACACTACCGCTGCTCCAGCTCCGGCACAAACCCAAACGTACAGGGAGATGATTTGCAGCCCTAATTCGACAGAAAGCTAAACCAAGAAAAAGGGAGTACGCTGGTTTTTGCTGGGCTCAGAAGTAAGTCAGCCAACTGCACAGTCCTGCAGGTCCCCAAAACCAGTGCAGGGGAATAGAAGAGAGGAAGGGGATCTCCCATTCTGGCAGCAGCAAGCACAGTTAAGCCACTCTGATACTGCGTTCAACTCTGATACTGTGTTCACTCAACATCACAAACACACGCTCCCCAGGCAGTCAGAACTTCATTAATCTTCTTGCAGACCATCAGTGGGTTTGGGCACTGCTTTTTAGAAGGCTTCTAATTCTCTACAGGTATTCAGGGGAAGTTTCAGCAACGAGCAAGAAGTCAGCAACCCAGGATCATCTGTACTGCCAGAATCTGGAATTTCAGATTGAGCTACCAAATCCAAGGAGAAGCGACCCAACAGTCACACTCATTAGAGCATCACCAAGATCTGCCACCACGTTTTGCTGAAAAGTCTGACTGCAGAGTCACTATAATGAAGATATGCAGTAACCAGCTCCAGAGAAGAAAGCAAGCATTTAAGAGAAAGGCTCTGTAATACAGGCATGCGGAAGAGGCATTCTCCAAGAAGCTGCTTAGCAAGGGAAAACTGAAGTCATGAGGGTGTATTATGAGGGCTCACCTGAAAGCTGACCAACAGGGAAATCACAGGAGTTTTAGGAAAGGCAAAAAGAGTTATGTTGTACCATGGCAGACCCAACACTTGTCAGACTGTGGACGCTTGGGTAACAGAGCGCAAAAAACCATGTTGCTGATCATATCACCCTCTCCAACAAAAACCAAACAAAAGCCCAGCATGCTGATCCAGAGTTCAGAGAAAGAATAATTACTGGCGACACTTAGGTTTGAAAGTTCTTCCGTGGAAGAACCAGCTGAATCTCAGAGAAACCTCCTTCAGAAGCCAAACAGACCAGATACAGAAGGAAATTAGGTTCCTTAACACATACAAGGAGATACTGAAATACAACCTCCATGGCCTGTGATAAGGATGTCAAGAGCTGGGTATCATTTGAAGACAGGTCGCATTGTAATTCAACAATTGCCCAATTCTGACTGGCAGCTGGAACTGGCTCAGGTTGATGTTACTTTACAGCCTGGTATGCAGAGGACAAGCTGGTATTTAGAGGGCAGCGTCAAAAGGAACAGATCAGAACTCCTGCCTGCTCAACCTCCTTCAACTACAGCAACACACAACAGGCTTTCCGCCACTCTCCTATGCATCATGGTCAGCCGCGGTATCTTCCATTATAAAGAACAATTTTAAAAAGCCCGCAGGCTGCTGTTTCTCACACATACTTGGGCAAAACTCTTGGACAATTACAGGGGAATATGCAGGAAGTCCTCTGATTTATGAACACTATTTGTCCATGAGTTGCCTGCTATGTATTGGCCAGGAGATGAAAATGGTCTCAGCCTAACAAAGAACTACAAGCCAATTTTCTGTAATTATACAGCAAATTTGATGTTTCTACCTACTCACACAGCAAGCACCACTATATTCAGACTTCAACCTGTTCAAGAAAACTGGAAAAGTGACTAAGATTTTGGCACTCTGCAGTTCTATTCCATTCCACATCACTGGGACGCACAGAGGGAGGAGTAGTAACACAATTCCCAAATGCACTATTAAATTCACTTAATAAATGAGAAATTAAAAAAACAAAAAACCACCTACCCAAAACTCTGAAACCAGTCTGTATTATCTGGCCTCTAGTTGCTTCCTCTTTCAAAAACAATAACCTGAGAAATTTTGTGATAAGTAACAGGCGGAGGTAAGAAGCACAATCTTTTTAAATGCCTGAGAAAAAAAAAATGCAATTACCTAATGACAGAGCCAATTTCTCACATTCTGAGGTGACTCAGTGAAGACTAAATATTTAATCCATTCTAGAGCAAAGAATAGGATCTCTAAATAACAAAGCCTAGTTCTGGCTTGCAGATCAGACTCTGAATTACCAACCGAGACACAATGTATTCTTCACAGCTGACAATGCCATATTCAGCAGTGCCATCTGACGTATCAACAGCGACTCTAAGGCCTGATGGATTACCCTCAGCCCATTCTTATCCCGAATTTGAGAGCTGAAAGGATCTTATCTTGCACGAAGCCATGCCTCACTTGTAGTTTTTAAAGAAACAATCCAAAATTGCAGAACTGGATTTGCAGAATGTTTCCTTCCCTGCCAGATTGGATTTCTTGGCATCCTCCTCCAAAGAGTGTCTTAGTTCTCTCACTGCTGAGAATGGATATTTGGGTAGGAATCATATTAGCGATAGTCACAGCCCTGCGGAGGCAAGGAGTATAAGCTACTACTCTCAAAACAAAACAGAGTTGATTTTCATAGCCAATTCCTATCAAGCTAGAACCACATATGATGTCCAAACTGCAGCTCCAAGATCACTAAGGAACATTAAAAGCCTGTCTTGGATAGCAGGCAATTCAGGGTGGGCTTACCAAAGAAGCCAATTAACTAATTTCAGTTCCTGAAAGCCAGTGAGTGCTTTAGCTTAACTTGATCATGAAAGTCCGTGATAATTCCAACCAACACTGAAAGAAAAGGAAAAAAAAAAAAAAAACCCAAAACCAAAAAACAAGCAAACAACTCCCAGCTGTAGTGGCTAAGCCTTCTACTAACCCCAACAAATCTGACAAGTAAAGATGCTGTCAGGTACAACAAGAGCACAAATAAAATGGCCCATAGTCTCGTTCAGGGAAGACAGAGGAGGATTAGATTGATTTCAACAGTTTCTATCTTCCCTGAAATTCTCTTCCCTGGAGAAGCAACAAACAAACATCCCTGGAGAAGCAACAAATGAGCAGCAAAGACAAACTATTAAGTACAACACTCATCAAGATATAAGCCCCCGCAGTAATAAATTCAAGTCAGTGAAGAATGCTCCCAACACATCAAAAATTCACAGGAAAGAAGAAAGCCCTGTGGCTCCAAAATATCCATTTCATACAGAATTAGCCTAGACACGTTTTACTAGGGAGAGATGGAGGGAGACAGAGAAGGTTACACCTGGCAGTTTAGTTTGGAGCACACCAAAATACTCCTACTTTTGGGGGGTTTTGTTTTTTTTAAACCATCATCTAGCTACCCTGACCAAGGCTCCTTTCAAGTATACACAGTAATAAAAAAACCCATGCAGTTCTTCCCTAAACAAGAACAAACTTAAAAATTGGTAAAACTGACAAGGCTTCTTCAAAAGCAAGTGAGAACACCAGAGAACGACAGATGGCCAACCTCCATCCTTGGAGATACTCAGAACTCGGCTGGACACAGCCCTCATCGACCCACTCCAGCCTGGCCCTGCTCTGAGAAAGGGATCAGGCCACACGGCATCCAGAGCTTCAGTCCAACCTAAATTCTTCTGTGATACTGTGAGACGGCAAATTTAATTAGTCTCAGAGAAAGACTCTCTCTCAGAGCAAAACAGAGGTCAAGATCACGTAAGTCTCAGTAACAAGCGAGAAGTGCCACAGACCTGACTGAGCAGGCAGAGAAGCTGTCTGCATCACAGATTCTGCTCCAAAATCCCACCATCTAGGCCAACGAAGCAAAGCCTTAGATATTAATACCAATAAAACACTGCCATTTTTAAGCTGGCCTGAGTTCAGAGTTGATTCTTCCGTATTTGTATCCAAGGCGAATAACAAATGCAGTCAAATGAGGACGGCTAACAAGACACCAGTTTACAAGTTGAAGGCTGAGAACTTGTCTTGTAGTTTTTTAAAATAACTTTTATGATCTCTACGTGTTCAAGTAGCAGCTGTACAGGTAGGGCAGACTTCTGACGAGACCCTGAGGACTTTTTATTTGCTCGTCTGAAAGGAATCTTCCACTATCGCCAAGCTCTCACCAGAATGGCCTTCCATGGTCAATCCACCACACAAATCAGAAGGATGAGTGAACTGAATGAAGCCCAAAGAGAAAAGTACTCAAGTACCCTCTGAAAACATGTTAGAAAAAGTGCTGAGGAATGAAGTACAAAAGAGGGAAGAACAAAAATAAATTGGTTTACTACTTTTCTCAGACAACACCTGAACCAGCTCATTAAACAATAATTTGGGGTGGTTTAGCATTTACTTTAGAAGTTAATTTGCTCTGCTGAACAGCCTGAATGCAACAATTAAAGACTATCTGACTCTGAACTACAAGATAAAACTCAGCAAAGCTTCTGAAATGAAAATGGAACTAAGACCCAAAGAATTCAGAAACTACAGAGAGAAAATAATAATAATTAAAAAAAAAAAGTGCTGGAGGGTGGGAACAAAACACAGAAGAATGAGGGAAGGAAAAAAAAAAAAAAAGGAAGTTTTTCTGTAATAATAAACCAAAATTCCAAAGTGGAAGATTACAGTCTAAGAAATAAAACTGAAATGAAACCAGTGATTTTAAAAGGGAAAATGTAGCAGTTCAAGTCACAGCCTGGAAGCAGTAACCTCCGGCACAAAACTACTCCTATCTTTCTGAAGCGTTCTTCACGCTTCATAATCTAACAAAAAGCATTTGTCAAAACACGACATCAAAACACACTTTCAAATATTCTTTTAGAAAAGTAAGGATCCGTTCTGAACACCAGGAAAGCATTTACCCTTCAAACGCCTGAACCCCACGCCCTCTCACGCACAACTTTGTTGTAGGCTGAAGGGCTGACATCCAAAAGCGAAAAGAAACCTTCCAAGCTTTAGACAGAGACATCATCCCCGACCAGACTTACAGACACTGCAAGTATCAGGATTTACATTAACAGCAGCTGTCGGTACCTCGATTAGCGTTCCGTTCGGCTCAGGCAGCACGACCGCCTGGCGGAAGGCCGGACCGAAGCCCTTTGTACACGAAAAGGCGGATAAAGCGAGCGACGCTCCGAACCGCCCGCAGCCCGCTCCCGCAGCGTGCTCCAGCCCTGACCTAACGGAACTTGCTACAACGGCGACGGCAGAGGAGTTTTCCTGGCGGATGCTCGATGGGCGTGCTCAATCCATCACCGGGATTTCTAGCCAAAGAGCCATTTACGATTTTTCTCTCGCGTCAGGCCACCAGAAGCGGCGAAGACTTTCGGCCGGGCCCGGTTTCAAAGCGGTCGACCTTGAGCCGAAGGGCTCCGCACCCCTTTTCCGTTTTCTGCAGAAACCCAACTCTCCCCGCCAACAAAAGGCCGCCTCGCACCCGCGCAGCGCGGCGGGGGCTGCCACAAAGGCCTCGGCCCCTCGCTGCCCGGCGGCGGCTACCGGAGCTCTCCCCCCCCCCCCCCCCCGCCCCTCCTCCTCCCGCTTCTCCGAGGGGCACCGACCGCCACCGGCCCCGTTACCTGCGGCGGCGGCGGCGCAGCCGTGCGCGCAGACTCCGCCGCAGCTGGCCGGCTCCTCTCCCTTACCGCGCATCCCGGCGAGGAGCCCCTTTTCCCGGAGCAGGGTCGCTCAAGGCCGCGATGGCCGCCCGCCCGCCCGAGACGCGGCGCCGGTCGCCCCTCCCCTCCCCTCCCGGCGGCGAGGAGTGGGAGGGGGAGCCGCGGGCGGCCCGATGCGGCCTAGCCCAGCCGCCCGGAGCGGGAGGAGGAGGAGGAGGAGGAGGAGGAGGCCGGCCGGCGGCTGCAGGCGCGGCGGGGCGGGGGGGAGGGACGTGCGGCGCCGCGCTCACGCTCCCTCCTCCCAGCACCGGGCAGCGGGGCTCTCGCTCCTCCCTTCCGCTGCGTGCGGGGCCGGCGCGGAACGGAGCGGTTTTCCCCGGCCGCCGAGCGCCGGGCCGCGCACACCGGGAGCGCCGGCGGTTCCTCCTCCTCCTCCTCTCCCCCCCCGCCCCGCCTCGCCTCGCCCCCGGCTCACCCTTCACCATGGCGGCGGTGTCCTCCTCCTCCTCCTGGGCGCCCGGCTGTTGCTGCTGCTCCTCCTCCTGCCTCGCCTCCACGGAGCTCTGGGGCGCCGGCAGGCGGGTGCAGAGCCCGCGCGTCCCCGGCGCCGCCCGGTAACAGCGGCAGAGGCGCAAGGGTCCGGCCGAGCCGCAGACCGCCGCCGCCTGCAGCAGCAGTCCCAGCGCCGCCATCTTGAGGTTGCCCGGCGCCGGCTTCAGGCAGGAGCGCGGAAAGGAACGCGGCCGGGCGCTCCGGCGGGAAAGGCACCCGTCTGCGCCGCAGCGCCCCCCGGCGGGGGGGAGGACCTGGTGCAGGTCAGCTCTCCCGCCCCCGTCCCCCGAATTGGAAGCGGAGGGGAAGGCGGGGGGGAGATGCTGAGCCCACGGGTGGAAGATCCCCCCACGCCACCCGGGAACTGCCTTAACACAGCCAAAGAAGGGAAAAGGAAACGAAAAAGAACCTGCTCTCGTGTCCCGGCCAGAGCACGTGGAGGCAGAGAGCGGCAGAAGTTTAGGTACCCCCCCCCCCCCCCCGCCCTGGGAAGGCCGAGGACTCCCCCCCCCCCCCCCCCCCCCGGAGCTGAAAACCGGCAGAAAGACATTTTCTTCCTCTTTTTAAAAAAGCAACGGCCCTTGCGTCATCGAGCTCTGCCAGCCCTGCCTGGAGCTGTCTGTCCTCCCGACACGTGCGCGTCAAACGGAAAGAACACGGCGAGTCAAAGCGGGCGCTCGGACGCCGACGATGTGTCGCGCTGTACGGGTATCGGCGATATTTTGTAGGTGTAGTGAACCCCCCCCCAAAAAAATAGGATGTCTTCACACACACTCAAAGAAAGGTTACCACAAAGAGATGAGTCACTTGCTCCAAGATCTGAGCAACCTGGTGATGGTAACTGCAAACACCATCCACGGGCCAGTCCTCCAAATACGGGTTTTATTTGAGAATCCTTGCTAACCTTCTCTCATCAGAGGAAAAAAAAAACCACACACGCAACTTTTACTACGCTTTCAACAGCATTGGGCTGCCCTCAGTTTCACTCCTGCACACATTTCTTGCGATCCTCGCACGTTTACAGGCAAAGCAGTCTTTCAGATTGTTTTAATACAAGTGACTGCAAGAACGATTCAGGGGAAAAAATCAAAATTTAAAAGAAGGGGAAATTCAGAAACCGCCCTGGAGCCTGAAAGTCGTTTCGGGTTTCTTGTCTTGAGCTACACATACACCCCGCCTGCACCCTAACACGCACACACATGCAGATTAGGTAATTGGTGTTCCAGTGTATGTTACTAAAGTCCACTTGCAGCCCATTGTTTACTAACATTTGAGATAAACACTAAAAACCTTAAAGTCAGTTAGGTAGCAAGGCAGCACTTTCCCTTTTTACATGCTTCTCCCTGCTTGAAGTCCTGTTATTTGGTTCTATACGAATGATTTTGTATCTGAGGCATAAAATTCTCAATGCTGTAGTGCTGGCCGAAATTCAAACACTACAGGATTTTTTTATTTATTTATTTGTTTAAAAGGTCTAAATTATTTTTCTAAGCAATTATTATATATACATTTTATTATCTCTGGCTGCAACATACACCTGGGACTACCATTAACTTGTGTGTTTCTTTAAACCAGCGTATCGTTTTTATGCCAAATACCTTATTGCTTGGTGAATATTTTGTGTGTAAACCAAAAATTTACATGAATGGTTGTTTAAGCAGCATGATGAAAAAAGGGGTGTGTGTGTAATTTTTTTGGTTGGTTTGTTTTTAAATCAGAAAGAGGAATCTTTGATAAGCCACAAAAGGATGAACTAATATAACTGCACACCGAAGTTTTACAAAGCCTGTATTCCACAAGAAGAGGTTCAAGAAGTGGAAAGTTATCAAACAAAACCCTGTATAAAAAACAACTTTGGAAGAGCACACATGAACACTCAAAAAAAAAAAAAATCTTACTACACCAAATTTGCCTTTTCCAATAGGCACAACTTTTTAGAACCTCTGTGAATTAGCTAGTGATTTGTCTGTGTAGTTATTTTTTACTAAAAAAACCCAAAAGCAAACAAAAAACCCAGATCTTGAAGCAGCACCAGAAGACACAAAAAGGGCTCTTTTTTTTGAAAGACATGAAAGTTATTCTGGCACTCTAATTATAAAGGCTTAGATTACAAACTTTAAGAGCATTGATCCACTAAAAAGGAAAACAGTCTTGCTAGACAAGTCACTCAATTTAAGGAAATGAATTATATGTAAATCTTTTGATAGCACATGGCACAAACTCTTTCAGAAATAAACTTCACTTGGTTTGGAAACAAAAGCTTCAAGGAGGACTAGAAGGAAATAATATGTCCTTCTGGGAAGACGAATCTACTGTGAAACTACTTAACTTGATACAGTTGCTGGTTTATTTAGCATTTTCCCAAGATCTAGATGAGGCAATAAGCTGTCCGGCAGTGAAGAAAAAAAAAAAATAATAGTCACAGCTACTAAGCTGTTTCAAGTCGTGAACATCAGAGAAGAAACACAGAAGGTAACAAGAGCCCTAAGGAGAGGAAAATCCGTGGCTGGAGACCACAACAATTAAAAGCAAAACAAACACAAGAAAACAGATAAATAAAGTACATGTCTGGGGGAAATCTTGGAAACACAGAGTCACTGGGAAGGAGAAATCTGGGAGAAGACGGTGAAAGACACTGTGCTGTTGCACAGAAAGTTAGACATGAGTAGGGCTAGTGGTTTGTCACCGTAAATGATGTAAAAATTATCTTATGAGTACAGAAAAAATAGTTAAGACTCAATTCATTAAAAAATTCCAGAAATCACAGATTCCACATACTCAATCCAAATACCTTTATTTTGCAGAGATGAGTGTTAAACAGCATGTAAATAATCGCTTAAAGCCATCTTCCCAGGCTTTGCCAGTTCAGGCTCACTTCGATGAGCTGTGGTTAATTAATCTTCTCTAGCCAAGCCTTTGCAGAGGCAGCAGCGCTATGCAGAAGCTCGTTAACAAGCCACATTATGTTAAAGACTTCCTTTTCCCCCAGAGCGCAAGTGTTACAGCACCCAGTGTCCCAAACCCAGTCTGGCCATGACAAACCACTAGCCCTCACAGGAAAAGCTCCTTCTCCCTCTCTCAGACTCCAACCCAGGTCACACTATTTGACAGATGAGAGAGTTTTTATTCCCAACTAAAATTAGTTCGTACGTAATTAACACCCTGGACATATAAAGCATTCTGGGAATTTTTGATTTAAATACGGAATCGACAATATTGGTGACTCACTAGCATGGCAGCGTTACAAGAATGGCTGGTACACTGTTGTGTTCCCCAAGCGCTAAAGCAGAAGGATGACTTCCCTGAGACAGGAGGCAGTAATCCATCACTGGTTCAGCCATATCTGGAATATCTTACTCCATTCTATGCACCTTATTTTAAGGTCAAGTAACAGAGTTCATAAAAGAACAACAAAAGAAAACAAAAACCAGCCAGTGACTGGAAGGATTTCTTAAGGAAAAAAAAAAGGTCTAAAGAAAGAGGTTGGCAAAGCAGTGACAGTGAAAAAAAAGGAGATGGTAACAGTTGACAGATACTTAAAAGTATGCAAACACCAAGGAGAAAGCACTTGCTGAATTGGTACAGAAGGATACAGGTATGTTTAGGAGGGTAAAATTAAAAGGGGCCTTTACTTTAAGCTAAAGAGCAAACAAGTCTATGTTGTCATCTATTGGATAACACAACAGGTCTTCTCCCCTTCCAAATTCTGTTGTTTCCCTGAAATACTCTCTTGTACTTACTGTAACCAAGCTTACCCGCAACACTTAACTCAGGTGCTACACTAACCAAGACAGAATGGAGTTACGTTGCTTACAACCACCACCCTCGCTTTACACTTAAAATCCAAGTTTTGCACGCCGGGCTCCCCTCAGAAATAAAGTGCGTCTCAGACATAAAAATTGGCATCCTACGTCACATAGCTATCGCTAGTTCAGGCATAGTCATCTGAACTTCCTTTTTTGTCCCTAATGCATTGAGAAGGAAGTCTGACAAAGACATTTGTAGGACAAACCTCTCACTTATCCAGCACAGAGAAGGATAGTACTGTTTCTTACAAATTAATTTTCTTCATCAATCTGCTATAGTATTAAATCTCTAAACACAGAAAAAAAAAAAAGAGTTGAACTGAAGATTGTCTCAGGTCCTTACCTTTAAGGGAATTCAGCGAGAACATCTCCATCACAGTGAAAAGGTTTGATTCCTAGGAAAGCAAGAGGTAGCAAAAAGAAACAGGAAGTTAGAATTAATATTTCTTTTGAGATGTTTCAAGTGCTTAGCACTTATGAAACTAGCTGTCCTTTGCACAAGAAGAAGCTGATAGCCCTCAACAAATTTCACCTTGGTGTTTATATTCTGCCTGTTTCATCTGAATCGTGCGTGTACTCTTTGCTATCCCGTTATAGCTGGCTGCTCTACACCCAAAGGGAGGAAGTGTCTTCTCCACCAGTGGTTTGTAGGTTTCGGAAATGCTTTTTTATTTTTTTTAAACCTTATGCCAGAAGCAGGTAGACTACTGCCATTATTCCCCCTTTGTAAAGAAAAACAAGAGAAGAAAGAGATACGTACTTTTGATAATGTTCTTTGCTGAAACTATGTTAAACTTCCTATTTTAATTTCTTATCAAAACAGCTTTCACTCAAATAAGAAAAAAAACCCCAAAACAATCAACTTTGTTTTGGGGTACTTTATCTGTCATGCCAAATATTGAATACATTTTAGGCATTCTTGATAACAGAGTAACAAAGATTTTCTACCAAACTGGGATCAGATGGGTGAGGGTCCTCATTTACACACAGCTAACACTAACTACCCATATTAACAGCTATTCCTGTGCACACAATTAATACCCTACAAATATTATGCTTTCAAATTATTCACTTTTGCTTGCAGTGAAACTAATGACAAAATTACTGTTTATTTCAGCAACAGCAAACAAGGCCTAGAATAACACCGCTTTCAGAACAGAACTCTGTGGACATGACACCTTGTTCAGCAAGTCACCTCCCCACAGGCACATGAAAACAAACCTGCTGCTGCTGGCAAGCCTACACGTTGTCTTTTTCAATGACTAAATAAATAAAAACACAGTTACTTGACTTGTTTAAAAATGAAAAACCATATATGCTGTAGTAATTACCAAGACTGGCAGAGGAAAACATCCTTGGTATAACTAACAACCGCACTGAACAAAGTTAGAAAACTCTTTTGTGGTAGTCGAGCAAGATTCTTAAGGCTGAAGCATTCAACCGTGGAGCTAAGTCATGGGAGGAATGCAAATTGAAAGTGCAAAGAGCAGACCACATAGAGGGGTCTTGTGCCCCCTTCACGTAGGGATCATCTCAGTCGAGGTACAAACCATCTTAAAGCCAACAGTATTTCTGATAAATTATACAAGTCCAATATTACTCCGACACAAAAGAGTAAGTCCTTGAACACTGTGAAGAGACAACCAGGAGTATGACAGGGAATGTTGCAATACATTCTTAAATCTAAGCCAGGGAGGCATCGGCCACATCTTCCTCCCAAATTTCTAAGCATGATAAAAATGGGGAAGCTGTTTGCTTGCAGACAGACTAAGTGTATTCCAGAGAATACAGGGAAGTTAGTCTATAACAGCTTTCTGGGGCAACGTACCATTCAGGCAGATAAACTGCAAGGCTTACCTACAGAGCACAAATTAGTGGAAAAAGAAAACAAAGAACATCTCATCTACACTGGGATAGGCAGAAGGGCACTTCCAAAAATAAATGCAAGATAAAGTTGAAGAAAATGGTCTTTTCTGCTCAAGACCAAGAAAAAAAAAATTGAAAACCCTACATGGATGAGCTTACAAGAGTAACAACTGAGAGCCCCATTGACAAGCAAGACTCTAACAAAGCTGTTATTTATAATCACGCCTGTAAATCCCCAGCTGAGAAGGGGACCCTTACTGTGCAACCAGTAACAGCCCCAAGGCTAAAAGAGCTGGAGGCAGACTGGGTGGGAGCGGGGACAGGACAGGGAAGAGAATGAAAGCATAGAGAAAGAAAACAACCCGGGTGAGGTCCATGAACAGAATCCCACCGATGAGGGATGTCCCTTTTAAATGACATGGAGGAATTTGAGTCTTCCAAGCTTGAGCATCCAGTAGGAACATGGTCAAGGCAGGAAGAAAAGAGCTTGGATAGATAAGCTTAGGTTTAAGGTACAGGTCATTAAGAGATCAGCCCCTGCAGCATCATCACTGGATTACTCAGGACCAGATCTGGTGGATCTGAACAGAGGATCCTGAACCTGGAATCAGTTTCAGCACAGCCAGCAGCCTGGCAGAAATCCCAGGTTTTTGTCGCTGAAGATCCCGATACCAAAAAAAGATGTCCAACTATGGAAGTTGCTTCAACCGTTCATGGAGGTGAAGGGGATGCATGAACATCACTGAAAGAGGGACACTTTGGAAGATTCAAAATACACTTTGTTGGGCTCTGATCACAGGAGAGAGTTGTGGGGCCTCATCGGACACTGGATTTACGAAGATGCGGAACACAACAACACAGGACTCTTACAGACAAGGCAATGGTACATTTGGAATGAGAACCAACCATGCACGATGATGCCATCAGACTGCAGACTGCCTCGTGCCTCACACTTGGCAAAACACTAGAATCCCAGATGGCAAAAGAGACACTAAAAGTTTGTCAGCAAAAGACTTAATGCCCCTACTGCAAAGGCAAGGAGTGAAACTAATGAATACGGCACTGGGAACGGTTAGGTAAAACCTCAAAGGCCTGGGAATTGGGTCTTTATTGGGTTTCCTTGATCCACCTGAAAACAGCTACACGCACATATGAGGAGAAATCACGTCCCCAGGAAGAGTACATCAAGATGCGGTAAATATCACAGTATTTCTGATTATTGTGTATTGTGATATTCCAGCAGCGTTTAGCCCCAAGTGCTTTGTCGCGAGAACAAAGGAGGAACTGTGTTGTCTTACGTATCATTCACCCTCAAGGATCACCTACGCTGGGGTCCACGCAAAGCAAAACAGTTTGACTTTCAGCCCTTTGGGCCAAAGAAGGGGTGGATCTGTGCAAGAAACCTTTCTTCACCAATCCTAATTCTGCAGGACTCTCGCTGCTGAACTGACAAGCTGGAAAGGGGGACAATAAAGCGCTAGAGGTAGGACCGGGCGTTGGATGCTCTTGGGCACCCACCGCTTATCAGACCAAGTGTCGTGGACCAAACGGGCATCCCAGAGCGAGGGTTCCAATGACCACGGAGGAAAAAATGGTGCCACTAGTGACAGCAGAGCAAGTTACAAGAAGGTAAGGGAGAGACAAAACTAAGCCAAGGGCTGCAAGCCATGCCGGAGAACAGCTCTGTAACAGGAGCGAAGGCTTCCCCACGCCACAGATGAGAAAACCAGGGGAGAGCCCAGCTCCCCAGACCCTCTCCGGGTCGCCCCGTGCCGTTTCTCGAAGCGGGGCTCAGCCCCCCGCCTCCACCCGGGGCTCTCCCCGCCGGCCACTCTCCCGACACCCGAGGGGAGAGGCTCCCGGGAGCTCGGCCCGCCGGCTCCGCGCCCCCGCCGGCAGCGCTCCCCGGTCTCCCCGCGGGGGTGCTGGGGCACCGGCGGGCAGCAGCCCCCCGCCCCGCAACACGCCCGTTGCCCCGACCGCGGAGCATCCCCGTCCGCCCCGGCCGGCCGCACAGGCCCAGGCCCCCGCACGGCCCCTTCCCGTGGGCCGGGGCTCCCCTCAGGCCCGAGGCTCCCGCCCCCCTGGGCGGGCACCGCGCCCGGGCTTGGCCACCGCCCCCCCCCCCATCCCATCCCATCCCCCGGCCCCGGGGCTCCGAGCCGCTCGGCCCCGCCGCCCCCCGCCCCGGCCTATCGCCTCAGCCCCGCCGGTCCCCCCGCCGCCGCCCGCCCGCCCGCCCGGCTCCGGCTCGGAGCCATCCTCCCCCTCCTTCCCCTTCCTCTCGCCGCCTGTTCCTCAGGCCGCAGCCCCCCCACCCGGCCTTCGACGGCGGATTCCGGACCGCGGTCCCTCCACGCACCGCGCGGACCGAGCCCCCCCCCTCCCCTCCCCGGGCAGAGCGGCGCTGGTCCCGCTCCCCGACACCGACCTCCTCACAACCAACTCTCTGGCGCCGGTCCGCCGCCGCTCGGACTACAACTCCCAAGAGCCCCCGCGATCCGCTTCCGGGGCGCCGCTCCGCCACCGCCGTCGTCTCCTCCGCCTCCCTCCCCCGGATGTGAAACCTCCCGCTCGCTTTACTCACCCACCCCCCCCACCCGGCGAAGGGGACGAGAGCGCGAGGCCGCGCGGGGGCGGGGCTTGTCGCTATGGCAACTCCTGGCGCCAATGGGGGGCGCGGCCTGCCCAGGCGCTGCGGCCGCCCTTCCCCGTGGCCCCGGTCCCGGTCCCGGTCCTGGTCCCGGTCCCGGCCGTTTGTGTGGCCTCCTCCGCCTCAGCGCCCTGCCGGCGGTATGAAGCCCTGAGAGGAAGCGGCTATGGCCCGGCTCCGGGCCGCAGGCCCGGACCGGTTCCCCGGAGCTCGGGGGTTACGGGGGAGACACGGGTGTCCGTGGGGCAGCAGGGCCGGGCCGCCGTTCCCTGTGAGTTTCGCCCTTCCTAGCCAGAGACAGGCTGCGGTGCCCGGGAGGGGAGCAGTGGGGCCGGTTGAGGCCGCGGGGCCTGAACGCTTGGCCGGGCCGGGCCGGGCCGGGCCCGAAGGGACGGGCGGGCCGGCCCGGGCTGGGGCCGGGTTTACCGGCTGGGTGTAGGGCCGGGGTGTGGGGTGCCTTTCCTGCGGGACTCTGCGGCAGAGGCTGCCAGCACCGATGGGTTCGGAAGGGATAAAGCTGTTCTGTCTGGACTGAAGCTCGGTCTCCATCTTTGGGTGAGGCCGTTGCCTCTGCTGGCAGCAGGAAAACGTGGAGCTCTCCCACGGGCAATCTGCCAGCCAGCCTCCGAAACACTGCGCCCCACTCGGGGGAAGCCACGTGCATCATTAATATTATCAATGTGCTAAGCAGCCACCAGCTGTAACAACCGTGTTAACGTTTAACCAACTTGCTGTATGTATCTATAGGTAGAAACTTACTCCAGATCTTAAGTATTCACTTACTGGTTAGAGTTAGATCCGCTGAGTATCCACAGTGCGGGTGCCTGCTGTCCTTCTGGGGCAGGCTTACTACGGACTGAAACTGGAGTGGGCTAGTTCCTCCTCTGGTGCGGCACAAGGCTCATCGTTGCTCCTCACTGGAGTAATCCTAACGTGGGCAAAGAGAAGTGGCATTTGTCCCGTGTTACTAATGTTTGCCCTCATTTGTAATAATCGCCTAATTAAACGCTTGTGTGCTGTTCCAGATGCTGCCCAAAGATACTGAGTGGCAACACGTAAAATAGCGTGGAAGTCTTACAGTGTATTTCCTCACTTTTCACTGCCCTGAGAAGGCAGGGCAGCAGCAGTGCACAAGGACTTGTTAACGCTCGGGTTCTCAACAGCCACAAGCCAAAATGTGTCTGCTTTCTACGAAATGCTGAAGTTGTGTGGGTGCGATGGTGAGCTGCGTTAATGGTTAGCAGCAAATGTGTGATGAGGGTAGCTTAATTTATGAGGGAATGGTGCTGTTGATAAAAAAATGAGGAAAAAATAGTTGTAGTCTGGGTGTGCTGATCTGCCATCGTGTTACTGATTCTCTGGCAACGTGAACTTGGACAGCAAGGCAAACGTGGGAAAAGGTAGACTTAAAATTATGGAAAATTTTAAAGTCTTAAGTTCTATGTGGTAATACAACATTAAACTCAAAGTGGTTTTGATAGAGGTTTTAGCAATTACTACCTAACAGCTTATTTGCATGCAGAGTTTTTCACTTGTTTTTCTGGCCTTTTCTATTCACCGTGATTTTTCATTATCATCCGTGTATTTATAGATTAAAACTTTCAGAGTACTAATGCCAAGAAAAGCTTTGTTTCAGTGAGATTGAAATGACATTTGAAAATGTTCTTACTAGTTAAAAGCTTTCTTCACTGAGAAGCGTTGAGATGCCCGGGATGACTTAAGCTTACTGAATTTCTCAGTTTCTTACTGTGGTCTGCAGGCCACAGCTATATTCATGTCAGTTGTACAAAGGACATGAGCAAAAACATGATGGAAAGGAAGTCATCTAAGGGTAAGAATTTCCCTAAAATTTATCTGCCTGCTCGCAGAACAAAAAGTCTAGGTAAGATAGAGTGAAGAACACATGCGGGATGGGAGGAAGTGGC
This sequence comes from Aquila chrysaetos chrysaetos, assembly GCF_900496995.4. NCBI lineage: Eukaryota > Metazoa > Chordata > Aves > Accipitriformes > Accipitridae > Aquila > Aquila chrysaetos. The sequence goes on along the minus strand of NC_044006.1, from coordinate 78,383,351 downwards.
AAAGAATATAGAAAATTGGCATCTCTAGCAGATGCTTAGGGGTCTCCAGCTACTGCACCTTTATTCAGAAGATGGAGCGTGAAGTCCAGTTATTTCTGTAGACTCTGAAGGCCGAAAGGTTAATGGGTAATCTTCATCCCCCTGTAGCATTTACAGATAAGGACAAGCACAATAAAAGAAAGGGTTAAGATAAAGAGAGCAACTTCTGCCATTATTACCAGCTTAGCTTAAAAAGCCTGCATAATCATTCAAAAGTCATCTGTTAAGTAACAAGTAAAGCAGTTCATTTCTGGGGGCTTAGAATGGAAAATTGCTTTAATACAATGACTTTGTAGAGAATATGTCAAGCCATCTAAAGCATGATCACTTAATTATAGTTCTGTACTTGCTTCCTACCGATTACAATATTTTTACTAGTTATTACTTTGTAGTCTCTTTTCCAAGTAACCTAAGAGATGCTGCAAAGGCTGTTTTTAGACAAGATCTAAATACAGTTTATCACTCCTTGTAACTGTAAAATGAAGATTAAAAACCATGGACAGTATTTTGATTTTTCTTTTTTTTGTTCCCAAGCTTTGCTTATTTAATAATCTATTTCTGTTCTGAAAAAAAAAAAAAAAAACACAAAAAAAACCCCAAACCCTTAAAAATACCATGTCCAGCAGAACTAACAGAAAACAGTCTCCTGTCTATTGCCCTCTAGTTAACCAAACTGCTATACAACCATTGCAGCTCCTCCCTCTATTCCTGTCCCATCCGCCACCCAGCATATCTTAGATCTTCCTCTAGATGCCTAAAAATCCATGTGTTTTCCCCAGCCATATCCCCTAAACTGCCCCTCTTCCATTAACCTCTCTTCTGCCCATGTCCCTTCACCTTCAGTTGTACAACAAACAAGAAGCAGTGCAAAAACCATGAAAATCAGTATGTGACCGTTGTGTCCAGACTGCTTGAGCCTACAGCACCGCATGTGGGAAGGGAGCCGATTTTACTCCCCATTTCCACAGGAGGACTTGGTATCTCTGCATTTTTTAAATGCCTCTGTTGAGTTTATTTGAAACTAATTAGCAGGTTTAAAAGTTATCAGAAAAGATGCCAAGGGGTCAGCACCATCTGAGGACAGTGTTGCTTTAGGAAAAAGACATCCCCTTTGCCCAACCTTAAATGAGACTAGAGACATACCCGGTCAATATGTCTCTTTCCCAAATGAAGTTCCTAACAGATCATGAAAATACTGTATTAAAAAACACACACACACAAAAGATTCTGGTTTTTGAGACTGAAAACTGTTCAGTTTTCAATGAGTCCAAGCAACGAAGTTGTCTTGCAATTCTGGTAGAATATCCTTTTTAATTTGATTTTCATTTACTCTCTTTGATTACAACCCAGAGGTTGTAACCCTCATTCAATGAATTAAATGAGTAGCTGATATTCTTTTTAGACCTTTTAAGATCTAACACCTTTACAAGCCAGTTACGTTAGACCATCTTGCAGGCTTGCTCATACCATTCTGTGTGTGGTCATGCTTGGCTTTTTTTTTTTTTTTCTTGTTATAGTCCTAAAGACAAAAGGCCTAATATTATGTTAATGTAATTTTATAGAAGCTTATTGTCAGAAGAGCTCAAACCGATTGCTCCTCCTGCCACAATACCTGGAGGATACTGAAAAATATGGTAGCATAGAGGAAAGTGTTTCCATTTTATTTCAAGCTTTCTTAGGCTTTTTTTATATTAAAAGGTTAGTAGAGTTTTTAGAAAAGTTGTGAGGATTAACTTGAAAAGTTACTGTGAGTATTTGCTTACAAAGTCAGTTATCATTAATACTCAGTTGTCATTAATGCAATTGTTGAGCTCATCATTGTCCCTAGACGGTCAGGAATCTTTCTTTTTTTTTCTCCGTGGAATGCTACCAACAGCTGCTGCAGTGATGTGGAGTCTTAAAGGCAAACTGCTGTAGCTTAGTAAAAGTCAAATACAAAATAATTGAATTTAGCTTAGGGATGACTTACAGAAACCAAATTGTTGAGAAAGTGAACGTAACCACCCAAAAAAGACGCAGAGAAGCAAGTAAACCAATCTAGCTAAATAGCATGCCTCAAGAGTTCTTTTGAATCAGGCTGAATTATTTCATAATTGGAAAGGTGAGATTCTGCTGAAGCCAATCAACACAGGCTAACAAGCAATGTATAAGAAAAATTCAACTTCTGAGATGGAATTTGATTAACAGCTCACTGAAGTTATTAAAAACAACAAAAAAAGTATTTTAAAGACACTAGAAGCAGGAAGTTGGTTTAAAAAAAAAATCACAAACCCAAAAAAGCAAAATCTGTCTGGGCTCGAACACTAGTTGTAATCAATGGAACAACTAAGAAAGATTATTTCCTGATCCCCTCTGTTGTGAAGAAGGATGTTGAAATTCCCTGCTGTACCTTTTAAAGCTGCTGGTGATCTGGATAACCTATTAAATGTCAGAAAAGTAGATACTGGAACAAAGTGATAAACTGCTTTTTAAATTAAGTCCAAGAGTTGTGAAAGAAATTTGCAGTCAAGCTGCTAAAAAAATATAAAAAGTGCCTCTAATGGAAGTTGTTAGACTGGATTGTCAGCAGATAGTACATCATGTCTTAATTTTTTTATATGAAACTGGATGCTTTCATTTCTAATATCTCTTTATGGTTCTCATGATGAGACATGACAGGATGTGGGTAATTCTGGGATAGTAAAAAAGTTACATGGGCCAAGTTCTGCGCTGGTCAGGAAAAAAATGTATGTGTTATGAGGAGTGGCTGAGGGAACTGGTGGTGTTTCACCTGGAGAAGAGGAGGCTGAGGGGAGACGTTATTGCTCTCTACAGCTACCTGAAAGGAGGTTGTAGTGAGATGGGGGTCGGTCTCTTCTCCCAAGTAACAAGCGATGGGACAAAAAGAAACAGCCTCAAGTTGTGCCAGCGGAGGTTTAGATTGGATATTAGGAAAAATCTCTTCACTGAAAGGGTTATCAAACATTGGAACAGGCTGCCCAGGGAAGGCGTTGAGTCACCATCCCTGGGGGTAGATGTGGCGCTTGGGGACGTGGTTTGGTGGTGGACTTGGCAGCGCTCGGTTAATGGTTGTACTCGATGATCCTGAAGGTCTCTTCCAACCTAAACGATTCCATGATTTCCCCCAGCCCCCAGTATGAAATAGTTATAAAACACCCAGTGATATCTCACTGTATGAAGTAACTTTACAATCTGTTCCCAATTAAACATTAATATTAGAAATAGAAAAATCTTAATTCCTTGGAAGTGGACTAGATCATTAAGGATCTTGGAAAAAACCACCTCCTCTTTACCTTCTTGAATGCTCTTTTTCTTCTTCTTTTTCCATTTTTTGCCTTGTCTCAGGCACCTTTTTGTGGTCTAATATTTGTTAAAATGGATACAGTTTTCTTCTGAATTACATTGGCCTGAGAGTATGACCAGCAATGACACTATCTCTCCAGCTGCAGCTGTACCGTAAAGTAAACCTTTGGGAAAAGGTTTTGCATGGGCAAATGAGACAATTGTGAACATTAAATTCTTGAATGTTGCTTTTGGCTTATTGCTTTGGCAAAAATATTTAACCAAAAAACATTTTAGAAACCATGTTCTCAATCTCTACATCAATGTATCAAGCTGACGCAAACCCCTAATACAACACTATAGGGTACAACAGCTAATTCTGTGACCATTTTTCAATAAAACTTCAAATAAAAGTATTACTGTCCCTTCTTTAAATAACATGAACCATCCCACCTTCTGATGAGCATATGTGGAAGCATTGCGTCTTCAGTCTTAACGTTTCTTCTGGTGGTCTGTGCGCTTTGGGAGCTCTCTGCCACTTTGTGTGGTTTTCAGGTGGTGTTTTCTAGAGAACGGATTCCTCTCCCAGTGCTCTCATGCTAACCCTGCTTCACTGGTATTCTGCCTCGCAGTGTTATTCTACAGGAAACTATGAAAGGATAATTCAGGAGGACGTTGCCTAGAAGAGACTAGAGATGGTAGACCGCAATGTATTCCTGAAACATTGACTTTGGTCGCGGCCGCTCTCTTAATTTCCCATGCAGACTGTCCCAATGGAGGCTTTCCCTGACTCGATCCAAGATCCACTATGTACAGGTTAAAGTTGAGTTTTTTCCAGTTTTTCCCACTACTCCGAATTACCGAGAACTCTGCCCTGCAGAGATGGTGGTTTGCAAGCTACCTGCTGCTGAGACCTGGTTCCTGCCTGCTGCAGCCCTGCTAGCGTGCAGCCCCTCCTTCCCTCATGCTCAGGCAAGATGGAAAGCCCTCAGGGAGTTAGCTGAACGTTGATTTTTCATTACTTGGGCCGGATTAATCACTGGCTGAGATGCTTTTATAATTGGATTAGCATATAAAATGGATCGAGGGTGGAGGATGGGCTCCGCGGTGGAAACGGGCCTTGTACTGGACGTGTTCTTTGTTTCGTTCTGCTCGGGGCCGCGCCCTGCCGGCGGTGCAGCGGGGCCGGGCCGGGGGCCGCAGGGGGCCGCGGGGATGGCTGCTGGCGGCAGAGCGCCGCGCCGGGCCGGGCCCGTTCAGCGCTCGGGGGACGCGACCGGTGCTCCGGCTGCCGCGCCGCGCTGGGACAAGATGGCCGCCAGCACCCTTCCCTCACGGACGAAGCACCGCCCCTCCACGGCCTTATATAACCTCGGGGGGAAGGGAGGGAGGCGGGCTGGCAGTTGTGATTGGCTCACCAACCTGCCCTCCTCCCCACCCCCAGCACGTGCTGGCACTATTTACCTTTTCTGGTTGGCTCCGCGGCGCGGGTGTGCTTCACCAGCCAATGGGCGACCGGCGGAAGGGGGTAACGGAGGGGATGCCGGAGTCGGTCTGCGCCTGCGCAGTGCTGAGGCGCGTGTGCCTTCTCCTCACTGAGGCGCGGCACCGCCGCCTTCCCGCCTTTGGGCCCGCATGGCGGCCGTGGCGTCCGGGCTGTGCCCGCCGCCCACCGGGCGAGCGGCCGCCGCTCGGGGCCGCCAGGCCGTGCTGTGGAGCCGGGCGCGGCGTCTCCGCCACCGGTTGCTGGCGCTGCAGGCCCGGCAAGTGGAGCGGCACGTCCGGCACCAGCTGGCCGGGTTGACGCGGTACCTGAGGCGGGCGGGTCCCGCTGGCGGCCTCCCGTCCGCCGTGGGGTCCGACCTGCGGCTGCTGGCGGCCAGCGCTACCGCCCGTCTCCGCGCCACGCAGGGCGCCTGCGACTCCGACGCCACCGGCAGCAGCAGCGGCTCCGGCGAGGAGAGCGAGGCGGACGGCGACGGGCAGCGGCGTCCCGCCGCGGCCTCCCCAGAGTGAGTACGGGGGTGAGTTCCAGTGCGTGAGGGCGAAGGTGCCTGGGGTCTGGTCTCACCGGTGTCCTGGGGAAGAAGCGCCGGGGACAGCGGTGGCCTTGGTCCGAAGGCAGCAAGGATGGGAGATTTCGTCTTGTCTTCACCTCTTCGTCTTCGTTGTGAGCTTTTATGTTTTTTTTTTTTTTCCTTGAAAACTTGTACACCAAGTGTTCTTTACTGTATGTGCTTTTACGGTGCTTTCTCTTCTGCGTCGGTTTTGCATGTATTAGGTCAGAAGTATTTTTAACGAGGAGTTTATCTGCAAGAAACTTTGCAGTGCATGCCACTTTGTAGCCTTATGCTGTTGTGTCTATCTTGGTTTAAGGATATGAGTGAGGTCAGATTTGTAGGAAGAAGTGACCTTTTGTTAGGCTGCCTGATGTAACTGGGGCGGGGGAAGGATAAACTTTGCCCCTGGTTTGATAAATAAAGGTAGAACAGGACTGTTTTGTGGTAATGTTACTAGAAAGCAGCTAACCAAATTGGTGCTTGGCGGGGGGGATCAAATAACATGAAGAGAAAGCTTTTACCTCTATGAAGGTGGAGGCTTTTCTAAAGCCCAATGTCTGCGCTGACAACAGTCTTCTATATTATTCCAAACCAACTTAAAGTGCTTTTTCAATAGGAATATTTTTGAAGTGCACCAGAAAACAGTACACGTCAGCTTTGATCTGGCAGGGTTGTTGATCTCAGTGGTGGGCAACGTGTCTACCTTTCACAATAAACATGTAGGGCTTTCAAAATGATCAGTTTTGTTTTCTGTGTGTGAAGCAGTCAATAGTCTGAAAACTAGCTATGCTGAGAACAGAGGTCTCTACTGGTTGTTTGGTTTTTTTTTCAACTTTATATCCACAAGTAGCACTTGCGTCATGCTTCAAAGAATGCAATTTGATAAGAGAAGCCAGATAACAGCTAGCTGCTAGCGAAAGGGATGGCCCGGCTCTGTGCCCCTGTTCTAGCACAGCCATGTGTCTGGCTGCCAGGTGGAGTGGTTCATGGTGTGAAACTGTCAGCTGTGTAGAAAAATGAGTTTTGTTCTGTCATTTTCAGTCTCCTGAAGCTGGTGTTCATGGTTTTAGGTGTTTGCCAAGAGGGGCTCTTTGGGCAGCGGGAAGGAGGAGAGGGGAGCAGGGCTACCTGGCTTTGCTACAGCTAGTTCTTGGGAAGACTTAATCACTTTTTAGGAAAGACACAAACCAGCAGTGGTTCTGTGTGGTAACTTTAAGTTGATTGGCACAGGTTGTAAAGCCAGGTGATGTTTTATTCCTGTCAGATATATCTGCTGAGCAATTCAGTGTACGTATTAGATCCTTTAAATAATGTTTGTACCTTGTGGGGTTTCATCTGTGAAGTGGTCTGAGGTTTGCTTTTCTAAAGAGGGGAGAGAGCAGTCAGCTGCAGATACATATGAATGTTTAGTTATGGACATCCTGGGTTAGTTTTTTTTCTAACTGTTTTGTTGAAGTAACTGTTCTTTCAACTCTGAGATAACCTGTTCAGTGGAAACTTAGCTGGAATGACTGTCTTGGGGCAGGAAGGAGAGTAAAGCAAGCTGTCTCTTAGACTTACATATTCTGCCATTTCTTACTGAAACTTATTCTTTATTTGCCTGTCCATGATGTACAACTAAATGTTTTGTATGTTAATTGTCCTCGTTCCGCTTCAGAACCTGCAGGTTGTTGGGATGGAAGTCTATGTAATTCCACGCGCTTGCTCTCTTCCCAGTAAACCATTGCATTCCTGTCTTCTCGGGCTCTCGGAGCTTTTCTGAGCATCAGCAAAGCTGAAGTGTCCTGATTCTGCCTCCTTTGGCATTTGGAGAGCAACAAAGAAAAATGTAACGAAGTTGCAGCCCTTTGGAGAGTAATTCATATAAGGATACAGGACCCCAAAAAAACTGCAAGGGAGTTTGTTGGGAGCTTTTATCTGCCAGGAGGCCAAGAAGGTGGCAGAGTAGAGGGCATCAGCCAGTGAGTTAAGTCTTTGTCTAGTTGTCTTCCTGCTTCCATCTGTTTATTGAAAAAAAAAAATAAAAAATCTCAGAATTATGTGGCAGTCAAAAATGGATCAAAAAATTCTTGTGCATAAATCCAAGATAGCAACTTAATAAAATTATGCCTTTCCCAGCATGGCTCTGATCCTTTTTATCTTCCTCTGGCTTGTTTGTTCAGATCTTTCATTGCATGCTTAGAAATGTGTGGTATTTAGACACATTCTATATTTATTCAGTTTTCTTCCTAGTGATTTGCCATGTACTTTCCCTTTAATGTCACTCGTTTGAGTTCCCATAAAAATCCAAGCTGTTTCAGAGGGGTGTTGTACATTTTATTTATTTGTAGGAAAGGCATGTTAAGATGAAGTATAATTTTCAAGTATTTTTCCTGATTTTTGGCTTAATTCTAGTCTTGCAAAACAGGAAAAAAAACCCAAACTTGCGGAACAATATTCTAAAAGGTACTGATGTTGTCGGATTATTCCCCCAGGAAATACTGGGCTTGCTACTGCAGTTTTTGTGTTGTTAGGATTGTTTTAAGTTATGTTACCATGTGTCTTTCCCCCCAAAAAAACCCCTGCTTTGTTTGGCAAATGGAATGCTGATGACTGAATAGGCAGCTGTTCAGTGTTTTCTCTATTTCAGTCAATGGCCCTGCCATGTAAACTGCATGCTGCTGAAACATGGCTGTGAAGAAACAACTATTTCTTAACCAACCTACAGCAAAAGTTGTAACTACTCTGAGTATTTTTGGGATAGCTGGTCTTTATAACAAACAGCTTCAGCCCAGATGGTTGGTTTGAGAGAACTATAAACAGCTACAGCTGTTTTGGAGGCTTTACAGTCCTATATGTGCTCTTTACTTTTACATGAATGCTTTAATCATAGGTCAGTTGCTTAATCTACATATCTGTCATAAAACAGTGTGTCTAAAGGAATGTCATTATTTCCAATTTATAATTCAGTGCACAAACAATGAAATACTGATGTTTGGTATGGGTAATGGCTTGAAAAACTGTAGAATAAGTAGCAGCTGATTTTCCTGTTTTACTTTTGACTTCGGCTTCAACTTAAAATGTGCTCTCAGCTCTCTCACATCTCTCAATTGCAAAGGCTTTCAAGTTGGGCTCAGCTTTTTTTTTTTTTTTGGTCATTAGAGCAGTGTAAATCCCAACTAGGATTTGCACAAAGCTTGCCTTTCCGTGTTCCTTTGCATGTACACTTATGCAGGCATTCACAAATCTGCTGTGTTGGATACTTTGGTTACATTTGGCTGAGTGAAATCTTACTTTAGCTTTTGTGTGTTTTCTCTCTCTCTCAGAAAAAAACTTGCCTGGATATAATTCTGAGTTTAGATTCTGGACCTGTGGAAGGTATCTACAGAAAACGGGCTGTGTAGAGGAGCAGTTGAAACTTCTGCTCCTAACTGGAGGCAGATGTCTGCTAGCAATGACCAGCCAAATGTATGGAAATTGGCGTTGGTTTGGTTTTGGACTAGTTGGTGCTTTTTGCATGTTGTGCTGGGGAAGGGGCAGTGTGGGCAAGCAGAGGGAGGCTGAGATTGTGGAATGGGGATTGGAGCCTGTAGAATGGAACAGACCCAGTAGAAGCTTGAAAATCAATTGCAGAGTCTTGCTTTTTATTTTATCCTCTCTACTTCTAGATTCTTCGTGTAATTATGTTTCCTTTAATAAACACAAATGTTGGTTTTCTTTGCTTGCTGCATTATTAGCTAAATTCTGAAAAGTCAAGAATAAGATTTGAAGTGGAAAAAAGGTGATTGATAGTAGATCAGTCTTGCTTAAGTGTTGACTATACTCCTGTACATTGATGTCTTTTTCTTGTGTCAGATTATCTGGCAAAAGCAATATGTTTTGAAATTGCACTTTTTTTTTCAACTAATCTGTGTTAATTACTTATTTTCTCATTTTGATGACTACTGTTAGTGCTGTAGTAACTCTCCCAATATTGTGGAAAGCTAGATGTGGATAACTACACCTGGAAATTTCTTACCTTGTGGCAATGTACCTAAACTAATGGCAAAAGCATGAATCTTCTCTTCTGGCTAGAAAGAACCATTGTAATCTGCTCTTGACCTCCCTACCACAAGGCAACATTCAAATCATGGAATGGTTTGGGTTGGAAGGGACCTTTAAAGGTCCACAAGCAGGGACATCTTCAACTAGATAGGTTGCTCAGAGCCCCGTCCAACCTGGCCTTGAATGTTTCCAGGGATGGGGCATCTACCACCTCTCTGGGCAACCTGTGCCAGGGTTTCACCACCCTCATTGTAAAAAATTTCTTCCTTATCCGAGTCCAAGATAAACCTTCAGTCTATGAATCTGTAAGGAGCAGATTCAAACCTGTCAAGAACTTGTTGTAGACAGTGATTTAAAGTGAGGATAGGGAAATTCAGGTGTTTCTGAAGTGAAAGTATTTATCAGATTTGAAAGAATTTATCAGAGTATCAGAATTATCCTTAGAATATCTTTTTCCTTGGAAGGAGAGTACATATGCCTAATATAACGGTGGTCACAGGCTTAGTGCATTAAAATCTGGGCATGCCTGATTATTTTTTATGTGAAGTTCCTAGGGCAATATCTTTCTGCTTCTGTGTTCCCATCGTGTCATGACTGAAGTTTGTTGTGTGGATGAGATTCAGGTGGCATGCTCAGAAGAGGTATCTTCTGCTTATGTTCCCTGAGGCAAGTGATCCCATTTGGTGTCATCGGGTTGTAAGGATTGTGCTACCCACAGCTGTAAGGATGTTCAAAAACCTTCTAGTGAAAAGTATTAATTTCTTCTTTGAATGGTGGTCTACGAGGTTGAGCACTCTTGTGGGCTGTGGGATGCAGAGCTTTCTACACCCTTGCTCAATCACAAGATTTTTGACCCATATTCTCATCTTGTTTCTTTTAATACTGTTTTAGTAAGCTGAATATGGCCTGCTCGGGTTTTTATATAGATACACAAAACTTACCTTAAAAAAAACCTCAACAACCTCGCACGTGCAGTTGCAGATGGAGGTGAACAACTAGTTTTTACGTAACCTGAGGCTTATGGAGTTCCTTCCACCTCATGTTGAAACAAATATTTTGATTCATTAGTTCTAGTGAGCTTGAGTCATTGTCAGGAGGAAGAGAGAAAGCTTCCTGGAAAACTACAAGCAAGATAAATGTCTTCTGAAAACAAAAGTCTGATATCTAGGCTCAAGAAGTCAATTGTGATTTACTGCATCCTTGTGAAAAGCCTTGTTCGTCAAAATATCTACAGATGAGGTAGTAACTTCTTTCAGACATTGCTTTAGCTTGTTGTCTTTATTCAAAAGCTTACTTTCTGCAGATGTTTTCATACCTTGGTAGTGGCAGCAGATACATAATTTGAGAAAGAAACTATCAGTAAGCACTTAGTCTTTCTCTTTTCAGAGTTAGTAAAAAATAACTGGAGGAGATCTGAAAGTAAGAGTCCCTGCAGGTAAGAGATTTCCGAAGGGAATGACTGTTCTGGCTTTGTGCATTGCCAGAGAAACTGTTGGCACTAATTCAGAGCATGGTGACCTGCTCTGCCTGGTGTATTGGCTTTGTGTGGCAAGGTTTTGGTAGCGGGGGGGTTACAGGGGTGGCTTCTGTAAGAAGCTTCTGCTGGAAGCTTCCCCTGTGTCTGACAGAGCCAATACCAGCTGGCTCGAAGATGGATCCACTGCTGGCCGAGGCTGAGCCAATCAGTGATAGCGGTAACACCTCTGTGATAACATTAAGAAGGAAAAAAAAGTTGCTGGGACAGACAGAAAACAGCAGCCGGAGAAAGGAGTGAGAACATGTAAGAGAAACAACCCTGCAGACCCCCAGGTCAGTGAAGGAGGGGGAGGAGGTGCTCCAGGTGCTGGAGCAGAGATTCCCCTGGAGCCCGAGCTGAAGACCATGGTGAGGCAGGCTGTCCCCCTGCAGCCCAGGGAGGTCCATGGTGGAGCAGATCTCCACCTGCAGCCCGTGGAGGACCCCACGCCGGAGCAGGTGGGTGCCCGAAGGAGGCTGTGACCCTGTGGGAAGCCCACACTGGAGTAGGTTCCTGGCAGCACCCGTGGATCTGTGGAGAGAGGAGCCCATGGAGCAGGTTTTCTGGCAGGACTTGTGACCCCATGGGGGACCCATGCTGGAGCAGTGTGCTCCTGAAGGACTGCACACCGTGGAAAGGACCCATGCTGGAGCAGTTCGTGAAGAACTGCAGCCCGAGGGAAGGACCCACATTGGAGAAGTTTGTGGAGGACTGTCTCCCGTGGGAGGGACCCCATACTGGAGCAGGGGAAGAGTGTGATGAGTCCTCCCCCTGAGGAGGATGAAGTGGCAGAAGTAATGTGTGATGAACTGACCATAAACCCCATAGGTAGGTAGAGAATCTGGGAGTGAAGTTGTGCCTGGGAAGAAGGGAGGGGTGGAGGGAAGGTGTTCTGAGATTTGGTTTTATTTCTCATTACCCTAATCTGGTTGATTTGTAATAAATTGAGTTAATTTTCCCCAAGCTGAGTCTGTTTTGCCTGTGATGGTAATTGGTGAGTGATCTCTCCTGTCCTTATCTTGACCCACGAGCCCTTTGTTATATTTTTCTCTCCCCTGTCCAGCTGAGGAGGGGGGAGTGATAGAATGGCTTTGGTGGGCACCTGATGTTCAGCCAGGGTCAACCCACCACACCTGGTCAGGTAAATGTTAGTACTGTGTGGTTTGTGGGAGGCTTTAGAGGTATTTGTCTATAAACAAGATTTTTGTAAGTTTTCTTAAAATTGAAGTTGATTTTATGCATTTTCTGTGCATATGTGTTGGTGATCTTGGTTTTTTTCTGCTGTAACTCTGAGTGGATACCTTCAAGGAGCACTGTCTGTGGCCAAAAACAGTGCTGACTTTCTGCCAGAGCTTTGCTCTAGGTGAGGTGGGTGTGCAGAAGATGTTGCTGGTTAGATCTGCCAGTGGCGTCTCTGACAGACATTACCCTGTTAGCAGCTACAATGTCCCGTGTTCAAGTCATAAACTCCATTGAACTATATATGCATAAAATGGGGAAGCTTGCTACCTTGATTTAAAAGTATGAGATAACCAAGCCATTTTATTCATGCATTTGTTTGCAGTTTCTGTTCTTCTCTTGTAATACCCTAGAAATGTACTGCCTGTTAATCCACTGGAAAATGGATTCTCCTGAATGCTATTAAATAGCGGGTCTGTACTGTGTCACTTAACTTTTGTCAGTTTAATCAAACTCAATTTCTGTGTGACCTATTTCAGTACCTGTGTGTTTGCTACCCTTTCTCTAGGGAGAGAAAGAAAACTGACAGTTATCCAAGCTTTAATTGATTTAGTACTAAAGTACAGCAATTATCAAGGCTGTGGGAAGCTGTGATTTGTCAAAAATACTAATACGCTTGTTTGTGACAACTGCATAATGGTGGTAGTAAATGTACTAGAAATTTAGCTAATTATCTGTATGAATGCTCCCACAGATTGTCTTGCATTTTTTCAGAATGCTTGGTGTCTGATCTAATTTATTTTCTGAATTTCCCCAAGAGCAATTTGGTACTAATAATTTGCTATTGTTACAGATAGACTCCTTTTCATATTACAGGGATTTTCTTAATTTTCTGTACAACTAGAATCTGAAAAGCACTTGGTTTTAAAACTCTAATTGCATCATACTATTTTTATTTGGGTCTTCTGGGGACTTGCCTGGATTTGAGAGATTCAGTAAGGTGCGTCTAAAGAATTCATTGGTGTACTGAATTTGTTGCAGTTAACTCTTCTCAAGCAATTGGGAAAGATTAACTCATATCTTAAAGCTTTGAATGGAAAAATGCAAGTAAAGCTAGTATACCATGCTCTTTAGGAAGAAAAATTGAGACTGCAAGCCCAGCAGGCAACCTGGTATGAGTCACACATTTGCCTCCCTTGTTCTTCCTCTACGTTAAAGTGTAGTCAGCTAACATGTAATATGTGAGACACTTTACCCAGCCCTAAAAAATCAAGACTTACACGGACACAGACTATTGCAATTGATTATAACAGGTTTTTATATTACACTATATACTGGTACCTTTATGAATTCTTAGGCTAAAGTAGCAGTTCTGAGGCAGCCTTCAGTTTGCCTTTCATCCTCCTATGGCTCTGTGTTAACCAGCTGATGCAGTGGTCTCTCAGGCTGAATAACTCCCAGGACACTAACATCTTCTATTGCCCCTCCCTGTTATCAGCTATAATTTTTTTTAATCAGAGTGGAGTTGGAAGGAGTTCTGGCAGTTCTCCAATTCCAAATGGAATTGTAGCCTGAAAACTCTTTCCTATTATTTAATTTCTTTTTAGACGTCTTTAGCTCAGAATTACTTTTAAGCTTTTTTTACTGGCTGCTTTTGGACAGTGCTTGTTTTTATCTAGTAAAGTAGGCCTGTTCACCTTAATTTCTGAATGTTGCGTTGCCCTATTTGAAGACTGAGAGAACAGATTAGATGCTCCATTTGAAACAACATGCTCTTGCTGTAGTATGGAGGAGAAAAAAAAACAACCGCAACACCCTGATCTTTGGAAGAGGAAGATGGTAGTATTCAAAAACTGAATTAAATGGAAATGTCTGCAATAAACCAGATTTCAGGCTGGATGGTAAACTGTACTTTGAAGGTACAGCATTTGGGTTAAGGTCTTTGCATCAGTAAAAGTTGGTCTGTTTTCAGGAGTGCCTATCAGCTAAGCTTCCTGTGATAAAGCCTAATTACAAGGTGTTTGGTCAGTCAAATCGTGGCTTGGTTTCCCTTTGGCATGAACTTGTCAATCAGAAGACTCATTTATTGATGTGCTAACTGGACTCTTTGAAGTTGCTTCGAAGCTGCATCCTTAGCTTGGGGCCCCTTCTGAGTTTCATCTCTCTGCTCACATTGATTCCCAATTGTTTCTAGAAGCTTTAATTTAAAGAAAATCTAAAGTTTTTCTTTGAGAGATCTGATTTTTTCATTCAGTCAGTGCTCTGTTCTTAGATTTGATATATTGCTCTAAATAATTCTTTGATGTGTTTCTTTATTAAAATTAGAGTTCTTAAACTGTAGCCACATCTGATCCTGTGCAGATACAGCAGACTCCCCACACAGATGAAAAGGAGCCTCTTAACATTTCTCAAAAGTGGTTTTAGCCCTAATCGTTATCTGGTCTTTGTTCTTTAGCCATTTTACTGTTGAGGTAAAGTAGGTCATGTGCTTTCTGAAGAGAGCAAAAAAAACCCACCATGGGGTTGGCAGTAAGAGGTTTCAGTTGAATTACTTCAGATTGTGAAGCGAATGGTCCTGAGTTAAGAACAGAAAATTGAACTTGAAAATTTTTTATTCCTATTCTTTTGCAGGTAGATTCCTGCCTGCACTAAAAAACTTTTGAAGTTTTTGCAAACTATTGGTGATAGCAAAAGCATACACCAGAGCTTCCATAAGCTTCCATTTGTGGATTGGTGTTTGCATTAGCCATTATTTCTACCTCTACAGTGATTGAAGTACTATTGTGTAGCTGTATTTTGTTTATATTATGAGGATTACTTGAATGTGTGCTTCTTTTCATCTCTGTAAATTCAGATCAAATGCTAAGTGTATTTAGTGTTTGTGAGCTACAAAATCTTTCTTAGACTACTTGCTTAGAAATAAAACTCTGAGGAAGTCTTTGAGTCACAAGGTTGTCTTAGGATTGTAGATTTATTTGTGGGTGCAGATATTGAAAGAGAACAACACTTTCATTCTATAAGAACGACCTTGCTGTAGGATCCCACGCAGCTTACAAAGGCATGCCTTGTCCTGTATTCCATGGCTGTGATGCCAGCTCTCCCCTCCACAGTGCTGCCACCGAGAATTGCCCAGAGCCCTAGGTCACTGAATGCGGAGCTGCGTATTAAAACTCCCTGTTGTGGATCGAGAATGTGCATGCATCATATGCTTCCCTCTGTGGAAAAGCTCTTGTCAATAAACTCTGCTTGTGTGCTTCAGTTCGTAGTGATATAGTAGTTTGTGGGGCTGTTTAGTAAGTAGTATAACTGGAATTGTAATACTAAAATTATGAAAAAACTTTGTTATGCAAGTTGATTTTTCTGTTTCAGCAAAAGAAATTCAAACTGCTTGTTAGATGTGGGATCTTATCTGCCTTTTTTTTTTTCTCCCCTATAGGTATAATGCACATGCCAAGTGTTATAGCAGGTGCTACAGGCTGTTGTTCGTGCTAGGCATGACAGCTCCTTAAAGTGCCATAGTTTGGGTTGTCATTGCTTGGCTGGCTGTAGCCTGAAGGGTCTGACTGACAAGCAGAGATGCTGTTTGGGAGGCTGGTAAGGCTACTGCACAGTGCTTGACGCTTAAACACAGCACATCGGCTGCTGAACCCACTAGAGTGTATGGTACTGTTTGGTAAACCCTCATTCAAACAGTAACTTTCAGTGAAGACAATACTTACTCTGAGTATAAAGAAAGTATTATCTGTGTGTGGGTGTCTTAAATCAGGTGTTCTACATGGCACTGATGTGATGGTCTTCTGTTACAGCAGCAGAGATTGAAGCAATAGACTAAAAATCTTGCAGCTGAGGTGGTGAAGCACTGGGGTACCTTCCTGAAGGGCACATGGGATTTCTGTCAGTAGAGGTTTTTAAGAACTCATTAGACAAACAGCTCTGAGAAGTGTCACAAATACAGGTTATCCTGCTGTGGTCAGCAGCACAAGCTAGGACTTCATCCCTTCGGGCAGTTGTTTTTGTGACTTCCAGCCCCCAAATCTGCAGAGGAGAGAAGTTGTTTCTGCACTTACCTAGAAAGAGCTAGATTCCTGCGTTGGTTTGTGATAGTCAAAATAATGATATCTGCTCCTCTTTAATATATTTTTTTGCACAGTTAAATTGTATTGACCACTCTATCTTGGGGATAGGAGTTCTAAATTAAGGCTAGACATTGGTAGAATTTGTGTGTGGGGGAAACTAATTTGTCCTATATCCCCCACAAACTCTTAATTGCTTCTTAATAGTGAAATTGTTCTTGAACTTCTGTCACATTGTTTTTTGTAGTGTTGAAACTGTTACTTAAGAGATAAGCACTAGCAAACTTTTGCTTTTCAGACGTCGCCATGCGGAGTGCCAGTGGGCGATGGAGAGAGCAGCCATTATTTGCCGTTGGACGTGGCTGCAGGCTCAAATATCTGATCTGGAGTATCGAATAAGACAGCAGACAGATATCTACAAGCGACTTCGTGCTGCCAAGGTAATTTTAGCCTTCTGTTTTATGACTTGGGAGGTTCTCTGGAAGCTATTAATGGGCTATTTCTTTAGCAGAATGGTATTTTCCCTGTAGAAATAAGGGTGAGGGGGGAAAAAGCGTGAGAGCTTTTGAGTTAGTCCCATAGCAGTAGGAGGTGTTACCTTTATCTTTTGAGGGCTGTGATTTCTGTCTACTTCACAAAGATCGTAGTAAGAGCTTGCTGTGTGCGGGGGGGGGGGTTCACTTCATCATTTTGTCCAGGCAGAGCAGCTCAGTAATGGAATGGGGCTCCACAGTGGCATAAGCCACCAAGTTGGTCCTTCCAAGTGTTGGTTTCTAAACTGGCATAGTGCTAGGGTACCATCAGAGGTACTCACAGGTACCATTTATATTTTAAGCCTCAATGCCTGCTGGAAAGTATTATCAATTTAAAGCACATGAAATCTCAGAACACTGTGTACACAAGTTTTATGCTTTTCTTCCAGGTCATGATCTTTTAATGTTTCACTTCAATATCTGAGAAGCATTATGGTAGAAAATAGGTAGGATGAATCCTCATTTCTTGACTGGAATGATATTTACTTCTGTGTGACTGATTGCCTGGAAAAAAATTAAACAAAGCTTTGCATCTTCAAAACTTGAAATGCCTTTTGGGGTTTCCCCTTTTGAGAGCCTCTCAATCTACTGCAAAAGTCTCTGGAAACACTTGAGTTGATTCTTTCAAGGTGCTTCTGAATGTTTGAAGTTATTCTCATGTTCTGATTTGAAATGATTTGAATCTGTTTGGCTTTCAGTGTAAACAGAAAAGCTCATTTCCCTAGACTGTGGGGGGAAAAAAGCAGAATGTGAGGATTTTTACTTGGCTTGAGTGTGTTCCTTCCTCCTGCTCTTTGTCCGGAAGGAAGACTGTTTTAATTATTGTCCTCATTGCATGTGTGTGTGTGTTCTCTGGATAAATGCACTTCCTTTTGCATCAGCTTTTATAAATCAAACATGTTGGATGACTTTTTTGATAAACTTAAAACTTATTGTTCCACTGGGGTATAATGTGTGTCTCGCAAAGGTAAAGAGCAGGGCCTGTATAGCCTTACTCCTTGTACACTTTTGTAGGTGCTCCTGCAAGATCTTGGGTGAGGAAAGCCTTAATTTATTGGTGTTCTTGGCTAGGATAGCCAATGAGAGGGTCAGTCAGACCTGCTTTGAGTGGAGGCTTAGACTAGATGACCTCCAGGTTTACTTTCTGATCTAAATTTCTCTTTGATTCTACTCTAATGCTATGGAAAATAATGATTCCTAAGGGCCCTAGACTTTCATAACATTAGTCTCTAATGCAGCACAACGAGATGAAGGAGAATACTAACTTTTTAGATGCTTTGAATCTTTTCTGAGTAACTGGAATTTGTCTTGGCTGTATTTCAGTATTTCTTTAACCAGATTAGCTTATGATTATCTTTTAATATACTGTAAAGCAGTTACTGTTCTCAAGCAATTATGATGTTTATACAGACATGAATGCGAATGCATGAAATAAGTTAATTGTTCTGCGTAATATTTTCTTCCATTCACAAGTATGTGTGTAATTATACCACAGGTGCTATAAAGTGTAGACTACACAGTGAACAACATTAAATTTCCCTGTAAGGAATGTTAAATTTCCAGCTCCTTTCTACTGATCTCTTACTAAAGCGACATTTTGCTGGTGTGAGAAACTATTAGGCTGCTGTTGAGTACAGAGAAGATTGTCAAGAGAAATAGGTTGGTGTTAGAGCATTGCGCGTGTGCCACAAGGCATACGCTGGTAAGGATGAAGGGTGTATGTGTGACTGGAGCAGGAGAAACTGAACTGCAGAGCGGCCAGCTCTCCTGACCCATTATAAAAATAGAAATGAAATAGTGTGAAGGGAGGATGGTGTTCTTCATGGCAATCGTCATCTTTTGAGCAGTACTCATTGATTACTGCCATGTTATTCTAATTAGTGTATGTTCTCTGAATAGTCTAGTCTACAATAGCAGTCACCAATGTCTGCTGGTCCATGACCAATAATACTGAGCAAGTAATGTCCTGTGGGCACTGTCATGCCTTGATTTCCTTTACGCTGATCTCATTTATACCTCCCTGTAGCTGTGAGCAGAGATGGAGGACCTTGAAACCAGCATGTTAATTATGAGCCACAGTTGTGGACAGCTCTTCTAGGAAGAATGGCGTTGATGTTGGCCTAGTAATGTTTCCTCCTTAAACTGTGTTGTGGTTTAACCCCAGCTGGAAATATGGTATTAGCAGCAGAGGATAGTTCTTGTGCAACTTGTGCACCACCAGCCTACTTGCTGGTGGGGTGGTGTGAAAAGAAAAGGCAGAAAAGGCCTTGACTCAGCAATAACTAAAACATCCCTGAGTTATCAATGCTGTTTCCAGCACAAATCCAAAACATACCCCATATTAGCTACTATGAAGAAAGTTAACTCTACCTCAGCTGAAACCAGCACAATCTCCTTTCTCTAGGTTAGAGAGAACATTTACGTTTTGAATTAATGAAGTTGCCATAGGAATGTAACTCAAGTTGTTTCTTTCCCTTTTAGAGTATACTTAAGAAATATTTGTTGTGCTGTGGCTTCCGTGAGTGGAATTCAGTGTTGCTTTTTATCCCCAGGGCCCAGTAGTCCTTGGTGGTGACCGGCAGCCTGGAGATCTAATGAAGAAGCAGGGCCAACTGGGTTCTAGGTCACTGGTGAGCTCCAAGAAGAATAAGTGGCTCTTGCCTTCATCTTCTATCCCAAGGTGCCCTGTAGAAGACGCCGTTCCCTCCCACTTCCTGTTTAATATGCAGAAGAAGGTCAGTAATCAAGAAACACATAATTCTGCAGTGATAGAAGCAAAGAAAGAAACTTTCATTAAACCAAGTCTTAAATCAACAGCCATATGATTGGTGGAAGCAAATTTATAAATCACATCAAATAACTTGGTTTTAGTATACTATTTTAATGGGTTTTTAAAACTCATTTTTGCTTTTTTTAATATAGTAATTTATCAGCTGATATCAGCTTACCAGTTCTTTGTATTTGACACGTGATAACTGAACTTGCTTCACCTTTTTGCTTTAAAAAAACCTCTTGTACTTTTGTGTATGCTTAGTCATCCAAAGTTAAACCGAAACAAAGCAAAACAAAACCACAAGACAAAAACCCAAACACCACAGAAATCTGCTGTGAATCTTAATTTACTGTGCAAGGTCTGTGGAAAGTGATTGACAAAGCTGTGACATTGATACTTCAGTGTGAGGGAAAACTACTTATGTTGCTCTTTTATCTTTGTAGATATATGCATACAGTAAACTGAAAGTATGGGGGTTTAATGGTGTGGAAATCAAAAGTATTTAGGTTTTGACACTTCAAAATCATGTCCAGTGAGTTTATAATTGTGTGAACCATCAAATATTCTTAAATAATATTAGTATTTCATTAAAATATTGAAAAGTTTCTATGAAATTAGTACAGCATTTAGTACAGATTTTGGTACAGTATAAGCTTTTTGTCTACTTGCAGAAGCAGAATAGCTCAAAAATGAGGCCGTCTTGCTCTGAAAATAATCTCCAGCTTATAAAACAGAGAAAGAAAAGCTCTGTGATACTTACTTTGTGATGGTTAAGAATGCATGTAAAATATGAACTTAGATTGATTTGGAGGTTGTCACTTGAAATGCGATTGATTAAATTGCATGTGATTGTTTACATTGGGCCTATTTAAGTTCAGTGTTTTAACTGCAGAATGCTCCTTAGATTACTCTGCTTTTTTGGTTTTCTGGGCTTTTCGCCTCTCTGCCCTCATCCTTCAGAGTCATTATCACATTAAGCTTTACTGACTTTGAGATTTCATTTTTCTCTTGCAGACCTCTCATCTTACACAGTCTTTGGGAAAGACTATGTGTCAAAGTCCTTCCTGCACCCCCATCAGTGGGTCTTCAGCACCCCTCAGAGCCTGTGTCACGTCACCCCGCCAAGTCAACAGAGTGTTTACCTGGTTAGTTCTCCTCCTCTTATAAGTTGATCAAAGTAATTTCATATTTAAGGCATTGGTGATAGTGGCTAAGAAAGGGAACTTTAGCTAGAAGACTTCTGTATGTTCAGTTCAGTTGTAAAAATTTGAAATAAGCACTTGAAACGCCCCAAACTGCCAAATATATAGGTGATGTTGCCTATCTTGTAGGCAGCCTGTTGGAAATGTTACCTCCTTTTTATACACAGATGACCAAAGTGTACCTTGCCTGTGTAGGTTAAGGCTGAATGCTGTACAGCATCCTGGTGACCTGATTTTTGTTTTTAATGAGTGGATTTCTGAGCTTTTTGAGTGTCCTTCCCGTAGAATATAGAACATATTTTTCTGCTTATTGATTTTCAATATATGGAGAAGTAAATCTTACCTGTCTTGTTGGTGTTGAAGAGATACCTCGAGTTTAGCCTTTTAAGTCTTCATATTTTTATGGAGCCTTGAATCTGTAATAAAAAACATATTATTGATCAATTGTTTGTTAAACCCTGGGGAGAGGTGGGGGGCAGTAATTTTTAAATAAACTGGGAACTTTCCTTCTGTTGTTCAGTGTTTAACTAGCATTCAGTTTGGTTTAATTCTTGAGGACATGTCCTGTGCAAGCAGTCAGTGGTCTTCAAGAAGCTCAGTAGCAAGAGGCAAACTTTAGTCTGTAGAATTGCTGAATAAGCTTTTCATCCCATGGAGTACTGGATGTATCAGTTAAGAGAAGCTCCCTCAAAAGTATGCCCATGAAATGCACACATTGTCCCAATGATTTACCATGCTGTTCTTCCAACTGGTCCATTTTCATGTCTAGCTTTGTGATATCTTCTTGGCTTTTTAGGCTGTTCTGTTTGAGAAGGTTTTTTTGATCTTATTTCTTTTCCTTGTGTTTCACCTCTGTAAAGATTTCTCCACCTATTGCCACGTTATTCTTGGGAGAGGGAGGAATTAGTGCCTCTTCCAAAAAAGCCAAAACCTTCTCTGCTTCCTTGTATCTGATCCTCTATAAATCGGATGAAGCAGCGATAGGAGGGAGGGATGTAAACCCAGTACAGACAATAACACTGTGAAACTTGCACTGAAGTCTTATGAAGAAAATGTTCCTTTCCTTCACCAGATGCGTGCTGCTTTCTCAGTTCTTTCTCATAAGCACACAGCTGCAACTCAGTGGCCTTTCAAGCCTTCTCTTACAAAGAAGGGTCGCAAATGAGTTTTCCCCTTCCCCTGTCAACTTTGTTTACATCTAGAGAGAAGACTTTCAGTCTGTGGTCCTGGATGCCTGTAGACTTTAAGGGATCTGCAAAAGACAGATGAGCAAGTTTAGTTTAAGGAGGCATAAATGCCCAAGAAGGCAGGTTGGCACTTCAATAGAAAGATTTTGAAGTTTGAAAGTGAGAAAAGATTGGAGCCCACTGACTCAGAAGATACATACTGTTGAGTAGTCCTTGACATCCTGTGTTTCCATTTTCAGTCAAGCTGTCTCAACATCAGAATAGCACCAATTGGGTTGTAGTTTGCATCATTTCAAACAAGTATGTCATCAAGTTTATGGCAAGTTGCTAATTAAATTGAGTAAAGTTTGGGGTACTTAACACTTTTATTTCTTGTGGGGTTTTCCTTATGTTTTCTGTAAAGTCATCATCAGTCCATTTTCTGTGAAAAATTTTCTCCTGAAAAAGCTGGATACAGTCTCCGTTTTGCTGTGTGGTAGAAAGATTCACTGAAAGCTGCTAAATACACTGGGACTACCTAAGCTAAGTGTGGTTTGAGCTAAAGGTGCTGGGAGAGACTCTTTAAAGCACTAGGGTATGTATCGTATGTACTTGCCTGATTCTTATTTTCTAGACATCCCCTCAGGGCCACTGCATTTTGTTTCATGCAGAGCCACCTACCTGGTGTTCTTCTGTTAATGTAGGCAGATCCTCCTGGGCCACATCTTGCCATTGTCATTGTGGTGGGTGAAGAACAAACAGTTCGAGCACAGACGGTCCTGTGCAAAGCCTTGGTTTGCCTATGTCATACTAGCACAGCAGGGAGCTGCTTTCACCCTCCCAAGTGTTCAGAGGCACCTTGGCACTTGGTGGCCTGGACTTACCTGCTTGTGGCAGGATGTGCCTGGCAATGTGAAGCATCCGTGTCCCCGGGTTGCTGTGCCCTTCTTCCTCACTGCCATCTCAGTGGCAGGCTGCTGATGCTGGGTGGAATGGCTTTCAAGAACTCCCAATGACCACCAGGCCTTCTCTGCATCCCTTTCTCGTTACCCATTCTTACCCCAGCTGCTCCACAGGATACTGAGCAAGATGGCAAGATGGACCTCTGGTCTGATCCAGTGTGATCATTCTTGCAAATCATCAGCACCTTCTCCTGAGGTACCTGATGCTCTTATAATCAATTGGTTGAGCTTTAGTCTTGGGGATTTGGAATTGGAGTAATCACAACATGCAGAGGCTTCAGGCTGATATGTTGCCTAATGAAATAAAACATCTTGTGTTTTGCTTAGGCAACAGTTTGTTTTCTTTCATTGACAGCTCCGGTAAAGGTTGTTCTTGTTGTATTCATTCAGTAAAACTAGCTTGCCTTTTAACAGTGGTAGTTTCAGCCTAGAATTGATTGGACTGCAGTAGAATGAAGGAACAGAAAGTATGGATTATTCAAAGCAGACACTTAGTTCTGTGTTTCTGCTGCAGTGATTGATAGGTTAACAAATTCGTAGCAGATTAGTCCTGAGCTTCAAGATTGGTAATCTTCTGAAGGTAGATACTTTAGTAGTTGTGCTTTTATTCTGGGCTAATTCTGCAGATAATAAACCTCATTTTCCCTTGACTTATATTGTAGAAATCCAGAGGATTCTGGAAGTATTAGACCAAATTATAAAAGTCTAAATCTGTTTAAATGGCTATTCTAATCCACAGTTATTTGCAGTGTGGTGTATTGAGTCTCTATTTCATACTTGAAGAGTTAAGAAGTATGTAGTGATCTTAAACCCAGCTGAAATACCATTTTCTGCTTCTGTATGCCATGAAATCCTATGCTTGCTCCCTTTGCAATTAATCTTCTTAATTGCAAGTAAGGCATTGTATGTTTTATTATACGCAAGTTACCAGTCTTGATAAAACAAACTGAATTGGTAGTGCATGTTTCCGCCTGTGAAAAACCAAAAGGCTGAAGAGTTGGGTTGGCAGGGATACCAGGTGGTTGCTATTCCTTGTATAAAGGAAGCTCTTGCCAGGCCTCCAGTGCCTGGGTCTGGTTAACAGCTAATTCTATGAAAGGTCTGAAGAGGAAAAAGTAGAAGCAGCTTGAACTTGCTCCCCGGGAGGAGCACCTCCATATTCCCTTATCAGCAATGCATGTCTGCTTATAGGGCAGGCTGTTATTAATAGTTCTATTAGAAAGAATGTGAATGTCTAAATTGACCTCCTGGAGCCGGTGAAGTTCTGATTTTGTGGGGAGTGATGGTTGATTGCTGTGCTGCAAATAGGTTGAACAACCGCTGCTCTGCTCTCTCTGAAACAATTGCCATGGTGTGAAACCAGGAGCCAGACACCAGTAGGATAATTGCTAGGACCCTTCTGTTCTACCTTAGTCCTTGGACCTGTCATCTTTTGCTATGTAACAAGAGCCTTGCTCTTTTGTTTAGGTCTGGTTATGTCAATTCAAACTTGCTACCATGCATCACTGTAGCCTGTTTTTGCAAATGCAGCATTACATGGTGTTTTCATTTATATCTTAAGCACAGTTTCTTCAAGTTAACTTGAAGAGTTACAAGTAGTGTAACTTGAAGAGACTGTGCTTAAGATATTAACGAAATGGCCCTGTTGTTTGTTTCTGGTGCCTAAATGCTTTTAAGACTTTTTTCAGTGCTGTTTACTCTTCAGTAGAATTGGCTGGGTGCTTGTGTTGGAAGGCAGTTCCCTAATAAGCAGACTCTGGAAAAATTGAGAACTTTGGTTGTATCCAGCTCACATGCCAAGATAAGCGTGAAACTCAAGTACCAAAACTGGAATTATTCATATACTAGGAATTCATTTGGACCTCATCAGGGAAGAGACCAAAGGTTTTTGACCATATACTCGGAATCAGGATTTCCATTTTGGAACTTGTAAAAATAAGTTCCGGTGGATAGTTCCTGTGGAGTGTAGTATGATCTGTCTTTGATCACTCCTAAATGAGTAGATATATGTAACATGATCCCCAAATTTAAATATTTTCTCTCTTCAGATTTTTTTAGTTAAATCATCCTCTGTGTTGGAAACACTGTCTGAAGTAGCTTGCTTGTCTTGTTTCTGTTAATCTAATAATGGCTTTTGAAGCTTCTGCCTCTCTTGGAAGGAAAACTGTATCTTGTGTAGATTTGAAAGCATGGACTTTTACAAGCTGTGCCCTGTATTTTTAAACTTTCTTAATACAGAGCTTTATTCAGCAGTCGGAAGAGTAAGAGCCCTAGAATTCTCTGTATACAACTTTGATACATTGAACCTCCTGTTTAACACACAAGGTAATAGAAATATCTCAAAATTTTTATTCACAAGAGCCCCTTGGAGGCTTTGATGAGACTTCATTAGAATGCACTTAAAAGACTACAAGGTCTGGGACACTTGATTCCAAGTTTAAAAGCATTCTCTAGAGTTAAGCTTTCAGAATGTCACTGAGACACTTATACCCCAAGTCGTCTATGATACACTGAAAATATATCTTGGATTTTCCTAGTCTGGTTATCTCTAGCTTTTATAGGATCATTGGGTATACTCCTAACTAAAAATTCACAGTGGAAATCTAAGGCTATTTTGTGAGACTAAGTAGACATATGGAGAAATTGCAAATAAAATTACCCATGTCTGTAACTTTTCCTATGCTATTCAGGTGTGGAATGCTCTACAATTAAAAAAAACCTAGCATTAGAAGTTAATTTTCTTTGTCTGACAAATAACAATAGGGCAGATGCAGACACATGAGTGAGTATGTGTTTTTGATGGAGATGAACCCAGTAACTGTGGTTCTGGCCAGGGATCTTCTTTCTTTGTTGTTCCACTTACCTGGAGCAAGAGTGGCAATGAGCTGTAGAGCAGTGTCCTGGTTTCAGAGGCCAAGACAAATCCTCCTGGCTGTTACATCTTCTTAAATAGTCACTTTTCAGGTGAGATGGCCTGTTTGGATCCCATAGGCAGTAAGTTCTTTCAGGTTTGGGCAGTGACATCTCATTACAGCAACCTTGTCCCGCTACCTGAGCTATCTACTGTGGAAGTTACTGTGGTTTGGAATTGTTCAGGTCCAAAATATGTATACCAGTTTCGCTGCAAACCTGTGTTTTCTGTGTAGGGCAACAGGAGGCATGAGGCCATTGGGAAAGAATAGTCTCATGCAGATCTGGTATAGACTTCAGAGGTTCATCATACCCTGTTATATAGAACTAGTTTGGTTTTACTTGTGGAACATCAGTAGTATATATTTTTTGTGGAATACTTTCTCACTTGCACTTTGCTTCTTACTTGTCCATGAAATTTTATCTTCCTGGCTTGTGCAGTTAAGAAGAGGTCACTGGGGAAATTCGGGTCTCTTTAAGCACATCTTTTCTACAGATTTGTTTCCTTATGTGTATATGTTTATAGCTGAATAGGATTTGGCTTATAAACTGAAAACAAATGGACAACAGTATAACGTGATCTAACTTGGATGTAAATCAGCAACTCTTCATTTTGTGAAGAATGGGCAGGTGAGGAGGCTTGGGTTTTTTCTTGTTCTAAAGACTTGTCACCAACCACTACCTCAGGTCAATGTCTGGTGATGTTGATTTCTGCCTGGCAGTCCTACAGTTCAGCACGGAGCTGTAATAGCCAGTTAGAACCTTTCTGGTTCACCTGACAAAGATACAGATTTTAAACTTCTAATTTTACTGGAACATTTGCTATGCAAACAAAGAAAAAAATTATCGCGCTTGATTGGGACCAGCAAATGTAATGGGTAAATAAAGTTTTTAACTGCTAATATGAACACATGACCAATGACAAAAAGAGAAGATCTTTTACAAAGGCAATGTTTTACAGATGGTTCCAGAAGAATATACTAAAAGGCAATAAACTTGTATCTGCTTATTTAAATATAACTGTAGATTTAACCATAACTCCATGGTGAACAGAGAGAAATGGAAAGAATATTTGCCAATGTTTTTAGATTTAATGGCTATCTTTTTTTATGGGAAGTAAATGATTTTGTTATTATCAGATGATAGATTGAGCTGCTGACTGAAGGTCTTTGGAGAAAGAGCACGTGTTACTAGTGGCTACCACATCTGTAATGGCTTTAAGACTTTCTGCCCTTAACTGATGAAAATATAGCTGTTAAGATCCTTCAGTGTCCATTTCTATGTTGAGAATGAAATATTCTGAAATCTACATACCCCTTGAGAGAGAATGTAGCAAAGACTAAAAATGTGATGAGAACAAAACTGGTAAGCCCTAGCTGCTGATGTGAATACTAAGGAGCCTTTGGGCATCACAGCTGCAATAATAAATAAAGAATTACAACTTACTACTCTTGCTCTGAGTGAGTTGCTTTTCATTTGGTTGCAGTTGGTGTACTGGCTCCTCCAGCAGCAGTTCTCTGATCAGCGTGAATGTTGCAGAGAGATTTGGCAAAGCAAACCCACTTAACAACCTTGTTTCTGTGTTGGACAATACCTGCATTGCTGCTAGAATCCGCCCAGTTTGCAAATACAACAAGCGCAAGCTTGTCCGAGCTACCTCTGTGTCTCACTTCAGCAGGAAGGTAAGTGAAAGTTTTGCCATGTGGTTACTAAGCTATGCTGCATTTTTATTTAGAATGTGTGGTTTTATTTATTTTTAGCAGAAACTATCATAAAGTTGGACTCTGGTTTTTAGTACAGTGTTTTCCAAGCACTTCTCTAAAATTCATATAGAATTTTAGAAGAAATTCCTAGGTATGTCAAAAAAGTAATGAGTTCTCTATTTAATTGTGGTTTAGAAACTGATTCTAGATTTCTGTTCTTAAAAATAAGGCAGCAGGTCTTTTTGAGTAACAGTGACTAGAGTGTACCTCAGACTTTAGCATGGGCAGCAACCTTCTGGTAATTACCTGTTGGAGTTGATTACCTTGGAATTGTCCAGGGAAAAATAAACCACCACCACCCTCAAAAAAAAAAAAAACCCAACCCCAAACCACAACAGAAAACCCACCACCCACCCAAAAATAAAACCCGAGAAATATATAACCTTAGTTTAGTTAAGACTTGGCAAGCTGGTGTGTGAGTGTAACTGGGTTGTAGTTGTTTGAAGGCTGAGCTGAGCTACCAAGCCTGATGAACCTAAGTGCTCCTTGGACACCTAGCTGTGAGTTACCTGATGATTAAAAGATGTTTAATGTACTAATTCTGACAAAGAATGTGTGTGGTAATATCTGTCTGATGGCAAGTGGTGGTTTGTTACACTGCTTATATCTTATTTGCTTGTTTGTAGCCTTTTCCTCAAATATTGATTTACAAGTAACAAGTATTTAACAAGCTGCAGATTTAAGACAAAAAGTTTAAAAGTTGTGTTACTTTCCCCAGTCTGATCTTTTGTTTCACTAGAGTGCAAAGCCAGTACAATTTAATTCAGTCTGCGTAGGCTGTAGGTAAAAGCATTATTAATGCTCCCTCTTCTGGTTTGACTGATCCTACGGAACCTGATATATTGATGGGGAAGGGGCACCGGGTGTGTCTTAGCGACAGTGTGGGGAGAAATGGTGGAACAAAGACATCAGGGCTGTTGTGGTTGCAGCTTACACTCCAAACAGGCAAGTGAGGAAAAGTGGAAAATAAGACAATACTGCTCAGAATAATAGACGCTGCTAGTGGTGGATTGCTTGCCTAACAGGTTTTTTTATCAAGTTTTTTGGAAGCATCAGAGCTACAAAAAGCCTTTAAGGAAGATGAGGAAGAACAGGATGGGAAAAGGTGCAAAGGTGTTTGTTTTGAAAAGAAAATTATTAAATATTAAGGTAATTCATGCCGTACAGGTGTCTGGTATAATCCCTGCAGTTTGAACCCTAGGTTTCCTGTAGCAGAATCTCAGGCATTGAAACTTATTTAAAAAATAATTTATTCAGACGGTACAGCCAGAAGAAAACAGCTTGAGCTGGGTGCCTCTGGAGAGGGACCCCGAACAAAGAAATCCCTGGGCAATTATACCCTTACAATCTATGCCCCCGCCCCTCACGCTTTCTTTGCGCACCTTTTGGTCCAATGGTGATTTCTGGTCTGAGATCTTCTAACACCGTATTGGATTCCTTCTCTGTCTCCAGGCAGGCTGTTAACTGTTCTTATCTTGCCAAGCTGCAGCTTCTGCTGGTGGCTGCAGCCTCCCTGTCTCCTGGTTTGCGCTGGCTCTGCAGGCCCTCTTTTGCTTAACTAGGTAAAAGTGCAGCATATCTAGGCAAAAGTTCACAGATTGCGGCCGAAGGCTTCCGCAAATCTAGCTACTTGCACGAAGTAATGCTAAACAAACTATATACCGAATCTCACAACATTATGACTCTAAGACATTCATTCTGTTTAAAACTTATTTAAGCTAAATGACTAATATTTAATAGTGTTTAGGCTTTGCTGGAGTTGCAGAGGAGCAGCTCTGTTGGCTTGGAAATACTAGTAAAGAATCACACAATGTGTTCCTTAACACACTGAATTATTTTAATAAGGTAGCTCATCCATGGTCAGAAGGAGAAATAGCCTGTGGTAGTACCCTTGCACACTGTTTTAACATTGATCCTGGGTCTTGACTTTATTTTTCATCCCGCAGATCTGTGGCTTGGTTACAGTTAACTTGCCTGGCTTTTGCTTTTTTAGTGAATGGAAACTAGTGCACCTGTAGAAAGCAGACTGGAGTTACTGGATCTCAACTTCAGTTTTACTTAAATCTGAAGCACGTTTCCCTTTTAAAGTGTTTGATCTCCTTTCTTCTGCTAGCCACTGAAACCTCTCACTGTGAAGTGCAGCTGTGAATGGCCCAGCTCTTGCATCCTGTGTAGCTGCAAAGCCTCTGTCCAGACAATAGACCCTGATACCATGTCCCTAGAAGAGCGCGTAGCCCTCCTGGACTCTGGCTTCCACCCCATACTCTCTTTATCTCACGGTGAGTAGATCACATGTTATAATGTGGAAGAGGATCCCTTGCTGTGCCGCTGCCCTCCTTGTTATTCCTCCTTACATGCAAGGAGGTTAAAAATACGCTGACAGAGTTGTAAGCGTGTTTCTAGAGGATAATGAAAAATGTCCAGTGATGTTCTGCATAGTAACCAGACACACATCTTCAGTCCCAGGACGCAGCCCGTGGAGATTTCTGAGCCTAGGAAACCATGTTGTGTCTTGGCCTGCATCTGAGGCAGTTGCTATCTCTAGTTTAATGTAAGCTTAGGGCACTTCTTCAGGATCAGCTGTCTTCTGCAAGGAACGTTCTAATTCTGGAGGCTGGCAGAACAACTATTGTAAGTTCCTGTTAAACCCCTGTGCTGATGGGCTACTTGAAAGACTCAATCTAATGGTGACTTTGACAGGCTGTGGGGCAGCTGTTTGGTAGATGACTAGCACCAGCTTCGAGTGTGAAATCACTGTTTTGAGTCTAAGCTCCTGTTATTTAAACATTGGTGGCCTTCTAGATGTGCTCTGTGGTTGCTTTATGAACTATGCTCTGTGGAATCTTATCTGTTTAAATAAATGATGATGGTGGCTGCAGTAGTGCTAGTGCCTTTAACCGTGGAAGAGCAAGAATGTGCACTAAGGAGTTTTTAAGTAGGTTAAGGGACAGTGAGGAAAACACTTTCTACTGTGCAACTATGAGAGCATCTCTCCAAAAATACTTTTATCATTAAAAAACAAAGTACAAGCTCACCTCTGCTCATTAAATAATGATGCAAACAAGTAATACGTAGCTGGATATGATTCAGGTTAGCGTAAGGGTGAGAAGCTCAATGGCGAGGTGTCAGGTTCTGGCTGTAGGGTGGCAGGTTGCAGAAGGCCAGGGCAGAGGCTGCTCTTTGGGGACATGCTCATCCTGTTCACTCTGTCACAGCATACATGGGGTGAGAGCCTGCAATTGACCATGCTTACTGTAGTTACCTGTGTCACTTCATTTGTTTACTGAAGTACTGACAGGTGTGAATTGCTAAGGATGTGTATGCCGTGCTGTATGTGAAAAGAGGTAACTTTTATGCTTACCAAAAGAATTTGGTTCTCCTACTTTCAGGCAACCCTCTCCACTTGCACTTTGAAACCTTACTAAGAGAGGATGGATTGCCTAGACTACTGAGCCGTGAACTCAGGACTCTGAAGATGTCCTGTTTTGGAAAGAAGCAAGATCCAACTAACAGCACATTCCCAAAGCTACACTCGTCGCTCCTGGATGCCTCCCGTAAGTTAAGCAAAATGGAATTTGAGTTGAAGTTAAACTAAATGTGGGCTTTTAACCAGTACTTGAGGGCAACCAGTCAAGGTGGAGTGGAGGAAGTGGCTCCCTTTCTTCCAGTGGAAGATAATTTGAACTCTGTGCTATAGTAATGTCTAAGTGACTGAGTCCAGCATCTTGCAAACTACAGAAAATCTGAACCTCTTGGCAGGACACAGAAATACTGGCCTCAGCTAAGTTATTAAAAATAAATAAATCTTGCAGTTCTCTGTTTCTTTCAAGGGAATGAGCAACCCCAAAAAGAAGCTTTTATGAACCTTTATTTGAAAGCAGAGTAGATTGGTATTTGCCCGGCAAAACTCTGGCATCTTTTTTTCTGCTGTGATAGCAGTTGCTGCTCCAGTTGCATGCTGCTCTTCCTGTTTTGGAAGGCCTAATTTTTTTTTCATTGGTCCATCAGAGTTGTTGATTTTTTTTTAAATGGTCTACAGTAGTTTAAGTGACAGACAACTCAAGACAGGAAGAGGAAAACCCAGCTAAAACACATCCTAGTTTTTAAATGAACTAGGGTTGGTGTTCCATTTGACTTTAAAAGACATGTTTTTAAGCCAAATGCATTTTTTGAAAGTAACATAATGTGCGGACTGCAAGCTGGCCATGTTCTTGACATTCTTAAGGGACACAGTTGCTGCATCTGGAATACTTTTTAGGTTCTGTGGTTGCTGATGCAAACTACCATGAACAAACCAGATAGTATTTAAAAACAACAACAAAAAAACACCACAAAACAAGCACACACACACACATACCCTCAAAACAACTTCCATGCTGAAAGGACATCAGCAGCCTCAGGTTGTGTGTTTGGCCCTAACAATCTGAGCTACAACTTGATTTAATGATGTTTAATCAGCCTGAGCTGAGGTTACTTAGCTTGGAATGGGGAAGGATGTTGGTTTTGAAGAGAAGTGTTCTGGAGATATCATCCTTCCAATAATCAGCTCAGGATGTAATGAAGCAGGTGGCTAGTGTTGAATAAATATGAGTAACCTACTAGAGGATGTTTGAATAACATACCAGTATAGATTCTATCACCTGGTCAGCAGCTGTTTGACTTCTGTTTTATCTTTCTATACCTCCTTCCTTTTTTCAACTAATTAGCCACAAGACTACAGAAAAACTATTATTATTTACAGGCAGCGTGTATGGGGGTGTAGATACCTGCCATGAAGAGTGTGTTCTAATGGATGATGCAGTAATGTAGGATGACTTTTTCATATATTTTTAACTCTCCAAGAGCCTCACAGAGCTAGATCCTCAGGAAGGATTTGAATAGTGGAGTAATTTGGCACAATTGGTTTGGAAGATTGCTCCGTTTGTGTTATTCAGCATGGAATAAGCCAGTTGCAAATGGGAGAAAGAATAACAAGTTAACTGATGTAGAAAAAGCATATCAAGCTGAGGTTATATAGAACTTCAGGGAGAAGGGTACATCTGTCTTAAAATCAGTGTGGTTCGTCATCAGAGTGATCATTAGAAATAGGACCAGCCTGACCATTTTGACAGTGAAGAAAGCGTTTTTAAGTGGCTGTATTTTGGACTGAGAGGTGCAGTTCTTGATGGCTGTAACTTCTACTTCACCTTCCACTTTATTTTTGGAAATGCCCACCAAAAGTAACATTTTTGGGCTAGCATCTTTCAGTGCTGCAGAGCATTGATGCTTCACTTAGAGAACAAATGTAAAACAGAAGTCTTAATGGCAACATTTGTTCTGCTCTGTTCCCCAGGGCGGGTTTGGTGACCTTACAGGGGTAGCAACATCACCAACCGGTTTTAAGTCAGCCTGACTTCACCTTGGGTTTTCTGTTTGTGTTTTATTAACAGGTGCAGTGTTTGAAGGGAGAAGGCAGCTTGAAGGAACATCCAGTCGCAGCTTTCCTGTTTCCAGTCCTCAGGCACATAAATACAGTTCTTTGTACCACGCACCGTCCTTGCACCCAGAGACTCCTCCAGCTCCTTCTTCCAGCCAGATCCCTTTCACTGGCAGCCCAGCAGTGGTGAGTTGAAACAAAAGCTGTGGCAAATGAATCTGCAACAGGGGAGTAGCCTTGGAGAGGATCTGGGGGACACCTATCTTACCAAGCATTGCCTTGGGTTTGCTGACTCATTGGGAATTCAGAAGGGTCATTCCTGCTGATGGACTGCTGGGAAATGCAGTTTGGATGTTGGTGTTAGTAACAGCTACTTGCTTCACTGTTCCTCAGGCAGCGCTCAGCTGGCTACGTGCCTGCAGCACTACTTCCCCAGCCAGATTGGTGGGTTTCACCTTTAGTACTGACAATACTTTAGATATTCCTTTTTTTTTTTTTTTGTAAGCAAATAGCTATATATACATAATGTTACAGTTTTATTTGGCTACAAATTAATAGTAGAGACTTAATTGCTACGGCCTTCCCCCTGTGAAGCAGGAATATCAGCAAAGAGATGATCTTTAACATTTTCTTGTTTTTCTAGAAGTAGCGGAGGATTAAAAAATATGCCGTGCAACAACCACTTCTCTAGGAAGGCACTGAGTAATTCCTGGTTCTCCAAGCATGTTGAGCAAAGGAGACCTTGAAGGACCGGGGCTCAGACTTGCTACCCTTACCACTATTCCCTTCTTCTTTTTGCTTATAGGTAACTGTTAAGTCCAATTGACAGAAACAGACCTTGGGGAAGAGTGGCTGGAAAGCTGCCCAGCAGAAAAGGACCTGGGGGTGCTGGTTGACAGCCGGCTGAATATGAGCCAGCAGTGTGCCCAGGTGGCCAAGAAGGCCAACAGCATCCTGGCTTGTATCTGAAATAGTGTAGCCAGCAGGACTAGAGCAGTGATCGTCCCCCTGTACTCAGCACTAGTGAGGTCGCACCTCGAATACTGTGTTCAGTTTTGGGCCCCTCACTATGAGAAAGACTTTGAGGTGCTGGAGTGTGTCCAGAGAAGGGCAGTGAAGCTGGTGAAGGGTCTAGAGCACAAGTCTTATGAGGAGCAGCTGAGGGAACTGGGGTTGTTTAGCCTGGAGAAGAGGAGGCTGAGGGGAGACTTTATCGCTCTCTACAACTACCTGAAAGGAGGTTGTAGTGAGGTGGAGGTTGGTCTCTTCTCCCAAGTAACAAGTGGTGGGATAAGAGGAAACGGCCTCAAGTTGTGCCAGGGGAAGTTTAGATTGGATATTAGGAAAAATTTCTTCAATGAAAGGGCTGTCAAGCACTGGAACAGGCTGCCCAGGGAAGGGATTGAGTCGCCATCCCTGGGGGTATATTTAAATAGACGTGTAGGTGTGGCACTTAGGGACATGGTTTAGTGGTGGATCTGGCAGTGTTAGGTTAATGGTTGGACTTGAGATACTAAAAGTCTTTTCAAACTTCAGTGGTTCTGTGATTCTAAGAAGCTTTTTCTATGTTTGACTGTTTTGTGCTTCAGGTCCATCTCATGGAGATCAACACAGTGCTTGTGGATCTTCACTGGACTAAATGATTCTATGACTCCTGTAAAAAGGCGTAGTGAGCTCCTCCACGGAGCCTGCAGTCCTTGTTATACCCATTTCACTTGCATCGGCTACTCGTTTTTCTGCTTTTATGGCTCCCACATTGTTAGTGCTTTCTTTGCAAGTACTGTTCTCCCTCTTTGGTGCACAGAAGATATAACAGTTCAACTCGCGAGTTGGCTGCTTCTTTTGTAAGCTGCTCTTTCAGGTACAGTCTCCGCTTCCAGATTTTTAAGGGTGCTTCTGAGTAGTCCTGTGTCTATTAAGGTTTTTAAAGAATATCACATCAGTAGTAAACCAGAGCTAACCTTGTGGCCACCAAGAACTGCAATTTGTGGTTGGCCTCTTACCTAGAAACAAAAGGATGCTTGTTTGAGAAAGTCTCCAAGACACTACAGTTCTTTTTGTTCTTTTTGGCTTATAAGTAAAGGGGACACTTCCATTGTGGATTGCAGGTCTAATCTCCAGCTCTGCAGGGAACCACAATATATGGATCTCTTCACAAAATGATCAAAATGCATCTCAAAATAATTTAGGGGTCTCTTCATCTCACTGTTCCTAGGATGTTTTTCCAGAGCCTTGCTCCTTAGTTTGGAAATACTTGTGACTTCCAGCCCAAATGCTGTGATATTTCGAGTTGTTGTCTCAACAGCGGTATCCTCAGCCTCAGGAAAGTAGACTTCTTCCATGGTTTTACTTTTTTTTACTTTTTCCTTCTCAGACCTTATTTTGCAAGGCAAAACAAGTACAGCCCCTTTAGTCTAGGGAATGACAGGTTCTTACTTCTTGAATCATCATCATAGCCTTTTTCTTTGCCTGTTTCAATTTTTTTGGTACACGGATGACCTAAGTATATACAAAGTTATAAGTGAAATCCCACCCACTGAGGTAGGTAAGTATTATCCTGTTTCATATAGGAATAAACTGAACCACAGAGGTTGCATGACATGACCAAAATATTATTGAACGCCAGTGACAATGGAAAGAACCCACTGCACTTGCTGTTACAGAGAAGTTGTATTCTGTGGTATATTCAAATATGCTTTTGTGCCAACATAAATTTTCTGCGTGGGGTGTTCTTGTTCTGTGTTTCAGCAGTCCTCAAAAAGCAGAAAAGCAGAGCGTTCCTATGACATCGACGACATTGTGATCCCCATGTCAATGGCAGCTGCCACTCGAGTGGAGAAGCCTCAGTACAAAGAGATCGTAGTACCAAGGTACCTATAGACCAGGCCTTATTGATCCTCTCTCCTGTGGGTGACAGGAGGAAATGGCTTTAGTTGGCCAGAATGAGAGCTGTTCTTCTCAATGAAATAACATAAGGAAATTATTCCTAATGGACAAAAAAAAAAAAGCATGTAATTTAAAAAAAAAAAAATTTTGACTTAAATATTAGTACCAAATGCGTTTTTCTTTGAAGTGATCTTTAGCTTGGGTTACCTCTTGCAGCTGGAGGATAGTGGAGCTTGAGGAACTGGAGCCTTTCAATCAAGCAGACTCTGAGGTAAGAAAACAGTTTTGTCAGTTTGTCTCAAATGTCTGTAGTCATTCTGAGAAGGTGCAAATGGTACATTGGGAATGCTAGAGCCAGTCTTGCCCAGTTAATAAATTCTGCCAGCCCAGTAAGCAAAGCTGCTCTATGAAATGCTCTTCCATTCTGCCTGATGCAGCTGCGTCTGAAGCCAGTGGAAGGGCAGCAGAGATGAGGCTTGTGGTGGCATGTCAGCTGTTAGGAACGTCAGCTGTGGGTCACCGCTGCTAGCTGCAGGCAGAACAAACCCTTCCATTGTGCATGATTTAATGCCCCTGGCAGCTATTTATATGGTGCATACAACAGCCTGCATCTGTCTCCTGACAACTTGGGCTGACAAACAAGTTCCTGGTTCAGTACATAATGAAAAGTAGGAAAATGAGGTAGCGATACAAAGTGCATATGCTGGTTCCCAGACGGTTTGAATGGGTTGAATATTGCTTACCTGGATTTTTAAAACAGTAGGCTTGGCCTGCAGGCAAGTTTTCATGCTTTAAGTATTTGGCTAAAACTTCTCTTCCTAGTTGGAGGATACTTCTGATAAGATGTACTCCAGACATCACTCCAAATATGAAGATCTTGAACGAGCCTGCTGGGATTCCTGGGCCGCAGCTACTTACCATAAGCGGGGAAGCAGGTACCGTTCTTGCTAGCAGACGCAGAATAAGGTGGCTTTATTTGTTCTTAATTTTAAATTGTACAGAGATCCCAATTCAAGAAGTTACTTTTGAATGAAGAAATCCTTAGGTGCTCATCATTTTGCTCATATAATTAGTCTATTACATAATAAAAACAAAACATTGCTAAAATAGGGCCTAATCAGCAGAATAGTAATGCAGCATGTCACAGTCCTGTTAAAAATCAGCTTCATATTAAGCTCAGGCTCATGTGTTGAGAGCTTTGTGTTAACTGTAGTACTGCATACTTTTTCCGTCCTTTTTTTCCTCTGGTTTACTTAATCAGTTTGACAGAACTTACTGCTATGGAGATTGCTTTCCGTTCATTTGCTGCATCTCCCTTACCTTTTTACCTGTTGCCTGGACAAAGAACGATCTGTTCTGTGTCCAGAAGTACATGTGTTCTGTTTGCAGGGGTAAAAGTTGAATTCTTCTCTGCCTTTCCTTCAGTGGGGCAGTAGTAGGTCTGTCTCTGCTTTCATTAAATTTTGAGAGTTTCATATTTTTGAGATCCCTGCCTCTATCAGAGCTGAAATTGTCTGATATTTTCACAAGTTGTTGAGCAGTTGAGTGGGGAGAAGGACTGACGGGTCATACCGTTAGTAATCCATATGTCTGGAAAAAGGCCAAAATAGCATGGTCACACCGGGGAAGAATGTTGGCGTACCTCCAGACAGCTTCAGCTATAGCAGTTTTGTCTCTAGTAGCTGGTGTGGGGTTTTTTTGGTTTTTATCTTATTTCTTTTCATGAGGTTTTACTCTCTCTTAATGCTTAGTTGTTCTCTTCAGGCTCAGGATGAGTGAAATGGACAGTGATTGCCCAAGAAGCCATGAGATGTTCTTTGAAGAGATGATAGGAGCGAAAAGGCTACTTAGTTAAAGCACTAATTGGGCAATATGATCTCATCTCCTTGTATGGAGGGGATAAAGCTTACATTTTTCACTGTACAGTGATCTTTTATTTCAGTTTCTTGCTGTACATAACTGACTGTGCTCCAAATACTACTTTGCTTTAGGTCCTCCAACAAAGCGGATGGCCAATGGGCTGGGCAGCCTCAGCCAGCATCTCCAGTTACTGGATTTAATGGCCTTAATGATCTGTATGTGCACGCTTCTACTGGCTTGTGCAGCCCTGAGACTTGCAACAGTTTGCAATCCCTCTCTGTCCACAGTCAGACCAGAATGGTGCTGTCTTGCAGTGAAGG
Source organism: Aquila chrysaetos chrysaetos (assembly GCF_900496995.4). Taxonomy (NCBI): domain Eukaryota; kingdom Metazoa; phylum Chordata; class Aves; order Accipitriformes; family Accipitridae; genus Aquila; species Aquila chrysaetos. Next base: position 78,345,388 of record NC_044006.1, on the reverse strand, counting down.
TACCAGATCTTCCCTGGAAATGCTGGATGAAGCAGTGCAGGTGAGGTTATGCTGTAACAAATGTCAGCTGTGTTCTTTTCTAAACCAATTTTACTGGTATATAAAGTAAGTTTTCTGAAAGCTACATGAGCTTCACACTGTTCAAAAGACAGTTCAGCTTGTGTGTCTGCTGAGACTTGGGCTGGTTAAAGCATTCACAGTATGTTAAATTATTCTTTTTTGTCGTAGTTTAAATCATTCTAAACCAATATTGATGCGGAGTTTGAGATTATTCCCAGTAGGTTGGACTGAGCCACCTACATGACAGTGAATAGTTTCAGACAGTTGCATACATCATGGGATGCTTTTTGGCAGAAGGAGTTAACTTTAAGGATTAAATTCTGAAACTACCAGAGGAGTTCCTTTTGCTCTTCCTTAGGGATGGTCTTACGAAGTCTTACAAGCACAGTCTTGCACTTTGTACTAGATCTGTCCCTGGTTTGGGCTCAAGGGCACAGTGTTTGCTTTGAAAGCCTTTTCAGATAAAAAGACTGTGAAAAACAAGGAATGTCAGCGGAGATGGCAAAGCAGGCTCTTGATACCAATGGAAAGCTGAACTGGTAATCCTGGAAGTAGTGTGAATAGCGCACAGTGTTCGTTGCTCTGAAAAGTTGGCTTTGCTTTGGCATCCTGACAAATTGAATCTGCTGGTCTTTCAGCAGGTTGGCATGGACAGGGAGGAGATGGGTATTGTAGGGTTCTTTGAGTACTTGATTCTAGGCTTTTAATTTCTCTCCTTTTTGCTCCACAGAACGTACAGCCTTGGGAGCCTCGCACATTTCCACTTTCAGATTCTGCATACCGAGGTCTTCTCCAGCACTCAAATGAAGATGGCTATGACCAGGCTGACTTTCAGCCCTGGGTCTCTAGCAATAAGCAGGGCATCAGGCCTACCTCTGTAGACACTGTCATACCCAGCTTCACGGGGATGCAATTTTCAGTTACACATCTGCAAACACATGGCAATAAAAGCCATAGAGAAGTTCACGGTCCAGCACTGCAACCCAGGAAGGCTTGGCAACAACACTAAACCCGACCTGTGGTGTTAGCTACGCTCGCTGCAGTGTCAGAAGGCTGTCTGCTGGACTGGTGCAGTGGAGCACCAGCGGTGTGTGGCATTGCTGCATGTCAGACCTCGTTTCAGCAGCAGACGAGTAGATTTCTGGATGAGGAGGGGTTTAGGCACCTGATGAAGCTATGATGCTAGACTTCCAAGGGATAGTGCTTTTCAGAAAGACCAGTTTCTGGTCAGGTCTGCAAAACAAGGCTGAACTGCCTTGTCACAGGAAGGTTAGGTGCTGCTACAGACAGAGGAAAGGAGATTTGAGTAAAATTAATTCTAACAGTAGAAAGAAAACAATGTTTTTCAATCTTGATCTTTACAAAAGTGCCTAAGAGGTGGCTGTTGGGTCTTTTAGTGGCTAGCAGCAGGTTTCAGGGTGGTGCTCACTTGCTCCCAGATCAATTTCCAAATGCCACAGAGGTCTGAGGAAGTCTTGTGAGTTTGATATGAACCAAAGACCTGGTGAGGAAGGTGAAAGGAGAAGGCTGCATGGCATGTACTCTAAAATGCAGCTTTGAAAAATTAATCTCGTAGGTACATGAAAATCAGGTTCCCCTTGCCCTGCATAACTGAAGTTTTGTATTGGCTTCCTTCAATGAAACTGCAGGTCAATTTCATAACACACAGTTGTTTTGCAGTATCCTTTCTGTAACAAAACTGATGTGTTACAATTCTCTGACTTTTTCTATCTTTTCTGAATTGCCTTCTCTCCTTGGAGTGAAGACATTGTCTCAGGGATTCTGGCAACAAGCCACTGAAGAGCCATACAGCTGAGAAAAATGTGCATTCTGTAACAGGGACTTCCAGCTGCCAGCTGTTTTGAGGTGAGTGGGGCGGTGAGCTGTTTTCAAGGAATGAGCTACAAACCTGATCAATCTTGATAAGTGTCCCACCAGAATGTATCAAAACTATAACTGCTGTTAAGACTCAGTTGAATCTGTATTAAGGTGACCAGGAACCATGTTCTAGCTTGACTAAAATTTCTCACTTAATTATTAACTTGAGCAAAGGATGCTTCTTTTTTATATGCTAGAGCAAAAAAAATAAAGTCCTTGGTAACAGTTCATTATGGAATATACTCACTTTGCTGCCTTTCAAAATGGTCTCCGAAATCTAGATTTCTGGATATGTGGTTGTCTTTATCATTTTCTGTATCTCTGGAAGTGTTCTTTCTTGCAAGGAATTATTTCTGGGTTGGAGTGTTTGGGGGCAGGGGGAACACTTGCAGCCTATAGTAAGGCCAGGGATGTTTTTATATGAGGGTTGTGATTTTGATAAGGAGCTTTTTGCCTCTCTAGTTGATGATGTTTGATAAAGTGGTAGTTAAATGCCCAAGTGTTGCCTAGTTATATTCTGTAAAGAAAATTGCATGGTTCAGTGATACTCTCCTGTGCTGAAGAGTCAGGTAGCCCAGCGGCTGCCCTTCACCAGAGAGATATGGTTCACCACTGTAGTGGTGCTCTGTTATGCTGCCTGCAAACAGGTAACTGCACCTTGGCAGCTGGAAGTAATTGATCTGGTTTGTACCAAAAAGTGTACAGATGGAGTGAAATTATGGAGAGTTCAAAAAGAAATTGCAAAGCTGTAGAGTTAAGTGGATCACTGCCACACCTGGGTGCAGGTTTCTGTTACTGTTTGATTGTGTGGACCAAGGACTCTGCTGCTTCTTCAGGTTGGTTTGAAACATATGAAAATTGGAGAAGCCTCCACCTTCATCTTTATTATATTTCTGGAGTTGAATATAGGAGCGCATCATGGAGATGTACTCAATTTTCTTAACTAAAATTTGTTGTATTTTGTAATTGTATACAGGTTTTTCACCTGTCACTTTGAATTTTTGTATTTTGAATGGTTGGATTCACAAGTAAAGCATTACTAGAGACTCGATCAAAGCTAAATGTTTTTAAAAGGAAATTTGGGGAAAATTGCTTCATAAGGACTCATTTCATGGGACTAGATGTGATTATGAGAAGATAAATAAAACTTCTGAATGTACCCAGCAGTGAAGACTTGGTGCAGATTTGTTCACCATATTTTAAACCATTTTGATTTTGAAGCCATAATGAGCACTGCCCCAGTCTGTGTATTTTCTTGTGAGTTAGCTCTACCTGTGCCCCTGTCCCTCTCCTCCCTAGGGTCCCATCAGCATCCTGCGGGATTGCTGCAGGTTTGTCTGTTTCTAAATATCCTTGATGATACATTAGTACCACCAGCTCTGTTCAGTCAAGCTCAGGCACTACCCACTGCTTCGTCTTCCTTTAAGGCTGCCTTAAGGTTATATATAAAACCCTCTGCCTTTCCTGATCAGGTTCTTCATCAAGACAATCCAACTGTTCCACTGCTGTGGAGCTATGCGAGGGCTAAAACTGCCTGTAGGGTGATTATGTATGTCAGCACCCCATTTACTCCCCAATTACATCTCTCCGCTGAACTCAGGGTCTCCACGCAAACCCTGAGCTTCAACTCACAAATCATCTGCTCCTATTCTAAGCACTGCCTTTGCCTCCTCTGGTGTCTGCATGCCCAGCTGTGTCCTAAAACAAGCTTCTCAAATCCTCATCAGCTAGTCTTGCAGTGCGTGTGGTCGTCGTCTTTGTGGGGCCAGACATTACGCCATTGCTAGCGTTGATGGCATTCCTGGAAGGATGTGCTCCTGGAGCACGAACTACTTGCTCAGCTGTCCAGGGAATTGCAGCATTTGTGTTGTGTGTCAAACCTGACTGAAGGTGGCCAGCAGGTCCGAAGTTCACAAGGTTTGGGAACAGAGGGGGTATGACTAAGTCTTGTTTCTTTAGGAAACTAGGCTAAAGCCAGATCCTCCTCTGTCCAAGAGAGCCAAATCATTTGACTCAGAGTGCAAGTTACTCTACAGTCGGGTCAGAGGGGGCTCTAAATTTGGAAGAAAGAAAAATGACAGCTTATGTGAGGGTTCCAGGTGTAGGGCCAGCACTTCCTATGTCCTTGCAGTCTCGTGGTTCTTACGTGGCACATCAAATGTCTCTCAGTTCCCACCAGATGAAATCTGATTTCATATTTTTCCCTGTCAAGCTCCACATCGATCCTATTCCATGCTACCTAAGAGAGCTAGCCCTAACAGCAGAAAACTATGGTTACAAGGGAGAAAGACCAAGATCATTATCTTTGATGTAACTGAAATACAAACATTTTCCTTAATCCCTACAATCATGAAAATCAGATTCTGCGTTCATTTTATTGTCTTCTGCGAGCTTTTACAAAACATCAGGGTGTGTGTAGTGTTCACGGAGGTAGGACTTCCTCCTTCATTCCCCTCTTCCTGCCTGCCTTCTCTCTTCAATTCTTCCCCCTCTCCCTTCTTTTTTATGCTTCCTCACTGGGATTCCAAGACGTGAGGGGCATGACTGCAATCATGATTTCAACGATTTCTGCTCCCAAAGGTTTTTCTGCTCCTGAGCTGCATGCACCTGCATTCCTGCAGGCCATGTTATGAAGCTGCAGTTCAGGGAGCTCATTGGTAAACCACATAACCCATCTCCCCAAAACCCATCTGAAGAATTGTTCCTAATTACGATATTTTCATTTTTGTTTCACATAAATACATGGTCAAGAGACTTCTGGAAGAGCTGCCCCTTCTAGCTGATGTGCAATAGTGAATTACAGCTAAGCTAACCTGTACGCTTAGCGCTTGCCGCCTTCTTTTCACGTAAGCTATCCTGTCATTTTCAGTACTTAACATTGAATAGTGGAGAGGTGCCATTCTTCATACTTTGAAAGCTGAGGTTCCATTTCCCTGTCTTCCACTTTTTTTTTCTTCCAAAACATTACTTAGGTCATTTCTTCTCTTCCGTGTAAAGCTTTAGTCACCGTAGGAGCAGTGCATGCAGCCACGCTGCTCGAGGATGGTTTCACTGGCACTGATACTGGCACTCCACCATACCCTGTGGTGTCTGAGGGGAGAACAAACAGCCTGGGCTGGTGTCTGAAGCCTGCGAGGTGTTTGCTCATTTCATTTCTGCTTAGGAATGCAAGGATTGTCTGTCTGATAGCAAGGGGTCAACTGCCTTCAGAAATACAGAAGGGAAAAGAAACGTAAGTGTGGTGACAAATCCATGCAGCTGTATTTGAGGATGATCTGTCCTGTTATCCTTTATGAAGGTCTGATGCTTTGCTGCCTGCTGTCCTTAAGATGGAGGAGCAAATATGAAAGCGTGCACAGGTTTCTTTCCACGGCAAGAAAAAAAAGCTATTTCCTATGTAAGAGGAAATCTAATGCCAAAAAGGTGGTATCACAAATTTCAATCTGCCACCAAAGCATCCTGGCACTCTGCTTGCACTAGGGTGAACAGCAAACTTTGGTATTCCACCCTACATATCCAGCTCGTCTCTACCAGTGTAGCGTATGTTAGATTAAAAAAGGAGTTCTGGATCAGATCAGATCTGATCTGCAGCCTCCACAGTGACCAGGAGTAACCCACCTACCTCAGCCTCGTCATGTGTGAAGGTAGTGGAGGCTGAACCACGGAGGGACAAGCAGAAGTGACAAGAGCCGCAGTAGCACCAGAGAGGACACATTCAAACAAAGTTAAAAAACAACCCAAACTCATTGATGCACCTCTCGTGTAGAGGGATTTGAAAAGTCACCACAAGGTGAGCTTGCCGTGGATGGACGGGGCTGCTGTGTCCGGCCAGGGTGTGAGGAGGGGGCGAGGTCTCGCCTGAGCATCCCGCCTCAGCTGGTACCAAGGACACGGACAGTGTTTTTTTGGGACCGGAGCAGACCGAGAGCTCTCCCCAGCCGGTACCAAGGGCACGGACAGTGTTTTTTCGGGACCGGAGCAGACCGAGAGCTCTCCCCAGCCGGTACCAAGGGCACGGACAGTGTTTTTTCGGGACCGGAGCAGACCGAGAGCTCTCCCCAGCCGGTACCAAGGGCACGGACAGTGTTTTTTCGGGACCGGAGCAGACCGAGAGCTCTCCCCAGCCGGTACCAAGGGCACGGACGGTGTTTTTTCGGGACCGGAGCAGACCGGGAGCTCTCCCTAGCCGGTACCAAGGGCACGGACGGTGTTTTTTCGGGACCGGAGTACACCGAGAGCTTTCCCTAGCCCGGGTCCCCCGGCGGGAGCGGCTGAGGTGAGCCCGCGCTAACGGCCAGCGCGAGGCGGAGGGGGAGGCAGCGCGCATGCGCCGAGCCTTGGCGGAGGTGGGGGCGGGGCGGGAGCGGCGCCCGGAGGGAGCTCGTCGGGACGCCTCGGCGCATGCGAGGAAAAAAAAAAAAAAAACCCCACCACACACGCGAGCGCGGCGGCTGCGCATGCGCCAAGATGGCGGCGGGGCTGCGTGGGGGAGGGGCGCCGGCGGGGCGCAGGCGCTGAGGGCGGCGGCGGCGCGGGGACGCCGAGCGCCGCCGCGGGGGGGGGGGGGGGGGAAGGGCTGCACCGGGGGGAGCGCGAGCGCACCGGGCCGGCGGCGGGGCGGGCGAGGAGGAGGAGGAGGAGGAAGAGGAAGAAAAGGGGGGGGGGGGGAACCAGATTCCCGAGCATGCCTGAGGGGGCGGGGCGTCCGCCGCTCGACGCATGCGCGGCGTGAGGCGGGTGGGAGGCGCAGGGCCGCGGTGGCGGCGCTCGGCGAGGGTAACAATGGCAGCGGCGGTGGCGGCGGGCGGCGGGACGGGACCCGGAGCCGCGGCGGCGGCGGCGGGGGGAGCGGCGGCGGCGGCCGCGGCGGCGACTGCCGCCGTGGCGGTAAGCGGTGGTCCAGGGTTAGCGGCGTTGTCGGTGGCTCGACGGAAAGACGGCGGCCCGACGGGGAAGTTCTGGGAGAGCCCGGAGACGGTGTCCCAGCTTGACTCGGTCCGCGTCTGGCTGGGGAAGCACTACAAGAAGGTGCGGACCGGCGGCGGCGGGGGGGACGGGGACACACACACACCCCCCCCCTCCACACACACGCAGAACCCCTCACGCACCGGGCGGGGGGTGGCGGCGGTTTAACGTTCCCTCACGGTCCCATCCCGCGGGGGCGGGGGAGCTCCCTGCCGGTGCCCCGGGGCCGGTGGGGTGGGTGAGCGGGTGGGTTGTGGGTGGGCGGGCGGGCGGGCGGGAAGCCCGGCACCGCCGCCGGCCTTTTGTCAGCCGCGGCCTCGCCACCGCGCCCGGCCCCTCCTGCTGTGGTCCGGCCCGGCCCCGCAGCGCGGTCGGGGGGGAGCCGGGGCGGCCGTGGGTGGTGGGGGATCCGTCGTGGGCCCCCGCTCCCTCGGAGACGGGGTGGTTCGGCCGGTACCCCGCGTCCATGTTTATACCGAGGCGAGCTGCGACGGTGATTTTCTTGTGCGGGCAAGTCCCGGCCCAGGTTGCCAGGATTTTATACGGGTTTCGCTTAAACCGCACCCCTGAAGTGTTTAAAAAAAAAAAAAAAAAGAAAAAAAAAACCACAACCAAAAAAAACCCCCGCCCACCCCCAAATCCAAACCGTTCGTGCCGTTCAGAACGGCGTTTCACCGAATCTGGTGCGCGTGGAAAGCTCTGCGCGCGTTGCTTGTACTTAGGGCAAGTTCACTTTTTGGTAGGGTCGTTAGTCGCTGTGTGTTGCCCTTGTAGTCCTGTTCCTCTTTCATAGGCTTTGCTGTGTTGTTCTCTGTTTCTTTGTTTTCTTTTCAAATGTTTTTCCCGTAGGATAATTTTGTAACTTTGTTTCAATAGCGAAGCCTTGAAAAATTACCTGACCTGAACTTGTTAGAAGGCAGATAAATCTGTCCAGACAGCTTTGTAGCAATCCGAGGAAGAGCATTAGCTGGGGCAGAGCGATGTCAAGGGGAGATGCTGCACAACCTAAAGGTGCCTTAATCTCTATATTTACCCAAGATTTGCAGTCCGTCCCTCCATTCCCCTCCATTCTTCGGTAGGTCTGGTGTCAGGAATACCCAGACAAGCTTGCCCGTTGCTCTGCGGGTGCTGTTGATTGGATTATTTGTGTGGCAGTGCTCTGAAATGGGTATCTGAACTGATCGGGGTTAAAAACCAGAACACGTTCAGAGGTGTGTTTTACCGGTCCTTCCACATAGCTTGTTCCAGTGCAGCCACGTACAGTTGAATCGGCGCAATGGGGCGGAGGTCGTCCTTTGAGCGAGCAGCTTCAGCTATTCTTGTTGATAAGGAAATTGTAACAGAAAAAAAATGCATCTGTAGTTTGACTTTGTTTTGGTTGTGCTTCTCTGCCGTTTCTAGACTTCTGAGGAGGAGCGTTCTTTCCTTTCATTTTCATAACCAAATACCCACAAGAACACAATAAACTCTTGAAATAACTTTGAACTGGCACCTGCTATTTTGCAGAAGAGCAAGTCACCTTATTAAAAGCATTAACAGCTATTGTCCGTTGCTGTTGTGAATTGAAATTACCTAGACAACTGGTTCTCACCTTACTAGCCTACTAGGGCCTCTTATCTGTAGTTCAGGAATGGGAGCTTTCCTTTTGTATGCCAAAGAAAAACTCCTTTATTATAATTGGTTTACACAGTATTACTGCTTATAAAGATTAGATGGTTCTATTTATTTCATAAACTTTGGAAGGTAATTAGAATTGGGCTAAGAAGAAATCTTTACTGGGCAAGTGAATTTCAAAATACTGCGTTGTAAAATCCTTTTAAAAAAAAAAAGGGAAAATTATTTTTGCTTTGGGTAACAAGGAAGCTGGTACTTACTACTGGTGTTTAAAGATGTATCTTTAATACTTTAAATGGAAGTGTTAATTCCTTTTTGATGTGCAGTAAATAGACTGTAGTTCATCTTGCGTCTGTTTTCATCTTGCTGTGACTTCTTTCAGAAAAGTATGTGGTGATTATAGCTGACTTTTGTCCAGTTTATACTCTTAAAAATGCTTACATGTACATCTGGGCAGTGGTGAACCCGTCAGCTGTAGTAGGTGTTGTGTCCAGCTCCGGGGACGTTGGGGACCAGTCGGAAAGAATCCCGAGAGCAGCAGCAAGCTTGGTCAAGGATCCAGAAGTTGCAATGGACAGGGAGAGAGTTAGAGAATTGCAATTATAAATCTTCTCATTCCTGTCTCTAGATTAGACAGGTCTTCAAGTATCTGCGAGTGCTCCATGTCTCTAGAGTATAACTAAAAAAGTAAGAGGTTTAAATAGTAGTTACAGAAGACTTGCACTGGATATTGGAAAACTCCCATTGACGGGGAGGAGTGGGCTGCCTAGCAGTGTGGTCAATCTCTGCCAGAGATCTTTTGATGATAAAATCTACTGGGCAGCGATGTGGGTTTTGTAACCCTGCGTTGCTGTGATGTACTGTTTTCCTGACACAAACCTTCCGGGCCCCTTTCTTCTTGGCTAACATGCTGGCAATGAGGAAGGCCCTTCCCTGGACGTGCTGAAAGACGGTGTGCGTTGGGAGCTTGCCTTGGGGAGCTTCAGGTGGCTGGGTGAAGTATGCCTATGAAGATGGAAGGAACACTGGAGGGGCTGTTAGCGACAACAAACACAATGACAGAAAACAAAATTGTTTATGCCAAACTTCTTCCCGCTCCCTATTTTTGTGTTTGTGTGATGTATGGAAGTCATTTTGCGCTATGTCTCTGCATTGAGAGTTGCAGGAGGTCCCCCACTTCTTCCCAGGCCTTGGACTGCAATACGGATGTTTGAGCCTTTCTTCCCTGTGAGTTGGAAACAGGTTTGTGCTGTGGTTTTCAAGGCCTGGGGGACCTGATAGGCTTTCATAGTGTTTGGGTGGACTAACTCTGGTGACATCAAGGTGTCCACTATAAGTAGAAGTTTATAGTTCAAAAGTAAACTGGGCAATTCACTTTTTATGAATGCTCAGTGATCTCTAATATTATGCATTGTTTAGGTAGTTACTTTGACATTAAGCAACAAATTGCTCATATTGAAATGGCTTGTAAAACAGAGTTATTTCTTGTATTTAAAATATCTTCCTAAGATAGTTTGGGTTGGGTTTTTTTTTTTAATATGTATTATGAAGGATGCAGAAACTAACCTTGGCCTTACCGCTGTAGTCCCTAAGGACTGTTCCTGGTGTGTTCATCATGTCCAGTTCAATATATTGGCCTGTAGGAGCTTCAGCTACTCAGTGCCTCTGGAAGCTGCACCCTCCCCTCTGACACAGAAGGTTGGAAAACTGATTTTTTGCGGGGGGGACAGGGAGGAGGGTGTCTTGTTTTGATTTTTAAAGAACAAGTGGAGCGTTGCCTTAAAGGGCGAGTTAGAGGAGAAGATGGCATGGGCTGTCTGTATAGACACTAAAGCGCACAGAGGATGAGGACGTATCATCGCTTGGAAGTCTGGGTGGTTTGTTGAGTATCTGGGACCCACTTGCACTAGTAGCAAGTGTAGAATAATAAATTTTCTTTCCACGTTAATGGAGTGCAGTGCTGTTGTAAGGTGTTGGACCAATGCCAGTGGAGCACGTCTGTTTTACAGCAGGACGATAATGACGGGCAGCAACGTGGGATCCCTTTATGCCCTTCTATTAATAAGCCTCAGCCCGACAGCGAGGACGGACGAGCCGCTTCTTGGCAGCTGTTATGAAATGGCAGTTGTTATGGCCGAAGATGTCTGTTTGGAGACCACCTGCTTGTCCACCACCAGCCAGGAGCTGAATTTAGAGGATTTGTAGTTATCTTTCCGCTGGCTCTGACTTCTTGTGTCAGTGTTAGCCTTATCAAGTATTTCTTCAGTCAGACTTTGATTTAATCTGAGGGAGGATTTTCTCTGTGTTTGCAGCTCTTTTGTGTTCTCACCTTTAAAAAAGGAATAGGGTTATAACCTAAATCAAAGTATTTTAATGTTGCTTTTTCTTTCCCTGTTATTTAGTGATCTGAGTTGAAATGTTCTTTGTTTTGGGGGAAGGAAAGGATTTTGTGCATCAGGGCTACAACACAGAGCCATAATGTGGTTATTTGAGGTCAGTAACCACATCAAAACCGGGTATACGAATCTGTCCCTTATGCCTGTGACAAAGGCTTTGCAGTGCAGCTGCAATGGCAAATCTTGCTGGTGAAGTGATTTCTTCTGCTAGCAGTTACTCTCTTATTCTTGAATTATTGAGTTATACTGAAAGACTTCTGACCATACATGTTTTCTACTTAAGGATGTGTGGGTATTTTTGTATTTCTAATTAACGTGGAAATGGTAGAAGAATCTTTGCTGTGTCAATGGGGCTTTGGTATTTCAGCACTCGAACAAAATCCTCTTATGCCAAAGCTGTGTGTCTAGGAACAGGGCATCATTTCTGTCTTCTGGAATTTGCTGTTTAAAAACCTTTATTTGCTGCAGAATTGTTTTCTGCTTCTGTCCGCTGTGGAGACTAGCGGAAAACTGGCAGATATGTTGTGAATTCAGTCCTCTGTGGTCCCCTCAAACCCACCACCTATTGATCAGGAAATCATCTTACTGATTTTGCTGCTTTAAAGATCCATTTGTATTGCTGGCTAGTGTGCCTGAGTGATTGAGAGGAGTCTTTTGTGTTTCCTTTTGAAGTTTTTTTTTCCCTTATTGTTTAGGGGGAACCTCAGGCAAAGTAATGAGTTTCCTGTAAAAAAAAAAAAAAAAATTGCAAGATAGTGGCAGTGCAAAATAGTATCAGGGGTTCCTAATGTTATTTTTTCCTTTCTGATAGCTTCCAGCTGTCAGTGCCTCCTGCAAGAGGTAAAAATGGGACCTGCAAGTAAGGGAATAAATGCCTGAAAAATTTCACATGTCTAAGAATGTGCTTTCCCAGGCATATACTCGTGAATATTTTGGGGTTTTCTTGTGAAGGAAGACTTTTGAAAGAAAATTACAGTTAGCCAATACAAGAATACCACCTCTTCTGGATTGAGTTTTTTGACTGAGGTTGCAGTGCTGCGTGCTCCAAGTTGTCATGTATTTACAGCAGGCAGTGTTGTCTTGTTGACTCTCATTTACGAGTGACAAAGAAACCCTACTAGAAAACCCTAAACTTGGACTATTTCCTTGTTGATTTTCATTTTCTGCTTTTGTTGGCTTGTTTGTGTGAAGAATTAAGTTCCTTCTGTGGTTATCTTTGTCATGAATTATATTCCCATGGTTTGTTGGATCCTCCAACTGGAAGTTGAGAGGACCTTAGCTAGAGGGTTATGCTGAAGGCAGTTTTGTTCTAGGTGCCCTAAAGAAGCTGTGAGTTTAAATAGACTCTATGGGTTGAGTGCTGGATTAGTGAAATTCCAAGTTTTTGGATTGGTGATTGGGTTTTTTGTTTTGTTTTAAATGATGGCCATAAGTACAGAATTGCTTTATACTTCTATTTCATTGTTAGTAGGAGCCATCAATACTTTCTCGTGTTGCATTTTATGCATTTTTGGTGCTTTATTAATTTAAAATATTGTGTTAACCTTGGTGCAAAAAGCTTTAAGACTTTTAACCTGTACAAAAAAAGCAAATGGAGCAATACAGAGGTTTTCCCCCCCCATTAAATGAGTTATAACAGTTATGACGTTTTTTTTCTATTCGACTTTACCAGAATGAAGACTGTGTAGCTTCAGAGAAGATCTGCAAAAGCTACTTTTGCATTTTATTTTATCTTCCTGGAGTATGCCTCCCATGCAAAACTAAAGGTGTACTACTACACTGTACTCTGGGAAAAAATTTATATCTGTCGCTCTAGATATATATTTAAAGTGCTACAGTTCCATGGGTAGACAGTCTTAAATAGCGGGGCTTAGGTTAGAACTGGCGGCTTTGCTTTTTGAACATATTTAACATGTATGGCATGTGAATGTGTTCAAAGCTGTATCGGTAATAGAAATGGGATTATTTAATATGAAGTCTGGCACTTGATCTGCTACGCTTTTGTTTTCACGTTTGTGCAAATTTTAAATCTGTAGTTTAGCAGATAGCTGTTTTGCCTGCACCTTTGAATTTACATTTGTTTCATTGCAGTATAATTGGCATAGCTGGACTAAAAGCTCAGAGTTTTATTCAGACTTGTGTAAGGTGGTGGTGCAAAGGTGGAGCGTGCAAAATGATGGGAGCTTCAGGGCTAGTAGCTGTGATACGCTACATCTGTGCACATCCTGGGTGTGATAGTCACTTTTAAACTACACAAAAAATAATACAAGGTAAATCTTTTGTTAACAGATACAAAAATACGCAGCACTGTATGCATTTTGGTAACCATCCTTCTTGGTTTAGCAACCCTTAGGACACTGATAAAAAGGGTTCTGCCAAATTTAGCAATAGGGGTTTATTCTGTGCCTCCCTGCTGGAGAATTTTACCACTTGTAACAAAGGCAAGAGAAGGGCATGCTTCCTGCTGAGCTGCGGCACCTGGTAAGCTAATGCAGAGGCTGGGGTGGGTTTTTCAGTAAAGATGTTGGATTAACTGGGGCACCTGAGTGAGTCACATGCTCCCTTTTGCCATCCTGTCTAGGGTCAGTAATTCCAACAAAAGGTTGCTTAAACTGCTCTGGTGAATTCAGCCGCAGCACCCAGAGCTTCTAGTCCAAAAATTATAAAGGAATAGTTGCTAGCTGAGAAGAGCGTGAGGGTCTAGAGGTTTTTAAAAAGCCTAAGAGCAAAAGTCTTTATCTTCAGCTAGATTCTAACAGCAATAAAGACTGACTGTTATTGCCGCTTCATATCTCTGTGGTAGCGGATGTGAATTGATAGGAGTTACTAATTGGATAAAATTGTCACAATTGCCTGCCTTTCCTGGGGGGAGGGAAGAGTGCTAAGAAAAATACAGCTTTGGAAATTTAGCCTTCTGTTCTTTATAGGCTCATGTTTCTAGATTAGATTTTATACACAGGGCAGGACACCTGGGGAGTCTTACAGGTATTTGTGTCCTTCACGTTGCGAAGATTTAATTTCTCAGATATGTCTATCTGCCTCTTAACAAGTGCTGAAGGAATTTGCGTCTCAAGGTAGTCAGATACTGTAAAATTGTTATGGAAAAGTCAATGTCTTTGTAGCGTCCTTTGCTATGTAGATGATGCTTTGGAAAGCTTAGTTAGATTTGTCTGCTATTTAATACCACTGCTTTAAACTTTTGAGGGTTCTGGCTCTCAGCATTTTTTTTTTAAGGGGCTTTAGAAGAATCTGATTTGAGGGAAGAGCAAAAGCCTTGTGCTTCATAGTGTTACCCAGGTAAATGACTCTAGGGTAGCTAATATTACTCCATATTCTACGCAAACAAGTAATGTTTGTTCTACTCTTAGAAGTCTTCTGGCACGGTGAGATTACATCCAGTAAGTGAATATTGTAATATTAGGAGTAATGAAAACTCAAAAGCCACGGGAGCTTTTTTTTTATATTGCTTGCTGTGATTTCCCCTTCTACATATATGCATTTTATTAGAAGTATAACCTTGGGAAATTCTTAGATTGTCACAAAGCATTGCAGATGTAGTTGTCCGGATCAGTTTTTCTCTTTGTACGTGACATGCTATATAGTACCAAATGGATGCTTTTAGGATTAATGTGTAGTAGTTGATTACAGAAGGAGCTTGTAAAGTTGTTGTAGAAAGCTCTGTGTATATGTGAGCCAGAATTAGGCTGTTCCTTTATTAGGAACTACAAATCAGATTGAAGTAGTTAATCTCTATCTGTAAAACACTGCCAGCCGTGATGAACTGATGATGATTCACAGATATGTGCTATACTTTAAGACTAAAACTTGAAAGATGTTTGTGCTTGGTGTTCCTCCTGTGCACGCAGACACGCTACCCCCTGCCTTCCCCCAGCCACACAGTGATCCTTAAATCTTAAACTGTGCTCTACAAGTGATAAAGTGGTCTGGGGAATTAGTAAATCAGTCTTCATGTTTTACTATCCTCTATCGCAAGTAAGCGTGTGGTTTTTGTCTTTCAGTACGTTCAAGCAGATGCTCCTACCAATAAAACACTGGCTGGGCTGGTGGTGCAGCTGCTGCAATTCCAGGAAGATGCCTTTGGAAAACATGTCACCAATCCTGCCTTCACAAAGCTTCCTGTGAGTACTGGGGTTAACCCACTGCTACTACAATAGTGTATTTTGTTCTTCCTCCGGTATCTGTGCTGCTGGCATTGCTTCGAGGTGATTGGGAGATCGGCGCTTAGTCTGAGGCGTTTGTTGATGCATCCTCTGGAAGGGGTGAAATAGTACAGTCCTTCGTAAAAGTAGACTTTCAATGTAAACCAGAGTATTTTCTATACATTTGGAAGTGATTTCCTGAATATTGTGGAAAGGTTTTAATTTCTAGTAAAAATCTATGTAAACTTGTAAATTTTAAGTCAGATCTGTTTGGACTGATGCATCCTAAATGGACTGAATAACATGCACTTTCCAAAGCAAACAGGTTTCCATTGGGCATTTCTGTTGATTAAACTTCAAACTTGTAGTGCTGTCAACGCTGAAAAATGGCTTTACCGTGTTCTTCAGTAGCACATAGTTACCTAATTAGTCTGGGCTAGTTTTCTAGTCACTCAGGATATTGGTATACAGAAACAATATCAACATTTTAAGGGTTGCTTATTTAAAGTTCAAACTTGGCACATGTTTAGCAGTGGTATCCTAGTGATTGTGTTCAGAGATCAGCTCCATTGTGCTTGGAACCCCGCCTGCCACCAAAAGAATCTTGTCCGAGTGAGCGTGAAGTCTAAACAACTGATGGAGGAAAGAGGGATGCGGCAAATGGTAAGGACAAAGTAACAAAGGGATTTTGCTTGTGAAGGGCAAGGACTGCAGTGTGGTATCAAGCACCCAGTTGGCTGATTTCGGATAGGTTTTGTGGGCCAAGACCACTGTCATAAATGTGTATGTAAGCATTGTGGACATCAGCAGGAAGGTCTTTTCTTATCTTTGCCACAGAATACTTACTGGGAACCTAAGGTCATGCAGTCTAGAGTTGTGTTTATATATACATAGTAAGTTGGAAATATGTATAACTGATTACAATACAGTAACCTGAAGTTGTTCAGAAAACTATTGAAAATACTCCTATCTTCTTTGGTCCACTGCTTACAGAATAGTATCTTTTATTATTTTATGGTGATTTTTTTTTCCCCAAACGTTTTGCTTATGTAACTTCTTTTGTGCGGAGTGTGAATTCATGCGTGTTTTCTTCAGAAGAGGGGTTTTCAAACCTAAGTTTTATTGGGTGAATCTCTTGGTGCTTAGGAATGCACACAGAAGCATCACAGGATGCCATTAAGATGTAGCTCACCATCTCTTCCATTCTGATCACCTGATACCTCAGTGGTGATGAAAAGCTTTAGGGACAGAGGTGAACATGGTGGTGCTTTATTTTGATATGGCAATGTAGACCATAAAACTGTACCCATATTCAACAAGTTGATAAACCGTTTTGAGTGCTCTCAAGTCTTAAATCAATTTGTCTTATCTTAAAAATGGGTAATAAAGATTTCAGTGGCATTGTAAATATATTGTTCCTGTGTTTAACTATTCTTGCTGTTTCGAAGGTCTAATCTGATCAAATTTGCTCAGCTTAAGTTTTCAGCAGTTGGAACTCTCTGCTTTCAGTTACTTCCGATAGAAGACAACTCATCAGTACATCTTTCTTTATATTGTTTTTATGAGAAAATGCAATATGTACTCTTAAGATGAGGTTAGCTAGCGTTCACTTTTTTAGACATGTAATTCAAGATACTGGTTCAGGCTGCAAGGTAGGCTTTGTTATTCTACTGTAGCACTTTGAAGACATGCAGAATGCTACAGTTCTCTAGGTCTGTGACTAACTTGGGAAGAGAGGTGGGGTGAAGGGGTATCTTAAGTGACATTGTTAAGCTCCAAAAATATATTGAAAAGCCATTGCAGACTTTCCACTGAAAAGAAACTGAATGAAGCTAGAAGAGGTTGAAAGTTTAAAGTTACCTTAGTGACTGTTCAATATTACCATGTTCCTGGCAAGGGAGAATCTGAAGTTGAAGAGGAGGAGGTCATGCTTGTGTAAAAGAAAAAAACCCCAAGCCATGAAAACTTTGAGTGCTATGTACCTGCAGATGACTGCAGAAGTCCTCAATTTGTGACTCCTGCTCACAACTACCATCACTAAAGGTTGCCATTAATGGTCCATTCCTTGCACGTTGCTGTTCTCCATTAATACACACTGCAGTGTTTCCCTTATCGGTGCGGTTTATTTGAGATGGTTGGTCTTGAGAACAGCAGCTGTTGCAAAACACAGGGACGTGGCTCACCAGGAGCACTTGCTGATGAGAACATGTCAAACCAAGGTGGTTCTTCCCATTCATGTGAGAGCGTTTCTATTTATTTTCCAAGTAGTAGCCAGTGTACCTCACCCTCATTCTCTGAAGTGTCTGCTCTGCAACGCTGGAGCAGTAAATGACAAAGGGAAGCTGGTCTCTTCCATCGGTATTCAAGGTAAACCTCTCTGACCTTGACTGCATCTGAATCACGGCAGACTACATCTGTTGAAATAAAGTTCAAACACTTTACTTAGTGGTTTGAGTGGATGAAATAGACTTTGCATTTGAGAGAGGGTTGTTAATTCTGTGCTTAAGCTCCTGTTCTTGGCAAGGATGCCGTACAGTACGGGATCTGTGAATGGATCTAGAGTGAATGAAGGACTGTTACAGCTTGACTTCTGTGCATGTCTTCTCATTATTGTATTTAAATGCATATTGTCTAACCTTACTGATGCTCAAAAAGAAAAAGCTGATTAATTCTCTTAAAGGCAGTTTTGCATGTTTCAAATAAAGGCTATATTAAGATACTAACTATTAAGATGGCAAATTGTAAGGCCAGTTGATCTTAATTGCCTTGTTATGATGGATTTTGGGTAAAATTGTTGAAGGGAATCTGGTTTATTGACCGCTGCATCTCTTCTGAGAAACAGGTTTTGTCTAATTGTTAAAAGCAATTTCCTTTTGTGCTAGTAGCAATGACCGCAGTTTAATGAGAGAGTCTTGCTAGAGTCTGCTGACACTTTAAAGAAGTGACTTATGTCTATGAAAGAGATTCGTATACTGTTTTTCATGGTTAAGTATCGGCTGAACTCCCTGTGTGTGGTAGTAAAATCCTAACTTGCCAGAGCTGCTGCAATTGCTTGCGCTGCCAGGGACTCCTGGATCGCTGAGCCCTGTGCCAGGCTGCAGGACTGCCTTCCAGAATTGCCCCGGTAATGCAGAAAGGTGTCATGGAAAAATTTTATGTGGGCTGCTGAGGGGCAGCTTGATGAAGGCGAAGCTGCAGCAGCAGCCCCTGAACTTGAAGTAGGGGACATTGGGTACAACAGTAGGATCAACAGTTTCCCAAAATGCAGATGAGGCGGGCTTTGCTGCAGCAAATTCATTCAGTTGCATGATACGTCCGGCATGTCGGCAAAAAGGGAAAGGTCAATTCTGGATGACCATATATGCGTAGGACAGCTGAAGATAAGTAACAGCAACTTGCATGGTAGTGCGGCAAAAATATTCCTTACAATGGGTCTTCTGGCTTCATGTTGGGATTTATTTTTCTTTTTAGAGCAGCTAGCATTTGCTTGCTTGTTTGTAAACCAACACTTGTATTCTCGGAGCCAAGTCTTACAGCAATAAAATCATTCAGTGTGCTAAAGCATTTTGGTTTAGTTCAAGCTTCTGATCAGAGACTGCTCCATCCATAGAGGACTTTAGTTTGCTAAGAATAGTACTGAAATGCATGCAGCTCGTAAACTGGCAAGTACCCGTATGGCAGCTTTGAGCTCTCTTTATTACTTTCTGTGCACAGTAGGGCTCTAAACAGATGGTAGACCAGGAGCAGTTCTGTTCTTGTTGAATGCTTACGAAGGATCTTTTTTATGTCGTTATTGGACACTGGTGTATTTGATATCTCACAGAACTGCTTTGCTTTCCATTAGCAGCTCTAGAGCCAAGGAAGGCAATGTTTCGTTTAGATCCCATGCTACCATATTAGCTGCCTGGCTGCAGAGCAAATTTAAAATGCTTGTCAGCGATGCTAAGAGTGTCTGTAATTTGGTGTTCATTCTGTGTTAGCAAATACTTCTGAGGTGTCATAAAACAGACTTTAAAGAAATGACCTGTTCCGATCTAAAAAGTAAGGTAGAAGCTAGATCAGAAACATTCCTAATGTAGAAAAACTACTAGGAAGGCTGTTGGCTGTGTGGTGTCTCCAGCTTTGTGCTTTCTCTAGTTCCAGCAGAAGGCAGCTTGCAGAAAGCCATTCAACAACTCCCCAAATTTTGTTTTGTGAATAGTACAAGTTCTTTATTGAGAAACACAAAAATAGACTGATCTTGGTCCATATGTTTAGCATACATATGGAAAGATAGGTTTTCTTTCCTATTCCAGTAAATAGTTGGGTATCTTACACTGAATGGAGCAACATCAGAAGGGGTCAGCTCCAGAGTGCCCCTTGACACGGCCGTTGTGCACTTCTGACGGGGCTGGGAGCTGTGGGTCTGCATTTCTGTGGGTCCTTGCTCATTACCCTCGTTAGTGCCAGGGCATACCGACTTCAAGGCAGAATATATCCTTCTGTTAATGGAAGCTTAGCTGGGTGATGGATCTGCCTCATTTTGTCTTTTCAGTTTATTGTTAGAACAGCTTGCTTTAAATATATCTGAAGTTGTCTGGGAAATGGACCTGTTTGCCCAAATAACCTTTTTTTAAGTCTTCCTGATACTATATAAAAGTTCCCAAGAGCAGTTTGGTGCTGCAGTCAATAGAAAAGAAGTGTTCCAGGGCAGTCTTACTTGAGTGCGTGTTTCTAAATGAATTTTTATGTCTTACAAGAACTTAAAAAAAAAACCTAAAAAAAATTCTTTTTTTCAAAAAAATAATCGATTTGAACTACAAAAAAAGTTTATTGGTCATATTGGAAAGGAATCTGTAACTGTGAAGAGAAGGCCTGGTGGACAGAAACAGAGTTTTTATTTGTTCTGTTATCATGTCATATGTTGCTTTCTTTATCACTGGTTAGTTCATCAATGCTGTTGCATATTTTTCTTCTTCCTATTCCAAATCCTATATTGAGAACCTCAGACACCCTGTGTGTCAATACTCTGTGAATCATGCTTGAAATAGATTCTAGTGTTGCCTTTCTCTGGACCTGGCTTCAGCTGAGCTATGCAGTTGTCTTCTATTTCTGAGATGACTTTGACAGTAGCTTACTTTTTCCGATCACATACAAACATCCTGACCAGATGTATTAGTAAAACAGCAAAGATAATTCCAAACTAAAATTTATCAGAAAAATGTACCTTTCTGTGTAGGAAACAGTCCTGCTTTTGTAGTAACCTTTTAGAGAAGGGACTTGGTGGGACTCAGTAGAGCTTTTCAGTCTCCTTATGCTCCTGTTTGAATTTCAGTTCTTGAATTCAGAGTACCTATTTACGAATGTGTAACTCTGCTAAAATTGATAGTGAAAAAATGAGTTGGATTTAGTATTTTAGGGCAGATCTGCACGGTGACCTTTTCAGATCTTGCCAAACAACTTTTTGTTGTGGTGGAGGAGGGACGTGAATGGAGAGCTTTAGGAGCCGTAGAGAATATGAAGCCCTGGTTTTAGATGTTCATTTCTAATTATCTGTTTTGGTCTGCTTAATACAGATGAAGAGCTTCTTAACTGACGGCTATGATTTTAGGCTTAATATACTGTGAAATGGATGTTCAAAGAGTAGTTTGGATTTCTGTTTTACAGCTATGCAAGGAATTTTTTGCAAGCTACTCACATGAGGAAGGACTTGGAGCTTTCGGATATATTGCGTTCTGCTTGCAAACATGAAGAATTCTACGTAAACCAAATGCATTTAATCTTCTCAAAACACTCTTAAAGGAGAACGTAAAACTCAAAGAGATTAATCTGAAAATTAAACTATGCATTTGATAAGTTAGCTGAGTTTTAGACATCTAACAAGTATGTGTTCATTTAAAATAATTACATAAAAGTCAATGTCACTGTGTTTTCACTTTTCTTTTGGGTTCTAGGCAAAGTGCTTCATGGATTTCAAAGCTGGAGGTACATTATGTCACATTCTTGGTGCTGCTTACAAATATAAGAATGAACAGGGCTGGTAAGTTTTTATTTTTGATTTATACACCTTTTGCATGAAATTAAGCACATGAAATGCCTATGCAAACTACTTAAAAGTTTAATACTTGCTGGAGATTTGGGTAGGCAAGGGAGTTGGAGATGGGAAGAGGAAATTTTTTTCCTGTTTTGCTGATGGTAGCTTTTTAAAGACACACCTCCACACTTCTAAATTTAAAGATAAGTTGTCCAAGCTTAAGGTCTTGAGCCTGTAGGTTAGGAGTTAATTACAAGCTTGAGGCTTTTTTTTTTTTTTTTGCCATTTACTTGCTGTATGACTGAGCAAATTAACCAGTGTCTTAGAATTGCCGTTTCCCATCTATAAGGTGTAAATCTTTGTTACTGTATTGAGTATAGGGTTTAGTTACAGTTGGGAAAACATGAAGCATTGCATGGATACTAATAAATGCTCAGTTTTCCATTGCTTATCAATCTCCATAAATGGGGAGTGTAAGTGGCTAGAAACATGGCCCATGTAGCTATTGACACTAGTATTATTAAAACTATTTATGTGACATCCCAGTAGTGCTTTGACCTGTGTTTCTAAGTTATAATCCTCTTTCCAAGACAGCAGTAGCATGAATTACTATATTTGAGAACACTGGAAAAAATCTGAGGATGAAAAGTAAGCAGAGATTATTCTTGTACATGAATTTAAATAGTTTCTGATCTGATGTTGTGCAGACCTGTAACAGCATTGCTGGAATTGATTGTGTTTCTGTTACCCACAAGAGCAAATTAAAAGGCAAAAATAAAGTTGTTTTAGTATGGTGGTTGTTTTTAGGAGTTTATACTCGTATCAGCTAAATGGGTATCTGAGGTGGGCATATTAGAGAACTGGTATGAGTAAGCTGCTGTCAGGCTTTTTCCTACTCCAATATTGCCAACACCTAGGATATGATACATGTTTGTAGTGTTCTGTGTGGTGTATCTTTAAGGTGTGTCTTGCTATCTCTTTGCCTTAAGATAGAGGAGTAAAGTGGCTCCTACTTCATGAATATTTAAACATTCCAATTTTTTCCAAACAAATTTAGTTTTCAGTCATTGAAATTTGTCAGCAAAACTCTGATATGTGATTGCCTCTTCTCTTCTCACTCTCTTGCTGATTCCTCAAAACTAGTGTGGGTAGTGTCTTGTGTTTGTGCATGTGGGATGTAGAGGGAAGTAATACTTGAATTTAACTCTGAGGATCAGACTTAGAGCTTGGAATGTATCCTTCACTGACTCAACCAAATAATATGTGGTGTTTTGCCTGAAATATGATTTTATTTTTTTTAATGGTATGCATTGTCGCTCTTGCTTAACCTGTTTGTGAA
The DNA here is from genome assembly GCF_900496995.4 of Aquila chrysaetos chrysaetos. Classification (NCBI taxonomy): domain Eukaryota; kingdom Metazoa; phylum Chordata; class Aves; order Accipitriformes; family Accipitridae; genus Aquila; species Aquila chrysaetos. The sequence goes on along the minus strand of NC_044006.1, from coordinate 78,322,963 downwards.
TGATCTGTCTTATAGGAGAAGTACCTTTCCTCGTCATAATAGGTATGTCTGAAAAGTGCACTTATCCAGTGCAGCTGGACATACCTTGTCTATCACTGCAATTCAAGTAGTTGTTTGCTAAAACCTGTCAGAGGGTATCAGTTAAACTAAGGATAGGAAGAATTAGTATTACTATTTTATCTAAATGGGCAACTAAAAAAAAGTGCTATTTCTTAATATATTGACGTGCTTTTCTTAAAGTATGGGTTTCAAAAGCAGGCAGGAATTTGGAGACCTGTGTAGCATTAAATGAATACGTAATGCAGATTTCAGGCAACCAAATGTAAAAATTTTGGTCCAACTTCAATGCCTTAAGTGTCTTTGTGTCATAGGTACTGAAGACTTTATTAGGTGGCTAGGTTAGTTTGTGTTTATTTGGCATTTCTCTTCCTTCGCTTCCTTGAAACTATTACGTTTGTTCTTAATGCATATATATGTTTTGAATACAGACTATGAAGCTGTCAGTGGCTGAATACTGGAGAACTGACTTGATCTTGGCTCTTCAAATCCTATGTATTATAGGTGTATACTTTACTAAATTGTGTTGTGCAGTGAACTGACAGACTTACTGATTACTGGCTGTACTTCTAGAAGTCAGCATAAACTTTTCAACATGCACAACACTATTTAAAAAGGTCATAAATTTCTTTTAAAATTGAAGGACAATTCTAGTAAATATGCCAGAATATTATCTTTAACTTGTTTGCCATGTCTTTAGTGTGAAGGGAGGAGTCTGTACTACTGCTTTAGGATAAAAGCCATCATTCACTAAGAGAGAATATTTCTAGTGCTGCCGAAAACTACAGCATATTTATGGAGTACCACCTGTATGGGCAACTTCTTTCTGAAAAATGCTAGAGAGCTTCAAGTGAAGAAAAACATGGTGGTCTCAGCTGAAGTGTCCTTGTTTAATTTAGTAGTGTAATATTGATGTGATGCCATCCTTGTGTGGTAATGGGTTTTGTGACTAAAAATCACCCTTGCTTTGGTTTACCTTCATTGTGTATTTATAAAGTTTAAAAATTGATTTGATGTGTTACTGGAAACAAGCATGTGTTTAAAAGAAGCTGTCATTAGATACAGGCACAGGAATGAATTCTTGTATTTTAAGTTGGGGTGTTGACTTAAAGCATATCAGTCACTGCATGGTAATTATGTGCATGGCTTTTTCACTGTGTTAAGTGTACAGGGTACTTTTTATTTTATATGCTGAAATCCCTTTTGCCAGTATTACCACTCCTGAACACCAACTCCAGTTAAGAGTGTTTTCAGACTCTAGCAACAGCTTTTTCCAAAACTTGGGAGGTACAGAAGTGCACCAGACAGTGTTTTACATCTAAGAGTCAACAACCTGATTACCTAAACATATCATCATGCTTTGGAAAAGGCTAAATTCTTAAGGATCAGGCCCAAATCTGTTTGAGACGCTCCTACAGCACTGCTTACCCTGGCTGGTGGTGATGAGCCTGCATGATAGTGCCAGTGCAGATACCGGCGGGTGCTGAACTTAGTGAGGGACTGGCGTTAGTGCTGTTATTGTCCCACCTCTCAGGTTCTTGGGGGTCGCCATTCAAATTGTTCATTTGAGTTGATTCATCCATGACTTCTGAATACGTGTGCAGTTCAGGTGGATGTGGCAGAATGCCTTTGGGGGGGCTCTTGTGGTTCTTCCCAGCAGGAAGTCTCAGATTTTGTGTTATCCCCCCCATTTCTGATAGACACTTAAATCTGCATTGTTATTTCAAGAATTTTTATTACTTTGTCAATGAAATAGAAAACTTTAAAAGTACCACAGTTCAATAAAGACGATCATAAAATGCTTACGTGGATTATTAGCTACCCGTATGTTGGGGAGGGTGGGGGTGGGGGGGCTCTTTTCAAATAGGTAAGTAGTTTAGAAAGTCTCAGGCAGGCGAAATTGTTGTGTTTTTCCTGGATTAGAATCTGGGACTGGTGGATGGGCGCAGCTAGAAGTAAGAGAAACATGAAAGCTTGTTCATGAATTTTCTCATCAAGTTGTTGAAATCATCGTAAGCATTTGATTATGTTTCTGTTTAATTATCCTTTGTGACTGTAGTGGAATGCACAACCCTGCTACAGGGTTTTGTTGGACAATGTCAACCTTCATTTTTCCTAAACATTTCACAAATTGGTTGCATTTTGTTGATTTGGTTCATCGTGATTTTTCTTGCTTGTGAGGGCTGCCAAGTGAAGAAAAAATATTTGTGATTGTGCTTTAAGTGTTCTTATGTAGCTACCATGATACACTGTTTTTTATATGGAACGTGAAAGATTCTTGACTGCTGAATGTGGGAGAGTTGAATTTAATATTTTTGAATAATTTTCCTTAACAGGCGGAGGTTTGACCTGCAGAATCCATCCCGAATGGATCGAAATGTGGAGATGTTCATGAACATTGAGAAAACACTAGTGCAGGCAAGAAACTCGTACACAAAACTATGTGTTCGCATGTTCAGGGGAAGGGATTCACTTGTTCTTTGTGTACCTCAGTTGTCACCCACTGAAGAGTTTCCTCCTGGACTTCTGTAGGAATATTATACCCTTCCCTCCCTCTCCTACCCGTTTTAGTCACAATTCCGTGTTATCACTTGAAAACATCAGAATGTTTTCACTGATATTCTGCGGATATGCGTAGGGTGAGAAACAGCTGTTTGTGAGGTAGGAGAAAGCATCCTGTGTGTCTCTGTCTTCCTGTGAAAGTAGCACCCTTAGGATTGAGTAACTAGTTCTGTACACAGCCATTCAGTTGCTGACTTTCTTGAGATTCCCAGCTTAATGCAAGTTGTCTTTTTTCAGGGTTAGGGTACATTTTAGACTCTTTTGCTTGCTTTATCAAACAAGTTACTACCAGAAGAGAGCAGATAATAGCTGTATGGAATCTAATTTGAAGTTAAATTTTTTTAACTGGTGTGTGTGAATAACAGAATATTTTTTTTCCAAACTCTGAAACCAAGCTCAGTGTATAATAGAGTCAAGATATAAGTTTCAGGTAGTTGTCAAAAATGGAAATAGGAGGAAGGATGGCAAAAAGGAACAATACTAAAAAACTATTGCCATTGTATGGTGGGTTCAGTACATAATAGATTACATGTTAAAATTCAAAATTAAATGAATGTATACCTGTCAATATTGTAGAAATGAATGAATCTGCATGTCGGTGCAACAAGACAGATTCAGATTTGGAAGTTGACACGCAGGGGACTTAAATTCCCTTTCAAGTAAAGTCTTCCAGAGCCTGTAAAAATTTTTTTGAAATCAAAGCTGTTGTTTCCATTAAAGATGCTGTTGTGAAAGCAGGAACGTGAGAACATCTGGGTTGGGTCACATTCCCTTTATCTGTGATAATGTCTCCAACAGAGCTAACAGCAGATCTGCAGTGACCAGAAAGAAACCCAGGATAAGACTTTGGTGGGGAGGTGTGCAAAGGAAATGTTGCTGTCATAGGGGTTTCTGGAGCTAGAGTTAGTGTGCCGTGTCACAAGCTGATACATGTTCTTCTTGAGCTTTTTCAAGCATTGGTGATCTTAATAGAATTTTTTTGTTTTATGTCACAGGTGGCCTACTAATTTCTTATTTCACTTCCTATTCTTTCCACTAGAACAATTGTCTGAGCAGACCGACCATCTACCTCATTCCAGATATAGAATTGAAGTTGGCTAATAAATTGAAGGATATTGTCAAACGTCACCAGGTAACTGTTAAAACAAATGCTTTGTCAATTGTAAGATAAAATGTATTTGCCTGACTTACCAGTTACATCTGGATTGTGTCTGACAACACAAGGCAGCAGCAGCAAGTCACTTAAGACCAGAAGTTTACCATTTGTAAGATGCCATTCGTAGTTATCCTCACATGGAGATTGAATCATAACTTTGTAAGTAAATCCAAAATTGCTATTGAAGTGAACAGTAGTTACAGTGTCTCAATGAGTTGGCTGCAGGCCCTAGCTGATTTAGTGTTGAATACCTACTTATATAAAGCAGAAGCTCACTGTTTGTCCAAATCTGAGACCAAAGAAGGTAGGGTGTAATATAGGTGTTCTAGGTACATGGGGACAGCATAAGCCAGCTTTAATTGTAAAATGATCGCTGCCTTTTTTTGCTTTATTTTACTTGCTTTTTTTCTTGCTTGTGCTGAACAGAACGCAAGCAACAATGGTCTCTTGCTTGTTAGGTAGTCAGCGTATTTCCAACAGAGTCAGCATCTTGCCATTGCAATTTAATATATTAAATGGTGAACTGAATAAGATTGATAGCTTCATCTCTTAAAAATGTAAACAGTCTTTTCAGTTGTCTTGGGAGAAATATCCTGGAATGTGAACTCTAGATGGTCTGATAGCCTTTTGTGTTATGATAGTTCATGGCTATAGCCAAAGTAAACCGTTTCTTTTCCGGATTAAATGCATTTCGTGTGTTGTTGTTATGAACCATTGTTGCAACTTCAGTTGTGTAATTTTTCACAACTTACTCTTAATTGTTCAGCTGATTCAGGATGCTTGCTATTGCTTAAATTGGAGTTAATGATTCAATTTTCCTTTCATAAAGGAATTCTATAGTGAACTCGAAGCATGCTAGATCCATGAATGATTTAAGGGACTTGTAAAGCAGGCCACTTTGTCTCTAAAGGGATGTGAAGAACTGAAAACAGAGATTGTCCCTAATTCTGTTTTTTGGGCTGTCTTCCTTTGCCCTGCCTCTGAATTCTCATCTTGTATTTGTGTTGCTACCTGTGTGGGTTTTTGGTTGTTTTTTTTAACCCTGTGTTGTCATCTTTCCTCTACCCCATCCCTAGTACCTGTAGCTCCCTCCTCTCTGGTGTTTCCAACTTCTGACTGCAGCCTGTGCAGAAGAGTTGCATATCTCTTGTCCCAGCACAGTGCTAGTATGATCTCTGGGCTTATAAAAAGAGGTGTCAGTAAGATGTTTGTTCTCTCTGCTGATGAAGGTGCTGTTACTGTTTCTGGTAGTCACGCTTCTGTTTTTCTTTATAAATGTTGAGAATTCTTTTGAGAAGAGCCAGAGTAATAATTTAGGAACTTGAAAGCAGGTAATGAGTGAGATTTAGCATTTATATCTATCTGCTTCGAGAAAAGTGTTTTGTCAGTAGAGAACTCTTCCATCTTGTTATGTCCTTAGCTTCCAGTCACATTCAGTTTAGCAGAGGCAGGGAATAAGCCTTCCAATCTGCTTACATCTTTCAGAAAGCTGTTTTAATGTAAAGTTATCCATCTGTTTGTTTTCAGTTAAGATAGCATTTAAGAGAGACTTCCTGTTCATCTATTGTGTATTTGTTTTTTTAAAGCTCCATAGGAGATAGATAAATCTTACTGATCTGATTCACAAAGCTCAGATTAGATAGCTGGAGAAGCGTCTTTAGCTCATGGGGAATGAAGGGAGAATTTCCTTTATTGTTCCTTAAACAGTTTGCAGGTTCTTCATTCAAGCCAGGGCTCTTTCCTTCCCCTTCGAATGCTTTGAAATTATTCTTACTTTCCAGCTTTCTTTTTTGCTGTTGCTCAGAGCACCTTCTTTCCCTTTACCCTGTTCTATGAACTCTTGTTGGTGTGGGAACTCTTGCCGTTCAGCCCCTGATATCAGAGTAGTCTCCAAATATTGCTACCATAATGCAATGCAACTTCATGCTTTTTTAATTTTCCTCTTTTTGATGCTGTCTTCTAAGTTGTTTGCATATTGTTGGCTGTAACCTCTCCCATGTGCTCTTAAGTCCTTTAAATAAATCTGTCAAGTATTTATGGAATGTAAATTTTGAATAACATTTTCATACAAACTGTTCCAAAACATAATTCCTCTTCAGAAGTCTTCAGACTCTGAATTTCTGCTGCCCTTGGAAATGACTCTTTGTATATGGAAACTGGAGGTATTTCTGCAGCGTGTGGGAGAATCCTTATGGTTCTCCATGTGAGGCAAGGACAGGGTTTTCTTGACTGGCCACACTAAGCAGTGTTATGTATTTATTTAATAGATACCTAATTACGTAGTAGAATTTTCTTGCATGATAATGTAGGTCCAGTAGGAATACAATTATGGCCTGTACTCATATGTAGAGAACTTGCTTTATGTACCACTCTGTGGCATCTGCATAAGGGCGAGAAGTACATCTGTTCCTTCTCATATGTCAAGAAAATGATGTCCTAAACCAGCAAGAAGAAAAAGTATTCTTGTGTTTGAATATTTGACAGCAATAGTATCATGTTAGTGTATTTCTGATCTATTCCCTTTGCTCTATGATTTAGGAGGCTTTTTTGAAAGACTGGCTGTTCATGCTGTCTTTTGACATACAGCCTTTCTTGAATACTAAGGATGTTCTACTCAAGGCAGCCATTTCTAGTTAAGTTTCTCATAGACTTTATCTTATGTAAATTGTCTTGGACCAAAATGTGTACTTAGTGGAAAAAAGTTGCAGATGCTTTCTTACAGAGTATTCACCAATAGGTTGGTATGAACTGATAGTGGAACAATTTATGATGAAAATTGGGGCAGAAGGAACTAGGAGGAGGAAGGATTTGAGATGAAAAGAGCAAGAGATGACAAAGTAGTTTGGCAGCAGTCTTAAAATTGACACTTCTTAGAGGTGGTATTCTTTGTTGCATTGAAGTTAGTTTTGAATACTTCTAGGTTGCATGGGATGTGGGTACAAAGAAGCAGCCGAGAAGGTTGGGGTAATGTGTTGAAGATTTCTCATGCAGTTTCTTCTCTTCTTCCACCTTTCCCACAGGGAACAGTAACTGAAGAGAAATCAAAGGCTACCCACCATGTTTATCCAAGTCCTACCTCAATGGATGATGGTAAAGTTGCTTTCCAATTTTTAAGTGGAAATAGTCTTGTAACTAAATTCCGTTAGCACTTACGGGAGCTTTTGCACAGATGCAGAATGTTCCTAGCCTGCTCCTGAGAGCCACTGGAAAAGTATTTCTAGGATTAACAACTCCAAATAAAATCGTTGTGTCTTGCTTCTAACTATTGGGTGTAACATTCACATTTTTAATTGATGCAACATTTTTAGATTAAGGTGTGTAACGCTGACTACTCTTCAGTGATTGCATTGGAAATTGAGATATTATTTATTGCTGAATGCAGATATTTTGTTTGTCCCAAATAACTTGCAGGCTGAAGGGCAGCAAAGTTAATGGACTGGAAGAACTTAAAAAACAAATTAACTTGGATTTAAATTTAAAAGTAAGGATAGTGAAAGTAGGGGGCTTGAAACTAAAGTTTCCATTAATTTTTTTTCTTTCATTGCTTTCTTGGTGTCCCCCAGTATGTAAGTATGGGTCAAATTGTTGAGTAAAACATTATTAGGAATCAACTAGATGTAGGAAAGGTAGCATAGATGCTAAAGTAAATGAGAATTGAAAAACTTTTTGCAGTGTTCTTGTTTTTCCAGGAGACAGGTTGGGAATGCTGATAAATATCATTGCAGGTGGTTTGGCAAGGTGGATACTGTAACAACCAGACCTGATAAATTGGAGATTGTTGGCTTTATTATAATGCAGTCTGCCTCTATATGAAGCACATAGGTTCCACAAAAGCAATTTAACAGCTGTATCCTTCAGCAAATCGCAAAAAAAAAAGCTCCTAATTTTATTACCTTAAATACATTTGAATGTCTAGTGGATCGTCTGAGTTTCACTGACAGAAATAAGCTTTTTCTGATACGCCCTGGCATCTGGTGGCCACTAGATGGAAGTGTTCACTCCTGTATAGGAGCAATCATGGATTGTTTGTCCTCTGGTGCTTGTCTGTGTTCTGTACTTCTGGTAATCTCATGCCTAGCCACAGGTTTGTATTTATGTTTAACCACTTCAGGCTCTCGGAAGAGGGTTGAGCATAGTAGGGCCCATCTGTCTTGTGGTCAGTGAACATGCAGATGTGCTAGACAGAGCTCTCTTAACCCCTGATTATACTAAGATGAGAAGACAGCCATAAATTCAAGCAGTGTAAAACTATACAGGTTTGGATTCTCAGGATTTCTCTTTTAATGCTGCTCTGGACTATATTCTTCATATTTGAGTTGCAGGGGGTAGGTTATTACATTGTGTCAGATGTGCAGTTTAAAAGAAAGAAAACCCTTTAAAACAGCAGTCAGACTGAGCTTATGCCTTATTGCAAAATCAGCAAAGTATTAGTGTTACTCAGTAAGTCTGTATTAACTTGAAGTCCTTGCTAGCACTGCTGTGAAAGAAGAAAGTTGAAATCCAAGTTTTGTTAGACTCCTGGAATTTTTTTGCGAAAATCTGTTTCACCACCACCCCTTGCCCTGATATTCTTCCTTCAAAACTCTATTGTTTTTTTAAATACTTGTTGAGAGTAGAATTTAGTACTGGGAAGAAGGTCTTTTGAAATAAATGTAAATCAATAGAAGGAGTTAATGAGGAGATTCAGATGTCTAACAAGGATATACAAAGACAGAGGGGAAATACTTACCGCTTGACAAGAAAGCATTTTGGGAGAAGTTTAGTCTTTTTGTTTATACAGAGATTTTAAAAAAAAGTGACAGACTGGAGCATGTGTCTGTCTCTCCATGTTATTTCTGCTGTCTTTACTGAGTGTCCTCTTGGAGGATTTGCTCTGTTCCATTCTGAGTTCCAGTCCCAAATGGCCAAGGAGTTTGGGAGATGAGATGGGACAAGATGAGCTGGCAGAGGATAGTGCTTCCACCTGTCAGCCAGAAATGCCTCTTGCTTCTGTTGAGAAACAGATGACTGTTCCAAGCCTCTTTGGATCTTAATCTGGAGTGTGTTAGGCTATGAATGTATGTGGCCAGGAAAGGAAACATAATAATTCTTAGCATTAAAATGACTTTACTAATGTAACATCTGTGTAGTATGTAGGCAGAGCACGTGCATGTTTAGACATGGCAAAGATAATGCAGGCCAGGCCATTGTAATTGCACTACAGGAGACTTTTATCAGAGATGATTGCAGTAACTTTACTGTGGAAAAGCAAAATAGTGTTTAATGTGCTTTACAATCTGAATCTGATGCTAGATCTCTTTCCCCTTTGCAGATGAATGGCTGAGACCTGTGATGAAAAAAGACAAGCAGGTGCTGGTACACTGGGGCTTTTTTCCAGACAGGTAAAGAAAGGTGGGGGAAGAATGCAGACCCCAAATCTATCTTAAGTTTATTGAAGGAAAAATCTTGATTAAAACTCGCAAGTAGGAAAATCCATGTCCTCAAACAAACTGCTCCTTTCATTTACTGAGTATTACCTCTCCTGATAGCAGTGCTCTGTGGTTATCAGTAGTGAACCTGCATGGGGAGCGTCCCAGCTGTGTGGCCTACAACTATGCTCTTTTCTTGTTATGCAGAATGACAGGCTCAGACCTATCTCATGCTGGCTCGTCTAAAAATCTAACCCAAATATACAGTACTGCATTCCTGTTGTTTTGATTCTGAATGATTGTACATTGCTGTTCATATTACGAGACAAGCAGTGGTTGTCTTATGGAGTGTAGCCACACAATAATTTAGTATTGCTACCATTTATCTCAATGTCCAAAGCTTGAAAAGACTTATCAGTGATTTAAAACCGAAATATGCATACCTATCTATGATACTGGCAGGTGGGCGAGATTAGAAAAGGAGAGTTTGTTTTTCTGCAGAGTCACTAGTAAGGTTGCAAATTGAACCAGGCTTTCAAAGAGCAGAGTGGGCCTTTCCATAAAGTTAGTAAGACTTTAAAGCCAAAAGGGAGAACTTCGAGTCACCTAGTTCAACTTTCTTCAACAAAGAGATTTCACTCCATGGATTGCCTTCAATCAAGTGCAAGTGACTGTTGAAAGCATATATTTGAGAAAGCTGACCTATGTTGTTAGAAGGCGCTAAAAGATAGCGTATGTACTGTTGGTAATGTAAATGTATTTGTAATAACTGGTTTCTGAGTCCAGGTTTTGGAAGACTCAAAAGATTGATAACCCAGCATTGACTTCTATTTAAATAACTTTTTCAGGGTACTAAAATCTGCTCTGCTGTGCATGCACAGAATTTTCAGGAACCATATGCGTATTTCAGTGGAAGAGAGCAAAGAACAATCACACTTAAGTGTCTTTCTTCGTATACATGAAGAACCTTTAAATATTTTTATATTTATAGCGTATCAGTTGACTCTGTGTGTATATGTATTTATAAATATCAGTATAAACATGAGGAATACTATATACACATCTTTTCTTGCATATGACTTATTCTAGCTGCTCAGTACATGCCTGGTGTTGATTACAAAGTATTTTGGCTTTTGCTGTTACTGAGTGCAGTTTCTTAGCATTTATAAATAGGCTGTTGAGGGAATAGCATATGTAAAAGTGAGTGTAAGTAATAAATGGATTCTACAGCAGTAGGGATTGAAGGAGAGGATGCATACTCCTTTCTTCTAGGAATCCAGTATCTCTTGCTTTAAACTCATAAGAACAGATACAAGTTAATTAACTTAATGCCAGGGTTTGAACAAGTGACTCAAAAACTGCATTTATACCCCTGAGTCTAGAGAGTAGACTTGCAATTTTAAGCTGAAGCTGGCTTCACTGAGCTGGCTTTTAAATTCAGAAAGTTAAAAATGTGCATTAAATGCCTTGGACCCCTCCCTTTTCAGTGTGTCCTATTTCTATAGTAGAAACCAGTGATTATTGCTTTAACATTTCACTGTGTGGAAAAAACTTTACTATTCTACCCCAGCGATACGATTTGCACATGTCAAAATTGCTGAATAAAATTCCTGCTGGTGATATTTCTGGATGAACAGCCCAGGGGACCAATTTTGTTTTCTCTTGACTCCTCTCATTAGCTATGACACTTGGGTTCATGCCAATGAAATAGATGCTGAAATTGAGGATCCTCCAATTCCTGAAAAGCCATGGAAGGTAAGTCCCTCTTAAACAGTTTCCCAAAGTTACTGTATTGGTATAGCTCATGCTCAGGTGCTACTAGATAGATATTTTAATGCGCAGCTGAGTAACAATGGCTGTATTTCCATATATATGGAAAAGCAGAGTGATATTTCTAGAGCTGTAATGAAAATGTCTAAAACATTGCTTTGGTCTGGGGAGGAATGCTGTTGAAAAAGTACTTTAATTTGTGAGTGAAAAGGACAGGCTTATGCATCTCTGATAGCGCCAAAATTACCATATTTATTTCGGCCTGACTTGAGGTGCTTTCTTTTAAAGGTAAGTCCTTCCCTTACTGCTGAAGTGCAGCCATCTCTCGGATGGAACCTGACAACTCATTAGAAGGCATAATAGCATTGTACAGTGTTTAAGGAGAGGAAGTGGGGAAAAATACGATATCCTCGTGATGTTTTTTGAAGAATATTGTTAGAGAAAAGAACTGTCAGGTTACAAACCTGAGATTACCACACGTGTATTACAGGGCTTAAAACATATTTTGTGTGCAGAAAGTTCATCATCTTCTATAATACAGAAATGGCCAAAAAATATTAGGAGTTAGATAATATGGAAGTTAAGAAGCTGCTTTAGGAGAACAAATCTGAATTTTTGACATTTGCGGTACCACTGAAATCTTGTCTTTTCTCTTTGAGTTATTGTAATGGCGACGTGATTTCCAGCGGATTCAGCTATTGGGATCAAAGTAGAGCTGTGGTCTGGTTGACAGATTGTGTGTGGCCGTGGGCTCCCCCATCCCCTGGTTTCACACTGCCACAGAAGCTCTTGGGTTCATTTGTCTTAGCTCAGTACCACTGTAGATACCAGCTTCTGTATGCTCTTAGTACAGGGCAGAGTTTAAGTTTCTTGATTTTACTAAAATCCTTGGCACTGCTAATTAATTGTAGTGTATGAATGCAACTGTCCCTAGAGTTAGAGCCAACATGGAAGTGAATGAGAAAACCGGTAGCTGTTGAAAGAATCCCTGAGGGTCATATCTCACCTTTCTTTATTGAAAGGTTCAATTTAATGGGAACTCTGCTCTTACATCATGTCGTAACAATGCGAAAAGTCAGCGCTTCTCAATCTGTTGAACACATGAGCACTAAAACCAAAATCAGCCTTATTTAGGTTCTCTACATAATTAGTTTTCTTTCTACAGAAATTATTTGCCTGTCTGATTTAGCTCATTGCAAATGAATGATATAGAACAGTAATAATCAAACAGTAGTAAATGCTACTTTATTGTCCTTTTATTGGACTTACTCTTTTATACGTAACATGCAGTGTTGTTCTGTGTGTATGCCGTTCATCTGAACAGCAGAGTTAGAGCAGCTGAGGTCAGAAAATAACTTGATATCTGTTCAAACTACTTATTCCAAGTAGTTACCTGTAAATAACTGGAACACATGCTTTTTGTGTATAAATAATCCTAAAGCTCAAGAATTTATTTTCAGCTATGCGAACTAGAACTTTATTTGAAGATGGATGTTTTAAGTCAAGATAGTCAATCTTTCCAAGATACAGCCAACTCTTCTTCATTTTTTTGGTCTTTTGTGGCCCATCTGCTACGGTGATCTGTGTATTTAGAAGATTTTGATGGTAATTTTCAGCATCCAAAGTACACTCTTAATACCGAGCTGTTGTCCCAGCTGTGAAAACTGACCTCACACTTCAGAAGGCTTAAAAATGATGGAGGAACAGACATGGCATTCAGTAGACTTACGCGCATGTTTATCCTTTATTGTATTGCCTCATGAAGCTGTCATCTATTATGTTGTAAAACCATTACAAGGAATTTGGACATTCAGACTCTGATAACAAAGCCGCAAGTACTTCATTCTATGAGGTCTGTCACAGAGTTATTTTTTCAAAAAACATCAGCATGTCGTTCTGTTCTTTAGGTTCATGCCAAGTGGATTTTGGACACAGATATATTCAATGAATGGATGAATGAAGAGGATTATGAGGTAGATGAGAACAGGAAATCAGTGAGTTTTCGACAGAGAATCTCCATGAAAAATGAAGAGGTAGGTGGTTCTCTGCTTAATGGGTGACCTCTTGATACATCAATATTCTTTATCTCAGCATAAGTCACATTTTTGGGACTCAAAGTTGCTAAAATTAAGCTAGTTGAACAGTTTGAGGTGCCTATGATAACACAGTCTAGTTTTAACTTTCTTCTGGCATATATCCTTTATCCAAAAGTGTCAGTGTGCACATTGATTTTTATTTTTTTTTCGCCCCCTTTCTGAGGATGGTAGGAGATAGGACCCACTCTGTGCTTTCGCATAAATGAAGCCAGGGGTGTGTTAAACAGCATCAGTTAATATTTGATTTCCAAATTCTCTGTACTTGTTGAAACTAATTTTTGTATCCCTCCCAATGCAGGAAGTTAGGACTCTAAAAACATGTTCATTTAACCTTGAGGCCAGGCTGCTCACTAGGAAATCTCTCCTGTTGGATAGAGTATATTGACCCAAGTCGCACATTACCTTCTGAATCTTGCTCTGAATCTATGTATCTTAAGTACATAGCCATTGCAGCATCTGGGGGATGGCTGTAGAAAATTTAGGGGTTTTCACCTTGACAAATGGAAGTATTCTGGAGCTGAATGTGGTGTATGTTGTGGTATTACTGCTTTTAGCTTCTCTGTTGTAGGATGTATTACGGAAGAGTGTAGCCTACAGCGTTTCAGTAACTAGTGTTTGAGATGAGCTAACTACTTTGCTTCTCTAACAGCCTGTACGTAGTCCAGAGAGGAGAGACAGGAAAGCAGCAGCAAGTACAAGGAAGAGAAAGCATTCTCCTTCTCCACCCCCCACTCCTGTGGAGTCGAGAAAAAAGACAGGGAAGAAAGGGTGAGTGTCTGAGTCCTGGAATTTGAGGCAAATTTTCTTGAAGAAATGCTTATGGGGAGATCTCTGTCACCTTTCATTTGTCTCACCTTAGATTACAGTAGAATAACTATTTCTACAATAGACTTGAGTGATTTTGCTTGTGCAGTGTATGTAATTTCTTTACTCTGTAGAAATGTATTGCCTGCAGGTTGGAGGAGCATCTAGTGCAAGTTGGCATGTTATTTGTGTCAGTGACAGGATTCATTGCTGCATCAAGAGTAGAATTTCTCAAATGAAAAGTTACTCAGCTGCTTCTAAAATAACTCAAAACTCGTTCTGTTAGTGCAATCATGTAGTACCTGTACACTTTTTGAAGTATAGCCCCATAAATTACTGCATTTAATGAAGGAGGTTTTTTTATGTAGGTATAATAGCCAGGTATTTTAAAGTCCACTTCTCAAATGCAACTTTAACGGAGTAGCATTTGTGGCCTACAGAGTAGCATTTTTTCCAATGCTAGTTTGATCTCTTAAACCAAGCAAACAAACAAAAGGCAATATTATAAACTCCCATAAATAAGCTTTTATTGGGATATGTGTGGATATGGAGGTGAGCGCTTTTGAACAAAAAATTCAGGTCTTGTTTATTAGACCTGTTGGGCTCTAAGAAGACAAAACTGGAAATTTATCATCTGAGGTGAGAAAGAAATAGTTGATCTGAATTACTTTTTTGTTCCAAATGTAAAGCCTGAGTTAGATTGTGTAAAGAGAGCGGTGAGTGATTCTGCCTTGTTCCCAAAATGGCTTCCTCGGTACACAGAATCGACGGTACAAGCCAGCCTTTTTCCTTAAATAAGGCAGCATGCCTTGAAATGGTCTGTTGCCTCTTCTGTTCCGTGCAGCAGATGCCCTTATTGCAACTTTAAAGGACAAATGTAAGTGAATTGCTTCTCCCTTGAATCTCGCTAGTATGCAAGTGCTGCCAGCATGCTGGAGACAGTTTTGGAATCAAGATTTATATACAGTGGTGGTCTCCAGTCTTGAAACAGTGGAAAATACCATTTTTTTTGAAACTTTGTTTAGTAATACACAGAGAATATTTTTTGTAACTCCACCAGCACCACTTCCTACAGCATTCATGTTTTTATAAGTGTTTTAACCTAGTCCTTTAATCCGGATATCTGAAGAATAACGTCAAGATGAGAACATCTGACAGTTGCAGCTGGCAGAGAATTTGTGTATGATCTGTTTTAGACAAACAGCCTTATATGGGAAAAGGAGAGGGCAGAAAGAAGAAGATGAGCAAGAAGATCTTACAAAGGACATGGAGGATCCCACACCAGTACCTAATATAGAAGAAGTGGTACTTCCCAAAAATGGTAAAAAATGCATACATTGGATTCTTTGAATGTTAAAACTGCTTAAACTGCACTGAAAAATACACATGTATTTTGTCAAATCTTTGAAATACTTTGGGGCTGTGGGGCCAGGTGGTCTGTGCCCATCTAAATTTATCTAGTCAAGGATTTGAATGTGACAGCTGAGAAGGGCAGCAGATTCACCTTATTTTGGCTTTTTGAAATACATTTATGAAAATCCACTTAAATGTTTAGTTTCACCTATTTTAGGATTGCTCTCACCCATTATACAGAGTTCATGTTTTGGGGGGATGGAGTTTTCTGGAGGAAAATAATTGTATGCCCAGTAACCAAGATAAGCACATTAAATGAGTGGAAACTCTAGCAACATGCCAAATGTATTCAGTTCTTAATCCTTTTCAGAAAAGCAATGATCTATGCAATACCTGTTAAGTAAAGATAAGTCAGAAAAATAATTCCTTCTATCAAGTCCTTGACACCAAACTATTTTGGGTGCCACACTGTTTGCTTTTTACCTGGTTTGAACTTGCATGTAAGAATTGTTACATGTTGTACAGGTGGAAAAAGTACAGTACTTGGTCCACTAACTGCATGAATAGAAGCTGCTTTGTGTTCAGATGTGAAATTACAGAGAAATCAAACAAATGGTCTGTTGTACTCAAACTGCACAGCTGAACTCTTTTGAACTGGAAAGACATAACAAAACAGTTTATTGATAAGATAGTAAAAGCATGCTAGACTTTTTGATAATTGTATCTTGTCTGACGGTTACTCATCAGAGTTTCAATCTTGCTTACTTTTGTAGTGAACCCAAAGAAAGACAGTGAAAACACGCCTGTGAAAGGAGGAACAGTAGCAGACCTTGGTAAAATAAACACTCAACACCCTCCAGCACCCCCTCCCCTAAGTTTTATAGTAAAATCTTGCTTGCAGGCCAACAGAGTAAATATTTTTTAAATCTCTCAATTTTAAAAGGAATCTCTAATCCTACTCTTTTATTGAATTAATTCAGTTTTCATATGTATTTGAGTTGAAACGTATTGAGTCTTTTTCACTTGCAAGGCTGTTCCGTTGTAGGCTTCTTTTTTTTTTTTTTCTTTTTTTATATGACATATAAGCTCTTTCCTGGCAGAATTTTTCTTTTCTTACTGGGAATCAAGGTGAATCACAGGTTCCCTGAGCATTGCTAAGCCTTTGGCATAACAGATACAAACTAGTGTCCCATACCCTATTATACAAGGCTATATCTAGGGCATTGGGAAAGGCGGTAATTAGGTATGGATTCCTAAGTGTGGAAGAATTCTAATTATCCTTCCTCTGTATTCTTATCTGTTCTCTTGTCTGGGATAGTTGAGTGCCTGCATAAGGATGAGATTGCCTTAATGATGTGTGGTCCACTTTGTTTTCCTCCTCACTTTGCTTCCAAAACAAATGAAATATTCTTTCAAATTCAGCAATTGCATTGCTAGAAAGGCTTATGAGCAATCAGACGCTTTTTATTAGTGTAATTCTCAATGCTTTTACCTTTCAGATGAACAGGATGAGGAGACAGTGGCGACTGGCGGAAAGGTAACAGCAGCTGTTTCTTACTAAATTTGGTAGAAGCTGAGATCGTAGAATTATAGAATGGTCTGGGTTGGAAGGGACCTTTAAAGGTCATCTAGTCCAACCCCCCTGCCATGAGCAGGGACATCTTCAACGAGATCAGGTTGCTCAGAGCCCCGTCCAACCTGACCTGGAATGTTTCCAGGGATGGGGCATCTACCACCTCTCTGGGCAACCTGTGCCAGAGTTTCACCACTCTCATCGTAAATATTTCTTCCTTATATCTAATCTGAATCTACTCTCTTTTAGTTTAAAACCATTACCCCTTGTCCTGTCAAGATCTTAATCTCATCTTCAGTAACTTAAGCCTGTAAAGTTTTTCAAGTGTTATATAAGATTACATTAGTTACTGATAGGAATGTTGTTTTGCTATTATAAAAATTCTACAAATGCTGTGAGATTATTTTGTATTTTTAAATCTAGTATATTAAAAATTAGAATGAGGATACAGTTGCAAAGTATTTTCAAAGAAGCGTTTTTCAGATGTAAGATTTTTTCAAAGGTTATGCTTTTTCTTTAGGATTTGGGACTAAATCTAAATCCTGGATAGGCTTCCTAATCATTTTAATAGTGTTGCCGGGGTAGTTTCTGTATTGAACTGCATTGTCACTATGCCAGGCACTATTTTTCACAGCTTGCGTAGTATAAGATGGCTGCCTGATCATGCAGGTAAGGAAAGATCACATCTGTGTTAGGTTCATACAGTTGCAGGCCTGCACAGACACAGACACTTGGATGTGACCTTAGTTATACATATAATTAAGAAAATCTGACTTCCAGTATGGAAGTATTGCTAGTTTTACTGTATTTCAGTTCATATGTCCAATCTGTGTATGTGTTTTCAGAAATGCTAAAAAATCTTTCTGATGTTTTAAAATGGGGAAAGCTAAGAACTCTAGGTATGCAGACCACTGGCTAGGTAGTAAGCAACCTTTCTTTTAGTTTAGGAGCAGGTATCGCACTAAGGAACCGTGGGTTTAAGTATCTAGATATGGACATGTGAACACAGATTGCCAAATACGATTCTTAGAGAAGCACTGTTTTCCAAGTTAGGGAAACCAACTCAGAAGGAATGCGACAGCAGGCTTTTCCAGTATGGGAAATGCTCTTTCTTTTCTGGTATAACTTCTCCATCCCTGGGTGTAGAATGACCTGGAACTGTGGGGACTCAAGCAGCAACGTTAGTATTTGTTCCATGTTAGATCGGAAGAGGTTTGCTTTTTATGTCCTATGTTAAATGGTGTTTTTTGGGGGGTGTGGTCTGTTTCTCTGGTGAATGCATTTTGAGAGAAGAGTGTTGGAGGTTGAGGGGATGATGAGAGGAAGAACTTATTTTCTGAATAGCTATTGTCAGATCACTAAATATATTTAGAATGATACCCTGTTGTCTTTGGGCGAATTTAGTCCCAGACAAAGATAGATCACTGATACCAATGACTCTTTAAGTTCTTGCTTTAGGGACTTCCTTATTTTTAACACTCTGTTCTGTTTCTCTGAAATCTGTCTGGGTTAGTAATTCAGGTAAAGAAAACCATTTAATGTTGAGTTGCCTACAGGCTCTTCAAATAGCACCTGAGGGTTTCTCGTACAGTTCATATCATGCCCTGACCCTCTTTTTATACTACCTCTGTGCCCTTCTCTTTATCATTTTGGATCAGGAAGCGAAAGTGTGCTGGAGCTCAAGTTGCAGAACTCCTAGCGTTCACAGGAGGCTTCTGTTGTGAAGCAGTGGGAAGTGACCAAAGACTTGTCCTCTGCTTGGGAATCTTAGAAAATCTTGCTCACTGGTGTCTTCACAGCCCTGTGTGAGCAAACTCATGGGTCTGTTCACCTGCTGAGTGGCAGCAAATGCAGGGATGTGCAGAGTTACAAGTTGAACTTAGTATCTCTTCTTCACAAGAGAGAAATATCCGAGACCAGCTTTGAGACTGATCAAAGTTGAGTTTATCCAAGCAAGAATTTAGTGTAATGAGACACAGTTTTGCAGACACGAAACTGTTACGGCTGACAAGTGTGTCCCAGTGAAACTAGAAGTAATGAATCTGATTTCCTTTAATGCACTTCTGAGGAGTGAAAAGGTTAATGGGGGAAGAGTGTCAAAAAATACAACCTGTCTTAGACAATATTAAAAATTGGTGTGGTGTCAGTAACTGGAGATGGCAGCAAGAGCTAGGCTGACAGCTTACAAAGCACTCTAGATTTGTGCTGTATTCATTACACGTGGTTGCAGTATACTGCAGAATTGAAATGCAGTGTTTTCTCCCATAGTTAGAGCATGCTTAATTTTATGAACAGGATGCAAAGCCTGATCTAACTGTACAGCCAAGTATGTCCTTGAGATTTGAGAGCTGGCTCTGTAAAAACTTCTTACTGTCCTTGTGCTTTCTTTAATATTTTTATGAACACAGATTACACTTTCTCTGGTCCCTGAGATTTTTCCCATTGACTGGAGATTGCATCAGGAAAAGTTTATTCTGCAAAGGATTGGAAAGCACTTGTCTTGGACTAGCTTTGTGTGGGCTGGGAGTTGTTACGTACGTCTCTTGCAACCTATTAACTGTTGTATTCCCTCCATGACACAGGAAGATGAAGATCCTAACAAAGGTGATCAAAGTCGGTCAATTGATCCAGGTGAAGATAACGTCACAGAACAAACCAACCACATCATTATTCCAAGCTATGCATCTTGGTTTGACTACAACTGGTAAGAAAGTCATTTGGAATTGGGGGAAGACTCAGTTTTGGTGGTTGTTTCTCATAAATCAAGCTGAGAGCTGAAAGAAATTACTTTTGTTTAGGTCTAGTTCCCGTATAAGGGTACATCTTTTCCATTTAAAAATCCTTCCGAGCTGACTTCTGGCAGTTTTCAGGGATTGGGAATGAGGAAGAGAATTTCAAACAGCATAGATCTTCAGTCTATCTTCAGCATTTCTTGCTTTACATTGGTTTTTATCCCCTCCCCCCATGGGAAAATAATTCCTTTGTCTTACCTACTTCTCTAGTCTTGGTATGATCTTTCTGTGTTTGTATCTACTTCTGAAAGGTGGTGGCCTTTTATTTTGCTTCAGATCTTGACTTTGAGGATAAGTTATTGCTTATACAGGGAGGATACTTGTTTCATTTTGGAATTGTCCTTGGAGTCAGAGGTTTGTGGTGTGCTATGACCGTATAACTTGCTATAGTAACCCTAATGTTCTCTGTATACTCAAACTTTTGTGGTGTGGGAAGAGAAGCAAGTGATCGGGAATGAAAGTCCCTCTACAAGTTAAACTCTTAATGTAGTACTTTTTTAAAATAAAAACTGCTTTGGAAGCAGAATAAGGAATAGTCAGTTGTCTGGAAGGGCTGTCATTTGAGTGTGTATTTTGTCTTGGCTCTAGGAGTTGAGACATTGTGTAGGCTGGAATCTAAAAAGGCATGCTATGACACTTGAGTATTAGGATTCATGTGCAACTTTCAGAAGTGGGTAAGTTTTTATAGTAGTGAATTAAGATGGGATGTGAACTGTTAGTGTAAGGGTTGGTTCAATTTCCAGCTCTGGCAAGCTTTGTTACCTTGAGTCAGTTGCTTAGCCTAGGTCTGTGCCAGTGGCTTGAGTTGACCTAAATCCCCATAAATAGAACCATCTGTTTCCTCAGCCCCTTTGCTCTCCCACTCAGAGATGATCCTGGAAGCAGAGAAGCTAAGGATCACGTAGTCTGAATTTATACGTGCTCCAGTTGCTTTGTGAGTGGAAAAGCTCGAGGTGTAGTTCTGTTACACATGCAGAATGAAATGCTCCATTGATGCACTTCCTAAAGGGATAAAACTGTGGATCTGGTGTAGATCAGGAAAGGCAACTTTGTATAGCTCGAGCTAATTCAGGTTTACTTTAAACCAAGGTGGGCATATCTATAGTCTCTGTGCTTCAATTCCTTGTTTGTAAAGTGAAGGTACAATACTACTTCCCTACTGAGAAAATGACGACAATGACAACAAGTCATGAGATCATTCTGACGCTATTGTACAAGTGCCTTTTGGGCACGAGAGGTAATAATGGTTGGTTAAAAATTCTTGATGGGTGCATTTGCAGTAGCAGCAGTAGTTCTAATGGAGTGCCTGAGAGCTAAATCTGTCTGTGAAACATAGCTAAAAGACTAATGTGGTATTTCTGAAGAGACAGAATAAACTTCTCATTGCATCAGGTGTACTTGTTCTGACCTTCTGAAAGGCAAACTTAAAGCATCTCTGGTGGGTAGAGTGGACATCCACAAGGTAGCAGGATGATGTGAAAAGAAGCTTTGTTTTTGGATTCTAGTGCTCCAGAAACAGCGTGTTAAGGTGATTTGGGTTTAAGGCTGAAATAACAGCACAGTTATGAGACTGACATTTTTCTGTCTTTGAGCACTTCTTTTCTGTTCAGAGATAGGTTTTTGTAGTTCTGGAGAACTAGGGAGCATATATGTAGCATTGTCACACCTCAGGCTCCAGGTGTTAACTGCTGTTGCTGTCCTAGCAAGATGCTGCTTGCGTTATGTAAATACGTAAACTAACCACTATCTGCAGCCCTCCCAAATTGCAAATACTTCTTTAATGTGGCCAGTTGCAACTAAATTAAAGTAAGCTGAAAAATAATTCTAATCTGCTTATCTCAAAATGTTTTATAAACTGCTGTTTTAGAATAGTCCTTGCTAAAATTAATTTTCTAGTAAAAAGGTAAATGTTATTTAATGCTCAATTCAGTTTCAGTGTAATCTCTTATGCTTTAGGCAACTTCATTGCCAGAACTAGATTGTTACTACAATCTGAAAAGTTTATTGGTTAATCTTCATCTTCAAGTTAAGAGTATTTTCCTATGAATGACAAGTTAAGAGTAAGTGGTATCAGTGTAAGAGGGGAATTGCATGATAGGTTAAAAGCTGAACTTATAGGAGGAAGGAAGATTTGTAAAGAATATTTTTTTCTATTTCCTTTAAAAGTAACAATTCTTAAATGACCATTGTAGTTATCCAGATTTTAACTTGCATAAAGTATGTGCCATTCTACACATTTCTGTCTTAAGTTACTCTAGCAAGGCCTGCATTTCTGAGACTTTTTTTATAAAATGGAAGGGTTTTTAATCTTGAAGCTATTTCTTCACTTAGTAATAGGTGGGTTAAATCTTGGGTCCCTCAAGGAATTTGCATATTAAGATCTTAGAAAAGAAAAAATGAGTTGACTAATGAAGTTCCATATACTCTGGCTGTTTACATGAATTATAATTTTGCTTTGCAGTAAAAACCCTCTTATATATCGCATTATATGCTATGGATAATGCAAAATGATCTTGTTCATTTGTTGCTGGTAGAACTCCACAGATGCAGTCGCCCTGTGATTAAAATGTTTCAGGACCAAATGTTCTTATTTATGTTAAAATAAATCATATAACTTCCTCCAATCCTTTTTTTAGGAAATATGAGAACGTGATTCCGTAAGTTTCTGCAGTGCTATTGACACTGTCAGGCTAGTAGTATATGCAGATTGGAAGATTCTACTAAAAGAACATTTAAACTTAAATACTTTACTTGGAACAGCTATGGAAGGGAAAAAAATGTATTTGTCAAATAACTAAAGCTGAATTTTCTGTGATCTTTACCTTAGTTTTTTTTATATAATGCATAGCATCTCATGTATCATTAGTTCTGCTCTTCCATATGTGGTCAGGTTTTGTTCTGTATTTCTTCCTTGGAGTGCAAAGGGAAAGAATTCTTTTTAAACAGTGTTTAGTTGCTCCAAATATCCATACTTTGGATTTTATTTTCCCAATTGACCAGGGAGGTACTAGCTACGTTCTTGAAGCTAGTCTCCTACCTGACTTGTGAGCACTAATAATTACTGTAGATCCAACTTTGGAGTTGGACTCAAAGCACGCACTTGTACTTCCATCTTCTAAGTATATACCGTAAAAGCTTGGGTTCTTTGAGGTATTGGTACTTTGCTGAATGTTTGTCCTAACTAGGTTGGAGACTTCTGTTAGAGTATGGAACTCGTGAAGGTACAGTTGGAAATGGGCTGCTGCTCAGTACTTTTCGGAGTTTGATTAGGGCAGCTTTGGGTGTGTATTTTTGCTTTGATCAAGGACTGAATTTTGTGATGCTTTTTTAATGCAGCTTTGGTTGTTTGATGAAATAAGCAAATTTCAAAGGGTCATGCTAGAATACTAGGGTTTCTAAAACCAAACCACCCTTGCTATTCTCCCTCAAAATAGTCATTTGAAAGTGTGCAGAGTACTCCAACATTATTTAGTCTTTGGCATCTGAATTGTGTATTTTTGTTACAGTATTCATGTGATTGAACGTCGTGCTCTTCCTGAATTCTTCAATGGAAAAAACAAGTCCAAGACTCCAGAAATGTAAGTAAAACATGTGACTACAGGTGTATAAAAGTGCGGCAAGATAAAGGAGCTTCCAGTTTCATGAATCCTGTGGTCACTTCAGCTATGCATGTGTTAAGCAGATACTGTCTCTAGGAGCATGAAAGAAGGAAAGAGCACCTGTACAACCACTTCTTGTAGTTTGATAATGTCTGTGCATTATTGTTGTAGAGGTAAAAGTTTAAATATCAAAGCAGTAGTTAATAGTGGTTATCCAGGAAAAATAAAACTAGTTTCTCCCAAGTAATATTGGAACAAATTCCTGAACTTTTTTGTGTGGTACAAGACATGATCATCTTCCAAAGACATATGGAAAATTTCATGATACTGTAGAAACTTAATAATCCTCCTTATTTTTCTCTCCCTTCTCATGGCATGCTGTATTTTTGAGACTCAGGAGTTTAGCACGTAAGCACTGATCACTGAGTTTGTTGTAGGATGCTGTGTCAGACTGTGGAATGGATTTTGCACAGTTATCTCTGTTGATTTCATGGTTCCCTGAGCAGCTGATGGGTAATTCTGAAAGTGTAGGTGAGGGTCAGAAAATGAATCTTCACAGGCCTGAGATGTTACTGTGCTTTCAGATATTAGGTAGTCTGATTTAAATCAGGGAGCTGGAGTTGTGTGTTGCAAGAAGAAAAATATTTTTTCTTATATAGCTGTTCCAAACTGTCTAGTGACATTTTAATTCTGGCCATGCCTGTTAAATCTAGGTGGAGTTATCTCAGTTGAATTTAGACCCAATTTGTACCTATCTCGTCTCCTTGTGGGATCTGGTATCTACTGCGGAACTTAAGTGTTCTTAATTCAAAATCGTATACTCACAACTGTTTGAACAGTTTAAACAGCTTCAGGGAAGCTGTTTAAAACAAATATTAAAAAAAAAGCTGATTATTGTCTTGAGGTATTGCAAGTTTTTTCATACATTGAATGATTAACTTGTTACACTGCTAAGTCAGATCAGAAGATAAGCTGCTGATTTTGCATCAGATGCTTATCTTGAGAATCTACTGCAAGGCTTGTTATGTGCATTAGTAAAAGTACACATCCCCTTCTCTGAGAATTTTTCTGTTATAACAGTAAATTTAGTTCTCAGAGCAATCATAGAATCATAGGATGCTTTGGGTTGGACCCCCACCTTAAGGGTCATCTAGTTCCAACCCCCCTGCCATGGGCAGGGACACCTTCCACTAGACCAGGTTGCTCAAAGCCCCGTCCAACCTGGCCTTGAACACTGCGAGGGATGGGGCATCCACAGCTTCTCTGGGCAACCTATTCCAGTGTTTCACCACCTTCACAGGGAAGAACTTTCTTACATCTAATCTGAATCTACCCTCTTTCAGTTTAAAGCCATTACCGCTTGTCCTATCACTACATGTCCTAGTGAAGAGTCCCTCCCCATCTTTCCTGTAGTCCCCCTTTAGGTACTGGCAGGCTGCTCTAAGGTCTCCCCAGAGCCTTCTCTTCTCCAGGCTGAACAGCCCCCACTCACTCAGCCTTTCCTCACAGCAGAGGTGCTCCACCCCCTGATCATCTTCATGTCCCTCCTCTGGACCCGCTCCAACAGGTCCATGTCTCTCCTGTGCTGAGGACCCCAGAGCTGGACGCAGAACTGCAGGTGGGGTCTCACCAGAGCGGAGCAGAGGGGCACAATCCCCTCCCTCGACCTGCTGGCCACGCTGCTGGTGATGCAGCCCAGGACACCGTTGGCTTTCTGGGCTCTGAGTGCACACTGCTGGGTCACGTTGAGCTTCTTGTCAATGGGGCCCTGGGAAGTTGGGAATGTTCTTCCTTGGAGTCTTTCAGGCCTTGCTGGACAAAGCCCTAAGCAACCTGGACAAAATTCAGTGCTGACCATGGTTTGAGTAGGAGATTGGCTTAGAGACCTCCTGAGGTCCCTGGCACCCTGAATGGTTTTCAGTCTATAGTCTTTACTCACAACTTCTCTACATGTCTGAGTTGCAGAGGTAACTATAGCTGTATCATAGTGTTTCCAAAATGTATTTGATCCAAAATGTATTTGATGCCAACTCTGCTCCATCAGTTTTACGATTAAGCATATTTTTGGTTTGGGGTTTCTAGGACTTGGAGTCCAAGACTGCAAACAGATTGAATTGTGAAAGAATGCTTATCTTCCTTATTTGCCATTGATGTGGTCATCACGTGTAATCCCATGCTTCCTTTTTCAGTTGACATCAAAACATCAGGTCTCCTGATACTCATCCGTGAGCTGCTACTGGTTATTGCCTATGAGTGAAGCAAATTAGGGACTCCTCCCAATGCTAGAGATGTATTTTTGTTGCCATTTAGGGATTGTAGGAGTAGCATGTTGTCTTTGCTTTGTGTTTCCTTTTAAAATAGAATAGAAACATCCTTCTGAATGGATATGTCTTGCCTCCAGCTTAGTTTTCAGGCCAAATAAAATACCGTGTTTCAAAAGCTAACACAGGTTCGTTCTTCTGACAGTAGTGCCTGAGGGGTGGTTTCTGTCTTAAAAGGGATTTTAACTAAATACTAGTTGACTTATCTTTCGCGCTGTTGACAAGTTTTAGCTGATGGGTCATGTCATTGTTGAAAACAGGCTCCCTTCAGGATAAACTTTAGGGATGTTTCTGTCTTAGGCTTCTCTCTTCACCTAGTAATGTGACCTTAACTAATAAATATTAAACTAATTTCTGCAGCCAGGACAGCTTTAAAGTACCTATTCTTGAGCAGGTGGTAACCCAGTTGTCTCCAGGAGCATTCAAAAATGTTCCTGAATATTCCTCTATGAAGAAGCTCCCTTTTTGTTTCTTGCTTACCAAACATTCAACATGGAGGAGCCCAACACCTAGTTCCATAACTCTTTTCCCAGCAAGTTTCATATATAATTTGGGCAGAATGAAGATGTGGGATTTTGGCAGGAGTGTGTACTTGCAGCATCTGTCTGCTTATGTCTTGCCTGTGAAAGGCATTGGTGTTCCATCTCTGTATGATTTATATTTTTGGTTACCAGTTGCTTTTGCACACTGCATGTAAGAATTTTCCAAAGGCAGAAATCTGCTTATAATACGCTCTTTTGAACGCATCTTTGCATAGGATACTTACTCGTCTTTGGCAGATGGGTTTTGTTCCATCTAAAGAACAGGGCTAGCAATAATTTTGTGGTAGCTGATTTTGTTCTGAACAACTTGTATTAGGAAGCATTAGTACACTCCAGAAATTTACTGAAAAAGCCTGCAAAGCAATGTCTACAGTGCAGGAAATGGGCTGAACCCCAAAACCTGCTCACTTGGACTGTTGTGCACTGAAATATGGGAATCTCATGGAGGTCATTTCTGCTTTAACTGTTCCTAGCTCAGTGAGTGGGGAGTGCTGTGCTGGCTTCTGGGTTCTTGCCCTCTGCTTTTCAAAGATCTTATCTTCTCCATTTTGCTGTTCTCTAACCTTTCCTTACTGATCTTATTATGCATTTAAAAAGTCCACATGTAGAAACAGTAGCATCCATCCAGTGTACTACTGCTGTTTTTTCCGCATAGTTGTTTTCCTTCCAGGTTCACAGAGGGGATTGATAAGGATTATTTAGCCTGTTTCCATGTGAAGACCAGACCCTAGTAATTTTTTCTGTAGCTAGTGGTCTGTTCAGTGAGTACTTGGTTAGCAACCAAGCTACAGCTGTAGTCACAGAATGATTTGGAGTGGGGCAAGAATATATTTTTGACCTATTTCCACCAAGGATGCAATGTCAGTCTTTTAGAAACTGAGAAGATATGACCATCTACGCATCCCTGATCTTTGCATGTATCACATATTTGCAGCAGAGGTGCAGCAAAGGCATGAGACTAGGTGCTTACTTTCCTCTTTGTATTATTTGTGGAAAAGCAGATGTTTCAAGGAGTTGTCCTGTCTTCTGACACATGTGGTGCTAGACTTATTACTGCTGCTTTTGATTGCAATTTTCAAAGTAGTCAACGTAGCCATTTGAGTTGCTTAATTTTTTTAATTTTACTTGCCCACGACTATTTGTGCACTTTGTAATTTGTGTGCTTCGATGTGCTGCTAATCCAAATACAGACAGAATCCAGAATGAAACAATCTGCAAGAGATGGGTCATATTCAGTATATATATATTTATTATAAAAATAAATTCTACTTACCTATTGCTTTTGATACTGATTTGTAACTTTCATCAATAAAAATTTTCTGTTGCTGTTTGCTTGTCGGTAACACAGGTGTTTGGAGAAGGTGAATCGTAAAATGCATTCTGAACTTTGTTAGACTTCAATGTACATGAACTATGTATCAATCGTCTTTCAGATACCTGGCTTACCGCAACTTCATGATTGACACCTATCGCTTAAACCCTCAAGAGTACTTGACCAGCACTGCCTGCAGAAGGAATCTGACTGGAGATGTGTGCGCTGTCATGAGGTAAAAACCATGAATCTTTCAGCCACTGCCTTCACTTTAACAAAAAGAAATAGGAGCTGCGTTAGAAATGCAAGTGGTCCAGTATGACAGCATAGGTGTGGGCAATAGCCATCGTGCTGTTGATTAGCAGTTTCCCCACTTTTATGGTAACCAGACTATTTTATACTGTTCTTTATTTATAAGATTCTGTCTGCTTGCTGAACCATGCCTACAGAGTTTGGATCTTGACTTGTGATTATTTAGGTTCTGATGTTTAGTAAGTATGTGGAGTTTTTTCAGAAATTCTGGTTTTGCAAGTCAGTTATGTCAGTTGTATGGTTGTGCAGCCCTCACAGTCTGTACATTGTCTGCAAATGGTTCCATGCATGCAGCCCTAGCTCTGCTTTGCCTTTGTCCTTAATTAAGTAATTTCCTGTTATCTATAACCAAAAATCTCATGTTTTGTTTTATGCAACATGCTGAAGTGCAGTCAAGTCCACACAAAACTCGCCGTGTGGTTTGTATTGCTATTCATGATTAGTGAAGGATTATAGAAGCTTCTGGATTTGTGTTTGATCCAGAAACATAAACTTCTTCCTTTGCTGTCTCCTTTCTGCAATGTCAAACACAAGCAAGGCTTTAGTTATTCAGTTTTTAATTTGTCACGTTGCTTCATAGAGTACATGCTTTTCTGGAGCAGTGGGGTCTGATTAACTACCAAGTGGATCCAGAAAGTCGTCCCATGGCAATGGGCCCTCCCCCTACTCCTCACTTCAATGTGCTGGCTGATACACCCTCTGGACTTATGCCTCTCCATATCCGCACTCCGCAGGTGAGCCCCGCAGGTTGCACTAATGTGTGTTTGCCTTAGCTCTAGCCGGTATATATCTCAGTAGAATAATTTGTGCGTGATTTGTTGAAAGGTTCACTTTTTTTGTCCATCTAGGTTGAGAGTTTCAGGTAGTTAGAATCTCCAAAACAAATCTGCTAGTATTGTGTGCAAGTGATATTATATAAAGTCATCTCTGTAGACTCATGTTCAACTTCTTTGTTCATTCAGTCTGTGTTCTGTTCAACATTGGTCTGAAAACCTTGAAAAACTTTTAATTCCTGCCTCTCTCATCTTTCTCTTGTAATGTTTGTTCACAGGTTCCAGCTGCTCAGCAGATGTTGAGTTTTCCTGAGAAGAACAAAGAGAAGCCTACTGATCTGCAGAACTTTGGACTTCGCACAGACATTTACTCAAAAAAGACTTTAGCAAAGGCAAGTATGTTAGGATTTTTTTCCCCTGTGCCTTCTGTTAAGCTTTCTTCCTCAAGTGTTGTCCACTAGATGACATTGAGACAACTTCTGTTACATTCCTGTTTTAGATTTCTTACGTCTCAGTGTAGGACACTAAGATGGTTGTGTTGTCTTTATTTCTACAAAATCTGATATCCATGTACCTATCCCAAGGAATTCAATACTGTCAGTCTTCAGACGCTGAACTCTTGTTATGTTATTGCCTGTTTTACCTGAATGGTTCAGAATGAACAAACTGTCCAATAATTCAGTACAAAAACTTGAGATCTTTCAGCAGGGTCTTCAACTATCCTGTTTTCCAAGTCTGAGCAGGATTTTCCAGACTGAGAGAACTAGAAAGTTGCTCGATTACAAAAGTTGTCACAAAACTATTGCAGGGGATGTTTTGGCACTGTCATTGCAATGTATTACATTGGATAGTTAAAGTTTTGAGGTATCACTGCAGTGATACCGGTAATTCCATAACCTCTTGCCTTTCTCCTGCTGCCTGATACCTGTGTGTGTACCTGATAGTGCTCAGAGGTGTTGCAGGAATACCATGTTGGTACTTCAGCATAGCCTTCAGTCTGGAAAGTCTGCAGTGTTCTGCTGATTAGTGCCTCTCTTGGGCAGACATCAGGCTAATTCTGTGTAATTGGTTTCTGTAAGTACAGTGTTCATTGTCCTAAGAGATCATGAATTAACTATTTAAAAAAACCCAATAAAACGAAAACACAAGAGATCAGGATTTATTTATAAAGCCTGATTCCATATCACGTTTCATGGATTGACTTTTTCACTTAGTTTAGGGAGGTATAAATATTCACCAAATTCATAATTTTTTTACTGATTCTAGACTCTGATTCTGTTTACAAGCATCTATGCCAATGAACTTGAGCAGATTTGTTTGCAGAAGTTGATTTCCCTTTTTGTTTTATGTGTGTGGCAGTTGTTTTTTTGGCTGTTCATACCAGCCTGTTTGAGAACTGATCAGCTGCTGGATGACTCACTTTGATTAATGTGTTCTGTTTGGGTTAATGATCTGTCTGAAATGCATCTTGAGATAGGATAGATTTACTTATCCTAAATACCCTTTTCCTTTTGCTGTGGTCTTGCACAAAGACATCCCATCTAGAGAATGGTCTTTCATAAGCAGGTGACAAGCTGCTTTGGTCTTTATTTGGCATGTAATGGATTAGGGTGTCTGTAATCACAGAAGGGGAGGTTTTCACCAAGAGTTTTGTAACTTTTAGAACATGTCAGGAGTTAACCATGAGGTATAGATTTGGGAGCAGCAACCCTTGGAGCAAGTGATTGCTGAATATGCTTGCTGTAATTAATCTGTCTTTTCAGATAGTTCAACTCACTTGTAAAGATTTATTATTTTCTTTACCGAGTTACTGATGAACTTTTAGATAAATGAACTTTTTTGGATCAGCATGCACCTTACACAGTCCAGTCTCTGCCTTGGAAGCAAAGGTTTGATGGGAGCTGAAGTTATGTTGACATAAACCCTATTCTGTTGAGAAAGGCGCCCTTTAAGCTGAGAGAATCCTAGGTGTGCCTGAATCGAGTAATACCATCACCTCAATGGGCAGCAGCCTCCTTTGGCTGTATGGCAGCTGGTGAGGGGGTTAGATACTCCATTGTGTCTGTTGGCTGCCGCTGTCCGTCGGTGTGAACTGTAGAATGCTTTGTGTAAACTGCTTTGTTCTTGGCATAATTTTACTGGTCAAAGTCAAGCTGACCAGCATGCCATCAGCACTCCTACTGGTTTTTATTATTTAGGAAAGTCCTCTGTTCTGTTTGTTGTATGTGCAAGCAAAGATACCTGGGAGCCTGAGAAAAGGGTACCAAATCACTTTGCTTTAGCTTGGAATAAAAGAGGAGTTGCAGGTTCTCCAAGGTGTGTTGGGAAGGTGGGATTTGTAGCCCCCAGCCTCCACAGAAACTGCAGGAATATACTCACCTGCGTGCCTTAGCTATGTAAGTATATCATGTGAATTGAACTGCTGTATGAGATAACCAGGGATTTGTTAGCTGTAGTAGGAAGATTGTGAAAGGTACATGTTTGAGTGGATTGAATAACAGATCGTTCCCCTTTCCTTCTTAATGTTTTCTTTTCAAAAGTTCTGTGCAAAGAAACCTGTATTTCACTTTGGTTTTCCTGTCTTTTGTAGAGTAAAGGTGCAAGTGCTGGAAGAGAATGGACAGAACAAGAGACATTGCTGCTATTAGAAGTAAGTTAATGGAGGGTGGGGGCTAGGAAACCAAAACATGCAGGATATTACATGCTTTGAAAATCTACATATAGGTTAATAATTTTTTTGAAGTGGAGTTAGGTGACAACTGCATGCTTTTACAGAAACTGCGATAGCAAAGCAGAGTTTATAGTGGGAAGCAATCTCTTGAGACCCAACTGATACAGCTGGAGGAGGGGGGTGGTTGACTATCTGTGTATACAAGGCTGCCTTTCTGTCTGTTGCGGTTATGGCTTTTGAATTGGTTAAAGGTTATAGCTTTGCCTCCAAACCGTATCTCTTTATTTGACCATCATGGCTACGAGAATGTTAGCACTAAAAAGAGATGGCAGTAACATCTGTGTACTAGAGGGGCTTCATGTACTTTATGGTTCAGTTCTATCTGACTTGTATCTGCAAAGCAGAAATTAAGTGTTTAAGAACGTTTGCAGAAACTCAAGAGCAGATCTTGCAGTGCAGAGGTCTTTTCATTAACAGAAGTTACTAACAGTATGAAATAAATGCTCTTCAGGTAATGGTTTACCTGCCACTAAGATGAATATTTTGAAATTCTGATAAATTTAAAGGTTCCAGCTATGCCATAGCATGTTAAGGGAAACTGCTAATTTTTGAAGTTGAAATAGTTAAGAAACAGATGAGTCTATTTCCTGCCTCCTGCCACTAAGAAGGGAAGCTCTTTATTTGGTAGCTCTTTAATCCCATACATCTACTCATTCCTTTTGCCACAAAGCTGCACTTGATATATTCTTTAAGCTTTTTCTGAAGTCTACAAGAAATATATATGAGATGACTCAAATCCCATTGGTACTGTAAAAATGAGGTCAAAGAACTGTTAGCACAGTAGAATCTGGTCTTTGTCCCCACATTAAGCAATCTGATGCTCTTGAACCACATGGTAATTGTCAGGTCTCTTGGAGTTCCAGTCTAGGATGAAAACCATCACATGAGGTGCACTGCAGAAGTATGTTCTAGTCTTTCACACTCGCATCAGGGCAGCACTGTTTTTCATAGCGCTTTGTCAGAAGAATCTCGGTGGCCTGAAATAATTAATGTGCTGCCACTTCCTATAAAGAAATTATCATCTACCTAGCTTTCTTTTATATGAACATTTTCTTGACATAGAGGGTGGGTGGTTGATTTTTTTCCTTGTATGTAATTCAAGGTTCTGGTATAAGAACTCCAGTTTGGGCGCAGGGGGGTGTGTGTTTTTACTTGGAGAGAGCTTAAAGCAGACTGCAGTTGTGTGATTGTTCTGGCTTTTTTGTCTTGACATGTGTCAGTAAACCCATTGAAAAGTTAATTTCATAAGGAAAAGCATGGACAATGGATCTTGACAGTGCTTGATGGTGCTGAACAATACTCAGCTTCTGTGTGTGGCTTCTTTTCTAAGCCGAAGTGCCTAATCAGCAGCGTACTTTGATTCAGCCTTCAGAGATATGGAAGTGTGTTCATTAAACAGCCAAAATAGATTTTAATTTTTTTTATGTTAGGTTGATACACACTATTTAGCTGATACTTTTCTATTGGCACGTGGAAGAATTTTGCTTATAGGGTGAAAACAGCTAACATGTCTTTCAAGGCATTTTTGTATGGAGAAACAAGACTAATATCGTGATATGCTGGCTTCTTTGCTTACTAGTAGTAGTATTTAAAATTCATTCTTTTGAACGTTTGTAGCTTATGGTCATACATAGCAAGTAGTAGCCTAATGAAATAATCCAGGTGACGTATTCTTTGTTTTAAAAAAATAAAACAAAAACCTCTAAGTCTTGAGATTACGATTTTATTTAATGTGAGTTTAAATTAATAATGTTTTTGTTCTTCATTCTTCGTGGATTTAACCTATGAATAAATCAGTAAAGAGTATATCAGTTCAAGCATAAGTAATTCAGCTATAACAAGCCAGCTCAGTCCAATTAAATCCTCAGGGTAGCTTTGGGCAAATATATATGCAGTGGCGTTGCAAAGAATAAATCTTATCTAAAATAATTATTGTCCTTCCGCCTGTTGACTGAATAAATTGGGGGGAGGAAATACTGTTTCCCTTCCAGAATCATCTTCCCTGTCACACTTCTTCTCCATATCTCCACAGCTTACTATTATTGCATAGTTAAGTGCATTTTCAGCTATTTATAGTAAGGACAACTATTGTGAGAGCTAGTTCATCTAGCAGAAAAATAACAAGCAACGAAGGAGAATGAGCAAAAAAATCCCTGCATGGCCATGAAAAGCAGAGCTGATCTAATATGCTGGTGTGATTAAAAATGGATAGACAGCGACACATAACTTACAGCACAGAGATGAAATTAGGGAAAGTGAAATGAAGGTTGAATGTTGAACAAATATTTCCCCATGAGTATGACCTAGTGAACTAAGCAATTTCTCATTTCTTTGAACACTTGGGCAAGATCAGACAGAGGTTAGGAGAAAGGTTCATAAGCAGTTAGGGACCGTTGATTCCTGCAGTATGGACCAGGCTGTCCAATGTAGTCTGTCCTTGGTTCATTCCCAGACCAGATTATTCTTTCTTCTGAGCTTTCAAAACCCATCAAGTTGTCTAGCTTGTGGTCTTTAACAGTTCCTGTATTGTTCTTTCCATCCAGCTGAGCTCTGCTGGAGCGCAGTGTTCCCGTAGTCTGGTACTTGCCCAGCTAACACAGTGTTTTGAGGGAAGGTTCCCTCAAAAGACCCTATTCTCTCCATCCAGTGTACCTGAAGATATTCTGGGGTTTCTTCCCTCCTTACCACACAATTTAAGCAGTGAGGCCTAGCTATGAGAGAGAAACTTAAAACTTCAGCCAGGTAAAGCTTAAATCGCTTTCAGGTCAGGGGGGCTAAAAAACTCCTCCTGCTGCAGGCAACTTGGTCTTTTTTTCTTCAATTTGTTCAGTGCCTCTTGGATCTCTTAACACTTTCAGATTTAACTCATCTGTCTTTTTAGTTAGTCCACTTCCACATCTTTGAAAATGCTACTCAGTTTGCATTTTTCCCCAACTGACCTTCAACATCCATGACATGCCCAGGGGTCCTGTTCAAGTAGACTACTTCGGCTTTGAAGAATTCTCATAGCTTATGTTTTAGCTGCAAAAATGCTGAAACACTTTTCCTCCAGAACTGCTGTGAAGAAAACAGTATGTTCAGAAATGTTTTGTGTTGATGAAAAAGACTGGTTTATGTAGAGTCCTGCAGGTGAATGTCTTCTGAATGCACACCCTTCATATATATAGTAACTTGTTTTGTGGAAGTGTGCCTTCCCAGATCAGGGAACTCCTAAGACATGAGGCTGATGGCTCAGTTTCTGTCTTCTACTTGTCACTAGTAACTCTGCTGAAACATCCAGCATATTAACTTTGTGTATTTGTGGGTACTACCCAGACTTGTTGGATGTGTCCTCATTGTGATGTCTGATGGATACAGTCCAGTTGAGTAGCCCATTTGCTCTGAATTCTCCCTTTATGCTATGAAAGGTTGTGCATGTGGAAAGTTAAGTCAGCCTTGTGTGTTACCCTGGAGGTTGAGATTTCTGATAGTTCTCAGCCTTGTGGGAAAGAATTGGAAGTATTGAAAAGCCATTAACTTAACATTCACGCTTAAATGGATATTCTGCTTGGTTGGGGAAACTCAGTTGTCATGAGTAGTTAGTTGAGGAGGATGATTTCTGTGTCTTCTAAACTATATTATACCTGCAAGTAGGTGCCTTAAAGTCCAAGGCAGCCTGCCTGATGGCCAGGAAGTCAGCAAGGACATATCATAGGGATCCTCCAAGCAGTCTAATAATACCTACTTCAAACTCTCTTCTTCCCCCTCCCCAAGTTATTGCTAGAACACCTGCTCGCTTGCTGTGTAGCAGCGCAGGAGTTAGCTACCTTTATGTTTGTTGTAGGGTAAGTACAGAACCAGCTTGACTTCCTGGCCAAATACTTTAAACTTAAAAATGAAAGTGGGATCTGCAACTCAAACAAAGAAAGGCGTTTACCACCCTTGC
This sequence comes from Aquila chrysaetos chrysaetos, assembly GCF_900496995.4. Taxonomy (NCBI): domain Eukaryota; kingdom Metazoa; phylum Chordata; class Aves; order Accipitriformes; family Accipitridae; genus Aquila; species Aquila chrysaetos. Next base: position 78,287,877 of record NC_044006.1, on the reverse strand, counting down.
TCAGGTCTCTGGTATTAAATATTTTCAGAAGACTTCTGTTATGACTGTGAGATGCAGATCCCCTTTTCATTTTTAAGTTTAATGTATTTTTGCCTAGGTCTCAAATGGCTTTTTACTTTTTCTAGGTGACTGGACCATGAATCATCTCAGTAATGTAAAAGTTAATGGTTCAGGATACTTCAACACTTATTTTATGCTATCCAAATGCTTAAATAATAAAAACAGTTTTCAGGGAAAAAAAAAAGCACTTGTTAAGGGATAATATTCTATTAGGCTACCACTTTGGGTTTTTACAGTACTAGTTTGTTAGTTTTTCAAAAACTAGTGCAGGGACTTCAGTAGCTCATTGTTATTAAATTGCTTTGTTAAGACTTTTCTTAAGTAAGTTTAAAAGCGACTGAAATTCTGAATTACAAAATCTTTTATTTAATCTGGAAGTCCTTACTTTATCAGGTGGCTTATGTACATAATAATGATTTGTTAACCTGAATGCATAACAAAAATCAGACTGGTTAACAGTTGCTAGAGAACTTATCTCTTCTGGCCTCATGATACCGAATATATTTTGCTCTTTTCCCCTGGTATATTGGTTTGATGCTCTTTCATTTTCATAACATCTGTTGGATCTAAAAACTGGACTTTACCATCATAGCTAGTATATGTGTGTGAGAGAAATCTTGTTCCTGCCTCAAAGGGCTTAGTGTGTTAAGACATAAATGAGAAAGCGTAAGAGTGCCCTCAGGGGGAGTAGTTATGGGAATTAAAAGAATTGGTGAGACTTGGTAGGATAAGCGAACTTACTTCTCTGTAAAGCTTTTCATGTGAAAGCAAAATGGGGAAACACTAACTATGCAAATATTATTGGTAAATCCCAAATCTTCTGACAATTCTTTTTGCTACAGTAACAGCATAAAACTTGTGTGATGATCCCTGCAGCTTAAATTTAGCTGATGTCCCAGTGAGATGTTCATATTTCTTATGCAGAATAGTTTTGCTACCAGAAAAAAGATGATTTTAAATAGTTGTCTGATCCCGATTTATTGTTCCATCACCAAAATAACTAGTATTGAAAAATCTTTTTGCATAAGGTAGGTTTGTTCCCCCCCTCCTCCCCCCCGAGTAGTCAATGTATATTCAATGATTTTTGTCTTTTGCAGGCTCTGGAGATGTATAAAGATGACTGGAACAAAGTCTCAGAGCATGTTGGGAGCCGTACCCAAGATGAATGCATTCTCCATTTTCTGAGACTTCCAATTGAAGACCCCTATTTGGAGAACTCTGATGCATCTCTGGGCCCGCTGGCTTACCAGCCCGTACCTTTCAGCCAGTCTGGCAATCCAGTGATGAGTACCGTTGCTTTTCTGGCATCGGTGGTGGATCCCCGGGTGGCATCAGCCGCAGCAAAGGCTGCGTTAGGTACGGGTTTGCCCCAGCAATTTTTTTCGCCTTGTCTCTACAACTTTGCCTTTTGTTAGTCTGCTCTTAAAATCAACTGTTTCTAGAGTTTCTTAAGGATGAGTAGTAAGTTGTAAAAACAAATTTACGTGTATGTAGAAAACGGGTCTACTGATATCCAGTTTTGTGTTCTGTTGTTACTGAAACGGCCAATTTACAGGCAAGTTAGAATAGCTCTTAAAGGCCACTGAATGTCTAAAGATGGCTTGCATTCCCCTTTTGTGCTCATTGACTATTGATAGTGTTTGCAAGCACCACCTAGTAGTTGGTGTTACTATGACCACTCTCATTAATAGTTCCTTTCACTTTTTTCCTTATTTTTCCACGTAAAACACAATTTTATAAAATTGGGAAGAGGTTCTTTCCTACTACATTTGAGAGAGAAAATTAACTACCAAATGCAAAAGAAGGAACTTCTATATTTGAGAATTCACTTTGTCATGAGATTTACCTGCACATTGATTGGAGAAAAACGTAACTTTTAATTTGCATTAAAACCCTCACAGTATAACATTTTCTGTGTGATTTTTAACAGAGGAATTTTCTCGAGTCAGAGAGGAGGTACCACTGGAGCTTGTTGAAGCTCATGTAAAGAAAGTACAGGAAGCAGCAAGAGCCTCTGGGAAGGTGGATCCAACATATGGACTAGAGAGCAGCTGCATTGCCGGAACAGGTCCAGATGAGCCAGAGAAAATCGGTAGGCTGTCCATCAAAATGCAGAAATTTCTGCAGATGAGGTTCCTTAGGCATTTTCTTCTGACTCATAATAAACCGTAAGTTTACCTCCAATAGGAGGTGGAAATTGTAGGTAATTCCACAGGTCATTCCACTTCTGCTTGCTGCAGGATTATTAACTCTTGACACCGAATTAATGAACTTAGGACCAGCTTTAGTTTTAGAAATTTGTTTTCCTACTCTCACTACATGGAAATGTCATTGTTTGGGATGCACAGAGTTGAGTGAGCAGAAATACCAGAGCAGAACATTTCATCCTAATTCTGTGGGTATTAGAGTAGTTAGAGGATGCTGCCTTTCTAGCGCTATAGTTATGGTAAAGCAAACTGAATTTTATTGGCTCTTTGTGCTGCAGATGAATCTATAATGTTATATCACACCTTTCAGTAATCAGTTTTAATGTAGGTCTTGTACTCCTGAGTACGTTGCTAACCATGGTGGTAGCAGAAGAGAAACTTTTTATTAAATGGTGGACTGGTACACAATAATGCCACAGTTCTTGGCTCTTGTTGTACATTACACTGCCATACTAACAAGGTCCTGGTTTAGAGCTTGGTTTCAGTTGAGCTATTTTCTGCAGTATTCAGCAGGTACTCTGGTATTATGTCTCTTACCTGAAACCTTGATAGGTGCAAATTGTTTATTCATTACTATGGAGAGTAAAAGCATATATTGTGACAACTCCCTATAAAGTGAAACCTCTTTGTGTAACCCCTTCCTGTTTATTTTGGTTCTCCTTCAACAGTAAAATGAGTAGACACGCACAGTTTGCTATATACCTACTGACTTTCTCAAAGACTTTCATCTCTTCAGTTTGGTACAGATCTACCATCTTGTCAGTAGATCTTTTATTTTTCTCTCCAGCATTGTTGGCTGCTGTTTTGTTCAGCTTATCACAAATCATTTTAGTGAATTTAGTGATTGGATATTTAAAGGCACTTATAGCTTTGGGTAAGAGTGAACAGAATGTAAACTAGATTGACTGGAAGGTTTGATTTGGCCTGTGCTTGTGCATCTCATAGTTGACCTGCTGTCACCCCGTCTAGAGACATGAGCAAGGTGCCAGATTGTGTGATGGGATCGTAAGGGACCCGTGTGTTCCAGTGCTCTTCAGTTATCAACTGCTAGTAATACAGGTGAAGATGCGGGTCTACTATTTATGGTACTTAATGTCCATTGTAAAACTACACTTCTAAATTAGATTTAAAAGTACTGCTTAACTCATGAAGATATTTTTAAATAGAAAAGAAGTTAACAGACCACTCAATCCTTCTGTCACGTTTTTTAGTTCTATGCTCGGTGGAACAGACTTGATGTGAGGCAGCTCAGTGTTTTGGGAAGATGTGGAGTATATGCTTAAAGGGGAACGCTAACATCTGGAATATCTGCTTCTCCCTGTTCTGCAGTGCTCTGTTGCCCAAAACTGACAGCAAAAATTGAAGCTCTGTTGAAAGGGCAAGGCTTTGGGGTTTATTTTCAAGTCTGCTATAAAACAAATCTAGATGTTATTCCATCTGGGACCAAGTTTAATTTGATAAGTTGAGCTTATTTTTAAATAACTAAGTTAAATTTTTCTTCCTGGAGCTTTGTTTCCCTTTTCCATATTCCCCAAGTACCAGTGTCACTGTAGTATGTTAAGGACCTCTGTAACATGTATGCTACTTTGGGTCTTTATTCTTAATCCTGCAGCAGGACCGTGGAAGTTTACCATTGCTAGTCTGTAGGTTAGCCATTTCTCTAGGAGAATTTGCGCACAAGTTGCAGATAGAGATTTTGAAGTGCTTGTCACTTAATATGGGGAGTTTGGAGAGCAGATGACCATAACACGATTATTTCTGAATGAGCTGTGTGGTGAGTTCTATAAGTAATACTGTCCTGTTATAGTTAATGCGATTTGTATTGGGCTGTGACTAATGGAATAAATTAGGACAACAGCAGATGGTTCTCCCTGGGGGAGCTGCTCAGCAAGAGTGAACTGGGTCACTCAACAATCTGCGGTGCCTTCCACCACCAAAACAGCTTTGCACTGGAGGGCATGGGGGAATCCATAGGTTGCACTTGCAGAGGTGTGTTTAATATATTGAAGTATAGTGTTGTGGTGTGTGCAACTTCTGAAATGGAGCTGTGTTTTTGCATGGCTAGACCTGAAGTTTTGTATTTAAATGTCGCTATGGAGAACTAAAAATATCTACTTGGGGTTCCATACTATAATTGAAGTTCATTGGTTGTTATATTTTAGAAATAAATTATATCACAGCTCCATCATAATTTTAAAACTCTTAATATTGCTGAATTACAGGCAATATGGAATGCAAAAGGGGAAAATATGACTGGAACAGATTGCAGGAGCTTAGGTTAATATCCAAGAAACTCCTCTTTAAGTCTTCATTGTTAGTTTTTCTAAAAGCTGATGGTGGTTCCTTTTAAATTGATACAGTAAGGCTTCAATAGAGTTAAGAGGAGACTCAAGTGGTTCAGATGCTGTGGTAAGCATGGTAGACACTGTCTTTTGCTTTCCAAGATAGTGCCCTACTGTAGGTTAGAGTACAGTAGATGAAGATGCTCTCTCTGCATCTGTTTTAGTAAAAACGAATTGAGGAGAGCAAACAAGGCATCCTAGCTCTTCAGGCTATCGATTTGGCTCCAGAGAAGGGAAATAGTCAGTATGCCTGTGGTACTTAGCAGTTTCAATTAAGTCTTCACTGAGCATGTGCACTTTCTTAATGACTTTCCAAAGGTGATTAACTACATTGATTGCATATATGCCTGTGTTGGAGGCAGTTACTTGTGCATTTTAGGTCGTATTCTAACAAGTGTTTCACTGAAAGTATTTCTGCTGACACAAGTGTGTGGATGCTTCAAGCTGTAGCTCATCTGTGACAGTAAACACTGAGGGAATGGTGGTCTGATTTACTGGCTCTGCTAAAACTGTAAGCGACTTAAATGGATGATTAAATTTAACATTTTATGGATGATTTTGTATCATTCTCAAATACACATACTAGAAAACTACACACAAGTATACATACACGGGAGAAGTTATTTTGCTTCATTTTTGGCAGGATAATTTCTCTCGTGGTCTCCAGGGTGTGCTTTAACTCTGAAATAATGCAAACGTTGCTAAAATGAACAGACTCCAAGTACTTCATTCACTTTGCATGTATCCAGGTGCCTGTGAGCTAGTTCTGCACCACTGGAGAATTGAGCCCATCAATCCTCTTGTGATGAACTCGTGCAGCTGGCACGAAAGCTGCAGCAGCTTTCTGTGAACTCTCCACCCTTCTCCGTGGAAGCCCACCTGGTTATTGTGCTGTACGCCCATGAGCTGCATGAAGCAGAAACAGACGAAGCTCTGACAGCTGTGGAGTCATGACTTACTGTGGAAAATGTAAATTACGGTTTAGATAATAGCGTAATTATCATATTCAGACCCAAGAGTTTTCCATAGCTATAGTATATTTCCTCTCAATTAAATACTAATATTCAAGCCTGACTTTTGACAGGTTGTGTGTGTTGCCTTAGTAAAAACAGAGGAGGCTAGGATGTCTTGAGGGCATCTTTAAACTATTTGCTGAGTTGAAACTCATGCTAGTGATTCTGTGCATTTCTATGTGGTGTTTTGCTTATTGTTCTTCTGATGACAATGGAGGTTATGTATCTGCTCATGCTGCAAGTGTCTGTTTGCTTGTAATGCAGTAAATTCTTGCCATGGAAATATTTAATAGTTTTACTTGTTGACTTAAAGTCAATTTAACTTCTCTGTAACGTCACTGGGCTTCATCAGAAGTCATAAGTTCTTCATGTATTAGAAATCAGGGCTCTGTGTTCTTGGAGATAATAGGCAAAACAGAACAAGCTTCCATAGAGACAGAAAATATTTGCTGCTTCAGGTTTGAAGAGAGGCATGGAGAGGCAATGTTCCCTGGTCTGCAAGTGGTTTCTTGTTTCTCCCTCTTGAAAGATGTCTTGTGGTGTCTCACAACCATCTGCTTCTTGCTGATTCAAGAAGTACCGTTAATTTGATTCCCCACATCCCGCAAGGTATAATACCAAACCTGCTGAAGAGGGTTAAAGGCATCATTGTGCCATGTAAAAGGGATTACAGGGTCTTTCTCATTAAAGGTAAGTCTTCAGCTTTTGTAACAGGGACGTGTATCTCCAACTAATCAATTCCTGTTTGCATTGTCTGTTAGGTATTTTCATTAACCTCATTAGATCATACAGAAAAATCAGTAAGGTTGTGTTCATATCCAACTGAAAGGCAGGAGTTGTTTCTGTCATTCTCATGCAGAGTCAGAAATGGTTTGGGTTTTTTTCTGATCCTTTCTTGTTTAAATTACAGATTAATTTTTATGGGACTCTTAATTGTTTTGAGGTACTTTCAGCAGCCTGTAATTTAGAAGCAAAAAACTGCCTCAACCCAGGTAAACTTATTTAACCCCTAAACTAATAATTGATAGCTTTCATTTTCCTTATACATGTAGTATTTCAGCATGGCCCCCTCGATGTACACAAGTGCAGAATGACTTATTCCAGTGGGAACTGCAGAGGCATAGCGCTGTCACTGCAAATAAGGGCTTAGTAGCTAATACGACAAAACAGTTTTCAAAAACCATTGACTACAACCTGCCTAAAGTTGTCATCCTAATTTTAAAGTAACATTTATTATTACAGCCAGGACTAGAAAACCTAAGTTAAATCAGGATATTCACAATAATCTTACTGTCATACATACATACCTTCTGACTCTTTGTAGCTGAGTATGTCCCTCTAATGTAAAAGAACACTTTGTTTTGGAAAGTGTCTGTCAAATGTTTTGTGATGCAAGGGAGAGTCCAAGGGCAGTTTTCCTTACTGTGAGATGCTCTATGTGCTTTTTTCTTTGAGAAATTTTTCTCTAAAGGTTGGATGGAAAGGAGTTTGTCTTTCTGGGGTGTCCTGTTTGCCTTGGAACTTCCTCCGCAGCAGTAGTCGCTTGACAACTCTTACCATGGTCTACAGATTGGTCTACAAATTTTTCCAGAGAAACTGTGGATGCCCCATCCCTGGTAGTGTTCAAGGCCAGGTTGGATGGGGCTTTGAGCAACCTGGTCTAGTAGAAGGTGTCCCTGCCCATGGCAGGGGGGTTGAACTAGATGATCTTTAAGGTCCCTTCCAACCCAAACCATTCTATGATTCTATGAAATAAAAAAAAGGAATGTTTAATAAAACTTGCCCCAATACTTGCAGAGAATTAATACCAAATGCTTGGAATTTATGATAATGCTTGACATGTGTGTAGTGCATCATAAACCTACACAAACTCATTCTGTGCTCATGTCTTCAACTGCCGCAGCAACTCATGCACTGCTGGACACTGCTTTTCTGAAAAACTTTACCTTAAGATGGGAAACCTTGAAATGTGTCGTAATCAGAAAACAAAACCCACCACATTCAAAATTGAGTTTAGAGTAGAAAGGCAGTTCAGTCTTACCCGAAAGACACAAGAACAAACTGACTTTGTGAGTAGAGCAGAAAAGCCCATGTCTTACAGGACTTCATTTTATGGCATTTGTAGGGGCAACTTACACAATTATTGCCTTACAGCTTTCTCAATGTGATTCAGAATCTAGCAAGGAGTACTGTCACCTGTGAAGTTTTGCATTCCTTAGCAAATCATGTGCAATTGTGTGACAAGAACCTTCTAGGGAATTTTTTCTCCTCCCTTGGAGTGTATATGTGAAGCTGCAGGTTTCTGTAGGAACTCCTTTGGACTAGAAGCCTTCAACAAATGAGGTAGTAGCCTGATGGTTGAGATGCTCGGTGCTGATACGGGATGCTGAGACTTGAGTCTGGAGATTCTAGTCTGGAGAACTTCAGCTTCAGGTTCTCACCTTCCAGAGTAGTGAACAAATTATCAAGTCATTAGCTTTTAAGAGACAGAAGCCTCCCCGTTCTGACTTAAAATTGTCTACAGACTAGAGCTTTTCTGGCCAGTTTCACTCTGACCTGGAGTTTTGTATGAAGCAGAACTTAAGAATTGATCCACTTCTCCCTGTGGTTAAGTTTTGGGTTGTTTATACAAAATTATAGACTTTTTACTTCAATTACACTGTATCCCAATACTAGGAATCTTGAAGTTCTTGGTGTTTGGGCTAAGCCACACCAGAATGAAAATTTGTGTATTCCTGTGCATTATTTTTGTAGTTTGAGCTCATGATCTTCCACTCTACCAACTCAAGCACACTTGGAGTGTTCTGTACTGTTTCTGCTTTTTTTGCTAAAGGAGAGAATAAAGCTTTCTTTGTAAAGCTTTCTCTTTCGTTTGCTAGGAGGGATGACACTTCTAAGCCCACTTTGGAGCTCTGCTTCTAGGCTTGAAATAGCTATCTGACAAAAATCTAATCTAGATTTTCCCTGTGACATTATTAGGTCACTAAATCCTAACTCTGAAATAAAACTTCTGAGGAGGTATGTCCCCAGTCTCCATAAATTGAATTATGGTGGCAGATACTTCAGATAAGCAGGTTTATCATCTTAAAATAAGCCAAGAGGAAAACCATTATCTTTCAGTCAGACAGTTTAGTATGTTTTTCTTATATATGGAAGGTACTTTTGTAAAAACTTCTCTACAGTTGTTGCTGTTAAAGCAAAACACTCTGTACACCTGTTTTTCTTCAGTGTAGCACAGGGGAATTACCAGTAAAATGAGGATTACTGAAAATGAACGCCCAACACCAGCTAATGTCTTCAGAAGCTTAGAGATGGATCAGGGCTTTTCACCAGCAGTTTTATATTGGTATGGCAGCATGTGTTGGAGTCCATGATCTAAATAAGCTCCTTCTTTAATATCCTGTACATTAAATTGTACTAGAGTCTGTTCTACAGAACAGAAACGAAGATCCTAGACAAGGTGTATGAGATTGTGCTGACACTTCCCTCTTGTCCATTATTGCAGAACAGCTGGGTGCTGCAAATAAATCAGGATTTCTTGGACTTTTAAATAATCCATATGCAAAATACCAGAAAGTAGTGGTACATTATTCAGACACCTTCATGGTATTCTCCATCAATATGCTTGTTGTTATCCTCTTATCTCAGAGGCCTGCTATTATTAGTAGGAACACTTTAAATAAATGCTTTGTAAAGGAATAACTTAATGAATGAACTAAGGTCTAGCAGGGAGAGGTGTGTCCTAAGCACAAGAATATACTAACTGCTGTTAGAACACTCACTTCTCTTCTGAGGTGCATGCATCCAGTGCGTGGTACCAGTGATTTTTTTTTTTATTATTATTTTTATTTCTCTTTTCTTTTTCATTTTGGTCTTGCATGTGTACCAGTTAGGCTGTTATCTAGTCTTCTGTTCTGGATGCTGAAGTTAGATGGGATAATAACTTAACTGGTCAGCTGCTACTCAAAAAGCAATCTGTAACGCAAGGGTGCCTGGCTCTGTTTTGGCAGAACTCTTCAGATATCTCTGTAACAGCTATTTGAATGCCAAACAGACAGTAAATAAGAGGTTACAAGCTTGAAGAGCTCAGTCTAGCCAGCCAGAAAAAACCAAACAAAATGAGCAATAGCAGGAAGCCCGTAGCTGTGTATTGAAGCTAGGGTTTTTTCATGCTTGATGGTAGGGCACTCTGAAAGTGCTTGCGGTCAAGGTCAGGCTTTTATGGGTGTCTGGCAAACTTGTTTTGGGTTCCAAATATGAAGGCGTAAGAGGCAGTGGGTGCTGTCTGGACCCACGCATCCACGGCAGTGAGAGAACCTGCCAAGTGTCCAAATAGCTCATATTATATACTTGTAGCTTCTTATGACTGTTTCCCAAATGACTTGTACTCTTCTGTTGTGATCTCTGAGGAGAGGAGTGCTTCTTTGGTCAGACACTAGGTAGAGATTTTTGACGACCAATTCAGAACCGGAGGCTGCAGCGGTGTAGGTGAGCTGCCTGTGCTCTCTGTAGAGGTCTCCTCTGAACGTGTGCTTGGCACGCTTCTCTTTTTCCATAAGGAAGTACTTCATGACTCCAGTATGGGAACCTTGGCTTGGAGCCAGCCTTGGCAGAGGCTGTCACGTGTGATTCCTCTGAAGATTCAGGTCATGGTGTAAGGCTGAGGCTCCACCTCCTGGAGAAGTCCAGGAAAAGGTTATTGCCCGGACAACCCAACTGGTGGTGTTACGGAGAGCCCTGTTGTAAGCAACATCTGTCGGCAATTCCTGAAGCCACTGGGGAGAAGTAAGAGCTCACCCAATGCTGTTATCTTCTTCAGCATTAGCACTGAAGGTGCAACTTGGCTGTGGTTTTTCAGAGCATCTTGGAAAGCATGCTTTTTAAAAAGCGGGGAGTTGGGCAGGCTATCCTGTGACAACATTGTCAGGAGGTGTGTTCGTTCATCCTCAGCTCTGTTTCTTATTTGTTTGTTTGGCTATATTTTGGATGCAGAGGAAACTCGGAGCTTTCAGCTGGTAATTTATGTGCTTTTCTTGCTTTATATCTAACCAACAACCAGCTCTTCTGCTCAAATGTGATACACATCTTATTTAGCACCTAACTAGGCAGCTGCAGTTGGGCTCTTGAGGAGCTGCAATACTGCTTTTTTCAGTGAGAAGGCAAAGAAAGTGTTAGGGTTTAATTTTGATAATTTCATTGATCCACTTTCCAGTATAAACCCACAAGTACTGGTGGTATTACAGCTGAGGAAGAAGCAAGAGAATGAATGGTCAAGGTCTGAGAGGACCGTCCAGGAACAGTTCTATCATAGGACTATACCTTTGGGGCCAGATTCTTTGATTTAAGCTTCATTGTTCAATTCAGACTCAAGCATGTGCTTTGAATGTATTTCTGAGGGCTTGGATATGATTTCAGAGTGCTTTGGGGAGAAATGTGTTTGGAGGAACAGCACAAAGAGCCATACAGGACTGGAGAACCAGTTGGTCATCATGTTTATGCAGAGCAGCAGGTACAAAGGGTGTGAAATGAGGTTTCACCGTGCAGGGTTTCACATCAAACCAGCGTGGAGGATAACTGCTCGCTGCCTTGAACTCTGGTGGGTTTTGGGGCCAGAAATAACAAGAGATCCTTAGTGTTTTAAGAACAGTGTCAGTGCTTTAACAAGTTTGCTACTGCTTAATGTTACTCTGGTGTTGAATAATTATTTTGAAGTCTGCTTTGGAGAATTCTGGTATTTGCACCACCTGCAAAATGGAATTTAAATCTTCAGTTGACCTGCAGTGCATGACAATGCCTCTGGATAGACCTTTCATCGAAAGCAGCTCAGGGGATCTTGTGCTAAGGAGGAATTACAAGTCTGGCAGCACCGTAATTGAGGTTAATCACGTAACTGACAACCATCTACAGAATCAAATTGCCTGTATTGGGAAAAACATTTTATAATACCATGACTTACCAATGGGAGTTACTGTATGACTTGAATATTGCAGAACTGTGCATCGAACTGTCCTTTATGTAGCTAAAATGGATAGATTTGGTGGTGTCTCTCTAGATGGGTAAACTAGGGGTTTCAGCAGAGCATAGATAATTTAATGTTTTCTTCTGCTTGTTGGACTGAAAAGAAAAACCAGTTAAATTTAGATTTGCAAGTAAACTTGATTTTTAAACTAAAATTAGTGTAATAAGCTTTAGTCTTCCAGGAGTTTAGTGTTGTGGCTTTCTTTAAACCACTGTTAGAGAACAGAAAATTTTAGTTGACCCTGAAATATATGTCGAGTGTGATAAATGGATGTTATGGCAGTTCTAAATATTTTACTTACTGCTTTTCTCAGATGGAGCTGAAGAAGAAAAGATGGAAACCGAGACAGATGGGCAACAGTCTGAGAAGGTAAGCTTGGCTCAAAACACTGGTTCTGAAAAGATACTTCTGACACTTACGAACCTGAATTGCTACGTTCTAAAATACCTGATAAGAAAGGTAGACAGTAGTGTGCTGGTCAGTGTATGTGTCCATAGGGAACAGTTTTCAGTCTCCATAGTGCTTCATTTTCTTACGTGTGATTTAGTCTCAAACCGTACAGAGACAGTTCTTTTGCTGGGCAAACGTCAATGAGACATTGGTGTGTTGTTTTCTAGTCCTGAGGAAAAAAAGGTTGGACTGGATGAAATGTAAACTGAGTGACACCAAATGAATTTGAGACTTAAGCTGCAGAAGGACATTGGTACATTATGGTTCATGACTCGTAGTGGTCTAAAGCAAGCATCACTTTGAAGTCTTGCCCTAGAAAAGTTTGTCTTGTGACTAATAGCCTTCCCAAAGTTGAATGCAGCCTTCAGCTCTGATGAGATCAGAGACATCAGAGCTTTCCAGGAAACGGGCGAGTTTGGGTTACTTGCAGTATTTGGCAACCGTTTCTGAGTGCGGGGTGTGGAGCTGAACAGAGAACCTGAAGGAGACTATTGCCCCAGCTGCATTGCAGCTCTCCAGTGGCAGTGTGAGTTAGGTACCTGTTCGGTCTGCATGATTGCTTGCAGCTTTAGTGGATGTGGGAGGATGAGATCTGTCTGACTAAGGTTGCCTGTAGCTGAGCTGGTCAATAAAACTCCTCGTTGCAAGAAGTCTGGGCTAACTCTTGGTTATAGATGTGTGTATTGTGTACTCTTGATGTTGGGTATGATGCATCCTGCCCATAAAGATCAGATATTTAGGAATTAATTCCTTCAACCTGTTGATAGTGCCTGCAAGAATGCAGTTGTTTTGGGCTTTTTCATAACCCCATGTCTGTAAACACAGTACCTCTTTCCAGATAGTCTACAATAATGGCACTGGCTGTGTTTGTTTCAGACCTGAACTGGAATTTAACTAATATCCTGGAATTAGAACATCGCCCTGTTAAATAAAAGGTGGTAGGCACTTACTGAGTCTGCAGCAACAGGTGGTATTTCTGTGTTGCCTGCTTCATCAAATGAATGAGATAAAACTAACCTAATGGCTGCGGAGTGTAGTCTTGATGTTACTTCTCACTCTGTTTTCAGGTAGTTCTTTTGCTGCCTTTCTGATAAATAGTCAGGTACACTTAGGGAGACGTAAGTGTAGAAGACTTGGTCAGAGCATGAAAAGATGCATTATTCTGTAGAGCAGAGTAAATGAGAAACATTCAACTCAGTCTGGAGTATTTTGAAGGGGAAAATGATGCTTTCAGTGTTAAGCATGAAGCTGCTGCTTGCTCTCTTCCACCGATTCCTGGACAGAAGCACCTTCCTATAACATGTAATTTAGTTGTAGCATTTATTGCCACAGGAGGCTGTTGTGACCATGAGTTCTGCAGAACTTGGAGCTGTGTGGATAGGTGAATACTGTATAAATTATTAACATAGCAGACACTGGAAAGGATATAACACTTATGCACAAACTACTGGAATAAATGGGGGCAGCATGGGGGGTAGAACATGTTATTATCTGTCATCTTAGTTCAGGATTTCTTGTACCTTCAGATGAACCCAGGTTGGCCTGGGTTACTGAATCTGATAGACTTTGTCCAGTATAACAGTTACTTTGTTATTCAGATTTCAGTTACGATTGTCAAAATGAGCTTAAGTAGCAGTCAACCTTTAAAATATAAGCTCTTCCTTTATGATAGTGAGTTAATTTGAAAGCTATAAACCAAGTTAACATTGAATGCCTTCTATAGCTCTCATTTTTCAAACAATCTTTCATCCCATTTAGGTTGAAAACAAAGCAGAGAGTGAAATTGAGGAAGGCGATAAAGTACAAGAAGGAGAAAATGAGAGAAATCCAGAAAAAGAGCAAGACAGTGAAGTGACTGCAGACCCCAAGCCAGGTAATGGTTCCCAGCTGTTCCTCAGGCTGTGTTAGCTTTAATAGCCTTCCTCTAAAGTAGTTGGAATAGACTATAAACTCAGCTGTGGCAGAAATATTTCCTCTTGCACATCAGGCTGCTTCATGGTTCAGTAGTAAATATTCTAGTTTAATTTCACTGCAGAGTTCAGGCACTAAATTCTTTCTTGAACTCATTTTAGACCTCAGCTGAGCTTTCTTGCACCGTGTGTAGTGACTGGGTGAAGAAATTGCAGTAGCAAAGTGCGTGTAGGTCATATAAATTTTCTTTTGCCTGTATTGCACACCATTTGATCATTTTTGATGCAAAGAAATGGGACTGCTCACTTCTACCCTTAGAAGTTAATATGTTAGCTCAGTGTCCCTGTGAAGTGATGCAGAGCCTTTATTTTGACAGCCTAAGGGGTACCGGGTTTTTTCTACATAAGACATTATTCTTCTTATTTATTTTTAACACGTTCCCCTTGTACCACATGGATATATCGTTTTTCCCTGGAACTTAGATTCAGTATTTTAGCACAAGGTAGAACGAGAAGCATTTGGATTTGATGTAACAATGGAGTTGATTTGGAAATGCAGCTGAAATTTTTCTGATGAGAGTAAGCTGATGGCAGAGTTGAATTGACAGGATGAAAAATAAAAGCATTTAAAGTTGCCCTATTTGTTGGATCAGATCCTCTTAGACTAGAATTGTTCCCCTGTCAGCATTTGGACGAATAGCAGTACCATAACGTAGGAATGTGACAGCATGTGGATGAATTAATTTGTTTGACTAACAGCAGCGTGCGTAGTGTAATTCCTGTCCTGACGCGATACTGTTAACAAGGGGAGAATGCACGTAACGGACTTGGCGGGAAATCTCTTTCAGAAGAAAAGGAGGCAGAAGAGAACAAGGAGAACGTTGATGCAAGCAAAGACAAAGAAAACGAGGCTGGGAAGAAGAAAGTGGAACACGAAATCTCGGAAGGAAACGTAGCTACAGCTGCAGCTGCTGCCCTTGCCTCAGCTGCCACCAAAGCAAAGGTTTGTTTTACACAAATATCCATTGGCTTGGTTTCCAGTTCACATTGGAACTCTTCTTAAAGTGGTCCTTTGTTCCAGATCTGTGCGGTTTCATGTTCTGATCTCTAATACCTTGAAGGAGCACAAGTGCCATCTTCAGTTTCTTCTGCTTGAACTCCTAAGTGAAACAGTGTACAGTTTTAATTTAGGTGGCTACTTTTATGGTTATGAAGTCGATGAACATCCCTAAGAAGTAGCCCCAAAATATGCTTGTCATTTTTGGGAAGACTTTTCTCTGCTCGATAGGTCTGGCTGTAATGCTGAGGACATAGGTCTGGGTGATAAAACGCTGATGTTGCCTTTTTTGCTGTGCCACCGGCTGTTCGGTGGACTTCACACAAGCCTTCTGTGCTTGGGCGCTTTGTCTGTAAAAACAATGTGATGTTCAATTCTAGCATTACAATTTTTTTATAGACAGCTTAATGATTTTTGTGTTAAGAGGTACCGTGTGTCTGTTAAAAGCATGTTCTTGTCTTCCTATCATTAAACTTCTGTTTGTCTGTAGTCTCTTAATGAGCTGTGGTTTGAATCAGTGTCCTATCTAATAGCTTTTCTTTACCCTATAATTACTAATTGCATGTTGTCTTTGATTTTCTTTTTGCAGGAACGAGACTGCCTTTGCTTCTTTTAGAATATCTTTTTCAAAATCCATTTTCTCTCTGTGTTTTTTGTTTGTTTGTTTGTTGTGGGTGGGTGGGTGGGGAGTTAATTCAAGTTGCAGTTTGGGTTTCTTAATTGCTCTTGGACTCAGTGCCATGTTGCATGTCACCTACTTTATAGATACCAAAAGCAAAGCATGGATGGTGTTTATTTCCTGATGGATTTCCAGGACCTGTTAGTAGCTGTAATGAGGTGTTGCATATGTCGTACTGACTTTCCCAGTCTAATCTTTGACTCTTATAACTTTAACTTTAGACTTTTTTTTCCAACTGCATCATATATATTGGGGACAGTGTGGTGCTATGTTTTGTCATGGATGATACAGTCCCTCCTTTATGAACCCATGAGATCTGAGGATATTTTTAGTTATTACCTTTCAAGCCAGGTTCTAAAATCAGAAGTTGTGTGATTTCAGTGTTACTTAGTGTCAGAGCTAGGCACCCTGTGGAATCCCACTTTTCAGGCAAACTTCAGGTTCGTTATTTTGGTGAAGTGCGGAGTCCTAACTAGCTCCTTGTGCATCACTTTGCCTGTCTGTCTCCAAACCTATGGTGCTCCAAGCACCAAGCTCTTTTACAGAGAATAACTTACTTTCAGTTCAATCACACTTAGAGATATTTTCAGCCAAGTTGGAAAAACCCCAGCATATATATATAAGGAGGCATGAAACTTAATTTCTGTTTTATGGAAGCTACTTGCTCTAAATAAAGATGATCTCCTACTTTCCTTCCTTTGGTGATAACGAGTGCTAGAGGGAGAAGGGACTTGGCTAATGGCAGTTTTCATTATGGCAATAATAATATTCTAGAAGAATTTTAGCTTTATATTCCAGGAAATAATATATTATAATTAGGACATTCACACTTCAGAGTAGAATTCAAGTTCAGCAGGGATTTCTCTTTCCACTTGCACTTAAAAACCCAGACAATGTTAAGGCTTTCAGTGAGCTGTATCTTGTCTGAGAGGGTAATTCAGTTCTTCATAATAAACTCAAGACCTGGCCATGTGAAGAGCTGTTACAGAGTTGTTTTTCTTACAATTTTCTGTTGGAGGAATATTGCAGTTGGCTTCTAAGAAGAAACAGGGGTTAAAGGCAGGCACTTGAAGTATTTTTTCTTTTGGGATAAGTGGCTTCACCAATAAGGTGTGCTATTTGAGAAATGATATCCAGTGAATGTGTACATTTGGGGTGAGACTCTATATTACTACATATAGAATAGAGCAACAATTTAAAATGTGTTTTTACAGGTTATGGCTTCTGTACAAACAATATTAGAATTTAAGTCCCTTTTCCTCGTTTTCTTCTCAGATTCCTAAATCAATGTAAGCTATTTTTTTCCTTTCTATGCATAAGTAGCACCTGGTAGAAAATGAACTCTTTCCTGCAGATTGCTCTTAGCTTTTGTCCAGGTGTGATTGAGCTGCAGAGCTTCTGCTGCAGGTCTTGATCCATCGCTTACACTGCCAAAGAGGACTGTCCTGGTCATAATTTGATCTCCTGCATAACATTGATCTCATGACTTCCTGAATTCATTTTGCTGTAGCTGTGATTGAATACATCTTTTCTAGGAGACACTGATATCAAAACTGCCAGTGATGCAAAACCTTCTGTAATTGTCCATAAGTTTTTTTTCCATGGGTGGTAAACTTTGCTGATAAGCTTTATTCGAAGTCTAACGTGCTTTAGCCACTAACTGTTGTACCACTGCAGCACTTTGCCTACTGGATTAAAAAGCCTTTGATTTTTAACTGCTTTTTTCATTTGTTGTAGGTATTTGGAAACGTAAAATTCAGGAATAGAAGAGACCCTGTTGCTAAAATCACTTTTCTTCTTTTTGTAGGCAGCTACATCCCATCTTCTGTTTATAGGCAAATCAAATTATGTCTTTAATTGGTTCCTTTTTGCTGCTGCTCTAGAAACTCACTGTGGGACCTTTTGCATCTTATGCTTGAATGTACGCATGACAGGACTTAATTTTTCGTATTGTGTGCCTTAATTTAGATAATTCTGTGTTACGTGCCACCTTTATTTCTTCTGTTTCATTTGTGAAAGACAGTCTTATCCCCTCTTGGCCTCACAAAACAAAAGCTAGGTGAAGCATCTAGTCTCCTTTCACAAAATAGCAAGAAGGAAGGAAGAAGGAGTAATTTTCTCTGCCTGTTGCAATTTCAGCTAAACTCTCATGTGTGGATGAGAAGACTTCAGCACAGTATTCCAGTGAGATGGTGCTAGGATGCTGTCCATTTTCCAGAGGTCTCTTGTGGTCTAGTTTTACAGTTGTCTATACTGGTTGTCACACTCATGCTCTTGCTGTGATTAGCTAATTTCACAGCTAATGCTGGGTTTAAGAAGATGAGGGGATGGGCTAGGTTCTGTGAAACTGCCTGTAATGTGTGTGTGCTCAGTCAGTAGCAAGTCTTGTGATTCCTTCCAAGTTTATCAGTATTCACCCAGAAATAGAATTGCTGAGCAGCGAAACTAGAGTCAGTATTGTGGCAATGGGCATAAGCCCAGGTGCAGAGGCACTCGTGGCTATACTTGTGTTTGGGACTCTTGTGTTTAAATAGTAAAGCAAAGCATTGTTCAGTATCTGCTCTCAGCCAGAAGCCAGGTCCACTGGCTGGATTAGTGATGCTCAGGTC
This sequence comes from Aquila chrysaetos chrysaetos, assembly GCF_900496995.4. Lineage (NCBI taxonomy): Eukaryota > Metazoa > Chordata > Aves > Accipitriformes > Accipitridae > Aquila > Aquila chrysaetos. Next base: position 78,269,531 of record NC_044006.1, on the reverse strand, counting down.
ATTCAGAATTGCTCTTTCCCAGGATAATGTCACATACTGTCTTCTTTTTTGCTTATTTATGACTTAAGGTGGATGCACCAATGTGTTTATCAGGCAATTTAAATCACCATTAATTTTGTCTTACTATTTTTTTTGTCCGCTGCAGAGTTAGTAGTGACTCGTTCTTTGTCCATGTGAAAGCACTGGGTAATGCCAGGCTAAGGAGCAGTCTCTTTAGGAAAAAACTTGAATGATTATTTCCTTTCTAAGGTATATTTTGAGACCTGTCTTTTTACCTAGTCATGTGCCTTGCTGGTTTTATGTTAATCTGGTTTCATTTTAAAATTGCACACATCAAGCAAGGCAAAATGACTGTCCTAAGCTGTGTGTATCAACAAAGGTACTTCTGTCACTCTTATTTTTCATACAAATGAGTTTGTTTTACTGAACAGTATTAATTGACGTCTAAATTTTCAGCCATTCAGTTACTTTATTTCAAATGTGTGCACCACTGGTCATTATTTAACTGAATAGCGTACTTGAATTTCACAGTGGCATGCTGTTAGATGAACTTGGGGGATCACTCTGGTTCTCTCAGACTGTACCTGATTTTAAATTAAACTTAGTGAGAGCCTTGAATGTATGTTATCTAAACTTACTGAAGACTTGCTTGAAGACTTGTGGGTTACCAGAGGTGAATGCTGTCAAATGACACAACATATTAGTGATGGAAACAGTATCATACATTTTTGAGAAATTCTGTTTATAATTAGGATTACCAGCGAGTTTTATAATGCTTCCTTTCTCTAGCTCAGTATTTCTCCCAGTTCTGAGCCAAGGTCTGGGGCACAGCTTGCTAAATATGAGTCTCTGTTTGCAGCTTGAGCTGGATGAGATCCAGCTTTCTCTTTTTTCCTTCTTCCCCTCGGCCCTCACCTTTCCCTTCTCAAAAGCCAATCCTCTTTCCCCCTCAACCCTTGGATGTGTCGGTAAGGCTTTGCTTGGACGCTATGATTAGGAAACATCCTTTGACTATTAATACAGAAACTCCCAAGCAGTACACATGGTGGGTGTTTTGAGTGTTTTTTCATTTTGAACAGCAGGCTTTTAACAGAAGCTAGTAGAAAGCATCATTAACATGCCTTTCACACTTGGAGAATGTGAAGCACTTTTATAAGCTGTCTCATATATCACATATATATACACACACACACACATATATATATATCCTGTATCATTTATGTGTAAGTGTGTATATGTAAATGGGGTAAAGCTAAAGCCTTGTGAAGAATCTGTTTGCCTTTTTCTGCAGTTTGCTTTTGCAGTTTAAATACAGCTTTGCCTTCAGCTTTCTTCTGCAGTAGGAATACTGTGCAACCTGGTTATAAAAGGAAACTGGAGATTTTTTTTTTTAACAGTTTCTTCTAATACCTGTGTAGAGATTTCTCTGCAAGCTCTCCCTAGCCTGAGGTGAAACTGCTGTGCTGAGAAAGCTTATGGTTTAGTGGTGTGGTGGTGCATGTAATGGGAATATGCTTAACTAGATACATAGCTTCTCATTTACTTGAGCAAAAAATATTTTAATGGCAAAAGCATGCAAGAGTCATCTCACTGTTTTTGTGGGTCGTTCCAGGTAAAAGCCTCCAGTGTGTGTTTTGGTGACAGCTTTTTGGATGACCTACAGCTGACTCGGTACAACGTACCCTTGCTCCCTCATTTGCATTTCCACTGAAAGTGCTCTCTGTTGCACGGCACTCGGAAGGCTTCGAGGCAAAGCTGGATTGCTTATGAGTACTGAGCATCCACAATACCTCTCATATTAAAACTTGACACCTATTTATTTGATTAAAACCTTAATAATCTTCCAAGGGCTTCTGGTTCCGAGCATAAGTTTGATAATCTAATCCCTGTTTTCTGTCCAGAAGTGGAATAGGATGGCTAATGCTAGATACAGGCATAGTTGGCTTATTTGTTCCTTTAAAGTGCTTTATTTTGTGAGATACGTGTAAAGCAAAAACCTGTGTTTTATCCTCAGCACCTAGCAGCGGTGGAAGAAAGAAAGATCAAGTCCCTGGTTGCCCTTTTGGTGGAGACACAGATGAAAAAGCTGGAGATAAAACTTCGCCATTTTGAGGAGTTGGAAACCATTATGGACAGAGAGAAAGAGGCAGTAAGTAGGGATTCTGGATTAAATCAGTCACTGCAAAGATCTATGTGTGCTAACAGCTGGAAAACTAGCAACTTCAGCTTTATGCAGGTCTTTCTACTTCAGCTGGAATTCATAATTACCCCCTACAGTAGCATTTGAGGCCTCTCCTTCTTTATCCAGCATCTTCCCTTTACCACAAGCAGCAAACTGGGGGTATCGTGGTTTTGCTTCCTAATCCTTACTCCTGTCATCTAAGCATGAATGTGGAATTGGTCCTGAGCCTTTATGTAGGCCTTCTCACATGAATGGTGTCTGACGTAAGAATGGCTTTTCCCTGTAACAAGAGTGAAATGGGAGGAAACCTGACTTCCCTAAGGGAAGGGAAACCAGCTCGCTCTGTCTTTCCTTCCTGCCCCGGTTTAGACTGGAGATTTGGTTTTAAGCGTGTGGCTCAGTTTTTGGAGGGCGTTCTCAGTAGCTCTTGGGAAAGTCCTCAAAGTGAGATGCGGTAGCAGAAAGATATGTGCTTGGGAGCAACAGCTTCTCATTTTGTGGTGATGATGGGTTTGCCTGAGCTGGGGAGGGCAACAGAGCTTCAAGAGAAGGGAAGGAAGCAGTGACATCAGGAGATGGGAAAAGGTGTTTGCTCATAGGGACCAGAAAAGCATCAAAATAGAACAAAGCTGAACTGACAAATCTAATGATGAAGTGTGACTGAGGAGGAGGAGGAGGAGCTGGGCAAGCTAAGCAAGAAGGTTGTTAGTTTCTGTCCTCAATCTAGTGAGGCTGTAAGCCAGGGCATAGGTCTTGATTGAGGTCTAGCCAGCTGAAGAAGGTGGTGACACTAAGAGAGCATCTCTGCGGTGCATCCCAAGCAGGGTTGTATTTATATTGTAGCACTATTAGTGACACCTCACTGGCAACTTGTGTATCCCTAACATCAGGGTATAATGTGGAAGAGATGCTGTCTCTGCCTGTCAGCAGCTGGATTGCGTGTCAGTTACTAAGTGTTCTTTCACATATAGTGCAGCATACTTTCAGAGAATCAGTTTTTCTCCAGCTACTGTAAAGATGACCCAAAACTTCATTTTTATCAGAGCAGTCAATTTTTTTATTTTTCTGTTGTATAGCTTTCTCATTTTTGTCAATAAGCAATTACTCAAGATGCTTTGAAGATATTGACTCATAATGCTAGGGGTTTTCACATTTGTCCTACCGCGTGAGTTTAATGGAATTTACATTCTTACTTTGGCATTAATCACATTGATAGAGTTTGACAAACTGTGGTCTTTTGTTGTAGCAGAATGTCAGCAAGAATTTCTAGATTGCTCGGCATCCTCAACCATTTCAGTGTGGTGTTTGACACTGATTGGCAGCTCAAGAAGTGGACCTAACTATTTTGAAAAGGTTCGCTGTAGATTTCTTTCTTTGGGGGATATATTCTATTAGTGACAGATTTTTTTCCATTTTGAGGCATATGACATTTTCCTTTTTTAAAATGTGCATACAAATTTTTCCCTTGGCTTTCTGATGGTTAAATTTGGTCTTTTCACCTGTCATTGTGGATATCTAGTAGAATAATTAAAGCAAAAAAAATTCCTTAGTGCCATTGCATGCTATGCATATGTCCTTATTTGCTGCACTGGCTTTTTCTCATGGTAAAGGTAAGGCGATTCTAAGTGTTGAAAGAAATCCGTGCTGCAGACTGGAGGGTGTTAGATTTTTAGACAAAACACGTTTACTTCAGAGTTTAAGCTAAAGTAATTTCAGTGCTGTCAACTCTGTGTGTAACCAGGGATCCTGTTGGTAGGAGCCTTGTTGACCCAGAATTTATAATAGCATGTGAATGCTTTCTTTACTTGTTCTGTTTAGGGAAGAGTTACTTGCTGAAGATGAAATTGTAGTACGATGATGGTTATTGTATCAGTATACATTAAGTGCTTGTAATAGTCCCTTCTAACTGTTAATCACTTCACAACACTGTGGAAATGTGCTGGTGCAAATTTGAGGATCGTGAAGAGTGTAGTGTTCATGACAATGTGCCTAAAAATTTGGCTGATTTCCTGAATCGGGTTGTGTAGGGGAGATTGTGTGGGAAACTGATACACGTTGATCTTGCTTAAGGTGCCTAGCCTCACTCTTGCCTGACGTCTGCTGCAAGTATAACTAAGTTTTGAGCGTTGAAGAGCAAATACAAATTACTGATAGACTGCCCACTGGAAAATGTGTTACTAGCCATTGTCTTAATGCTAATCTGTGGGGTACGACTGTAGGTTGTGTCCATAAACCTGCTTCTGAAAGTACTACAACAAATGCAAGAACCTAGTACGGAACCAGGTGTTTTAGGCTCTGCATCAGTTTTAAGACCAGCTCATGTTATAACTTGTGTTTATGTGCCTTTTCCTCTGTCAAACTGTCTTTTCTCATCCTGAGAGGAGGGAATGTGTAGAAGGGAAGTTTTCTCTGGTTTTTCTAAGTACAAGGTGTATTTGCAGGCACTGGATGCTGTTTGGGGATATTTGTAAAGGCTTTTTTTTTTTTTTTTAAGTCTAGCTGGATAGGGTACCATGAAGAGAGCAAAGCTGGAATACAAAAGAGTATAAAAAGAATATAAAAAGTATGGTGTAGCCATACTTCTTGCCTAAGCCTTTGTTTTGGGTCATTTGCAGTAATTCTTCTCTGAACTGCCTGCCACCTACTGAATCTGTTTCCACACATGTACAATTACACCATTGGTGTACGTGCCTCTTCATTTTATCAAGTTCTTCCCGCTAACATATCAGATTGGTCAAGGAAAAAGGAGTCATGGCAGCATGAATAATCACATTGTAGTCTCTACATGCAAAAAACCAGCCCCCAACAAGGAGGATGTATTATTCATTAGGCTCTGTCCCCATCTGGTTCTGTTGGTGAATGCGTGCTCTGTAGTATTCTGTTTTCATCCATGCTTTGTCAGCAGTCAAACTGCTAACACAAAGTATTGATGGAGCTTTGGGATTTTTGGAGAACTTCTGCTAGGTGGAAGTCTCCTTGGCAACCTGCTTTTCAGATAAATTATGGAATATATCTTAAAATACTCATTAAATATTTGTAAACTAGTCACACAAATCCATGTGTCCAATTGCTTAAGAGTAATAGATGTAGAAATGAGTTACAATTTTTTTAAATAAGTCAAATGACATACGCTTCCTTAACCAGGACAGTGATTAATCATATAGATGCCCAATACTAAGAAATATTTTCTGTAGCCTTTTTATCTTTTCATTTTGGCCTTGCTTACTTTCTACATGGCTTCATAATTAAACAAAGTAGCCTGGTTTATGTTAATTGGCCTAAATTACATGAGGTTTTATATAATTCTCTTCTTAACAGTGCAAATCATTGCTGTCTGGCTATCATGATGTTCAAGTCCTACACTTAAAGTTACAGAGTGGGATCCTGCCTGTAATCACTGAGCTGGTGCTATTGCACACATATTCTGCTTTGGTCTTAGCCTAGAAAATCTCTTTTGTTTCCTGTTCCAACATACAGAAGATTCAGAGAAAAACATAACAGTTTCTTCTAGAATTGTGTTAAGGCTGCATGCTTTGCACAGTACTCACTGAGTAATGTGTTGTATTACTGCGAGATTCTTTAGGACAGAGCAAGGTGGGTTCATCTGTTCCAGCTGGAGAATGGCCTCGACCCCTTTACCAAAACCTGCTGCAAACCAGACAGTTGTGTATCAATAGGACAGGTATTTGATTTGCAGAAACATGTTTTAAATGTATAGTTCTTAACTTTGCTTTGCCTTTCCCCCCCCTATTTTTGACATAGTTAGAGCAGCAGAGACAACAGTTGCTGACAGAACGCCAGAATTTTCACATGGAACAGCTGAAATACGCTGAATTAAGGGCTCGTCAGCAAATGGAGCAGCAGCACAGTCAAAACCCCCAGCAGCCTCACCAGCACTCCAGTGGGCCTGGGATGAACCCCCTTGGGGCAGCAGCACATCCAGGCTTACTGCCTCATCAGCAGCCCCCACCGTACCCTATGATGCACCACCAAATGCCACCACCTCACCCACCACAGCCAGGTAAGAGTTGGAAGGAGAAAATCCCCTTGCCTTAATCACCATTCATAATAGAGTAAAATCAGAGGAAGACGTATTGTCAGGTAAAATTGCACAAGGTGTAATGGATGGTCTGTGTTATGTAGTGCTTTATAATGGCGCTGCTTACAAAACAGAAACACAGTCTGCTAGAAAGATGAGCTCTGCTTGTACTGCAGCTTCATTTTATAGCTTTTGCCCCTGTACCAGATGTGCATATGGAGTTTGGGGAGGAGGTATCTAACCCACGTGTTTGATTACACAAAAGGAGGGAATGAAAGAGGGTGCCAGACTCTCCTCAGTAGCACCCAGTGATAGGGCAAGAGGCAATGGGCACAAACTAAAACACGGGAAGTTCCATCAGGACACAGAAAAAATACTTTTTTTGTTTGTTTTTCTTTCCCCCCTCCTCCCTGTGAGGGTCATCAAACCCTGGAGCAGGTTGCCCAGCGAGGTTGTAGAATCTCCATTCTTGGAGATAGTCAGGCCAAGCTCAGAATTAAAAAATGGAGCTGCCACAAAGTATCATTTTCAGGTGTTTTTAGCTTGTTTGTATTTCCTTAGACTTTTTTTTTTTTTGAAACACCCAGTGATCTCTGCTCCTTCAAAAACAATCATTCCCTCAAATTCTTCAGTTCATGACACACCTAACTGTTTAAAAAAAAAACCTTAGGGGAAAGGACCCGAGCGAGAAGCGGAGGCAGGAAGCTCCTTAAGGAGTTTCCTTTGGCAGGAGACCTGATTCTAATATGCTCCCATGCCCTACTCAGGGCTTGGCTTTCTGGCTTCTGCCCTTCAGTTGTGCTTGATGCCAAGGGTAGAGATATTCCTAATACTGAAGGATGGAGAAATTAGGTGGCGATGTGATTGTGCCTCACCTCAGGAGGAGGAACATCCACTGGGCATAAAAAACATTACTGCCATTTATTCAAAACAACTATTTGTGCTTAATGGCAAAACTGGCAGCCCTCCTGTTAAGTAATTAAGTTGCTAACAGTATTTGCAGTCTCACTGTTAAAGCATTTTACTGTTAAAAGGGATTGAGACTATCAAACGTTGTACTTTTGCTATGAAGATGGGAGTTAGAATTGGTGGCTTTACTGTACTTGCTAAAAGTTGAAATTGTAATTTAAAACAGAATAGCACCCACCACCTGGCATGTAGTAAACTGATTGTCCAATTAGAGCACAGTGAAGGAGAATAGCTTTTGTCAGTTGTCAACTGCTTGACCAAAAACTATTCTAAAAGAAGACCTGATCAGTTGTTAGCTGAAAATATTTTGAAAGATCTTGCATAGGCTACTGCTGAAGAAACTGAAGAGTTTGGGCTATCATAATCAAAAATAGGATGTGGCAACTGAAAGCCTGCAGGAGCTTGAGTTTTCATCTTGGGAAAAGTCCTGTGTTAAGTGTATGGTTTGGAAAAGAGCAGAAGTGCATAGTAAGCTAGCAGGATTTGCAGATGACCATGAAAATGTGAGTTATCTAATCTAGCTGTGTGAATCTCCACAGTAAAAAAAAAAAACTTGATTTGATCAACAGATGCAGAGTAATGCTAATTGGACAGAAAGGTAAGAGTTAGTTGTTTTGTGATCTAGATGCTTAAGCTAATGATCTTTTTAAGGGACCAGAGTCAGTGAGTTCCTGGCTTCATTGTGCCCTTGTGGACAAAAAATGCTGACATTGTTTTGGGAGCTGTTTTGGGAGCTGTTTGGGGTTTTGCTGAAATTGAATTGGGAGTGTGATAAAATACGGTCTATTGGGTTTTCTAGATTCAAATAATATTGTAGCTCAATTTGTCTGTCGTATGCTGTATTGACTACTCAGGTCTATTTACTTAGCAGTAGAATGAAGAAACATTCTGTGGAATGAAAAAATAGCAAATTGAAAACAGATTAAAGGGGGGAATCATTGCATACCATTAGACTAGCTCTTACTTACAAGCTGCTATTGAGACTGAAAATATAACAAGATTAAATGCATTGTTGTATTCTCTAGGGGACTAATAAAACTTGATTTCTAATATATTCACATCCTTGGTTCACATAATACCTTATTACTTCAGCCCCATTGTAATCATCCAGGCCCTCTGTATCCCCAGTGATCCCTTTCAGTGTGTATTGTGGGGAGTGTGGTACTGTGTTAATTAGTCAGTACATCTCTTTTTCAGATTTGATTAAAGTTAGTCAATAGATTGATTTTTCCACCATCACCACCCCTCCTGTTAGAGGGCAGCAAACTGATGGATGAGGTGCAGCACTTCTGGCTCCCATGACAGGGAAGCATCTGGTGCTGTCTCATGCTGTACAGATACAGGACTAGGATCTTGCCTTTTACGTAGTCTGACAGTTTGCTGGTTTGATATTTTTGTGAAGGTGAGAATTCAGAGGCCCTTTGAGAGTTCAAAGGCAAACCCCTCTGCTGCTTCTGCCATATCCCAACTGATCTAGGAAGCAAAATAGTCCCTTTTCCTCAGGCTCTCAGTGGAAGTTTGTTAGAAAATGCGTGGGAAGTCCATAAGTGCCAAAGCTTTTTGGCTTCACAGTGGAGTTCTGTATAACTTGAGGGCAAGGAGAGAAAATGGGAAAGTTTGCTGTTTCCTCAAGTGAGTTCAACACTTAAACTCTGAGCCAGTCCTGGGGGTGTGTGTGTAAATAGTAACTTAGTGATCCTTCAGTCCCCAGAGATGGTGACTCACAAATTGACCTGATTTTCTGTTTAGGTAGTTTAAGATGCCCAGAGTTTGACTTTCCTTGACAAATAAGTACATCATCACAGGGAGAATCTCCATTGCATGTAGCAGCCTCCAGAAATCTTACTGACATGCTGAAGTGGTCAGCAGTTGCATTTTGTGTACACACACCCCATGTATTATATACATTAAAAAACAATCCCTTATCACCTCACGTTGGTCATGTTGAATCTGTGATAAATACTACAGAACTTCTATCCTACGTATTTTCCTTACTTTCACTTTTTTAGGGCAATTGTGTATTTATTGGACTTGTAAGTCTTGGAGCATTAATAGTCCAATACTTTAATGACAGACCAACCTGTACATACGTAGATCAGTAGCAATTTTTCCTGCTCGTTTACTAATTTGGGATCCTTTGAAACAGACTGGTGAACTTCACCTTAATAACCACACATCCATAAGTTCCCTCACAGCGTGCCTGCCTGTGAGTCTCCTGCTGTCTTGGTGGAGATGCCAAAGTTTGGAGGGTGTGGGTAAATGAATTTCACCCTGCTAGAGAGGACTGAGATACACTTGCAGAAGAAATCTGAAAGCTCTTTTTTGCTGCTTTTAGTCCTGTAGTGGAACCTCTGGCTTCAGAGCTGTTGGTGTACAGCTTCCCAGTGCAGAGCTTGACATGCTTTTGTAAGAAGGAGGAGCAGTTTCTTTACCTGAGTTCTCAGCTTCTCTCCACTAACAACCTGCTGTCCCTAAGGTGGCCAATTTCAAGAAACCCCAGTGATGAATACCACAGTGTAATTTTTCATACAGGTGTAAAGATGTTATTGGAGACTTACACAAGTTGCTGCCTGCTGGTCTGTCTAACAGCTCTGCAGGAAGAACTGACCCATTCAGTTTGCATTGGAGGAAAATCCCAAAACAACTTAGCAGTAACTGAGAAGTACAAGTGGGAAACGTTCCAAAACACAGCCCCGAGGGGAAGCTGGAGATGGAAATACCCTGCACAATTTCCTGTTCAGCTTCGTGGTTTTTAACTCCAGACTTTACCTTGGTTCTCACTGATGTTTTCAAACAGGTTTCTGACCTTAATAGTGACTAAAAGTGTAACTGTTGGTTCAGTAGACCGTGAACAAAATGCTAAGTCGGATGTCTTCAAAGTGATTGATGAAAGCTGAAGAGATGGTAGGAAACAAAGCGATGAAAGGATCTGAAAAGGCACTTATAAATGGGAGAAAAAAAAAATATTGCTGCTTATGGCTTTTCTGGTTTCAGAGACAGAAGCAGTTAAGCCAAATCTCTTAACTAAAAGTTAACAGTGAAGCTTTTTCCACAAAAATGTTCTTTAGCTTAGATGTCAGTCTCTGGACACAGCTGGTGAATGTCTCCAGTCGAGGGTCAGTCTTTACAGTGAGCCGCTTTTCATCGGCATGGCCACGTCTGGTTCTGGACTGCAGAATTTGTTGGGACATGCTAAAGAGCTGAAATCAGTCCCGGGGCCAGTGCCCACGGGCTGGTTTGGTGAAAGAGAAACCAGGACAAGCCAGGAGAGGTCCTCCAGAGAGGAGAGCTGGTGGTCAATTCCACATAAAGCAAAAATTTTACAGCAGATGGTGAACAATGCACAGCCCGAGAGGCTTCTTAGAAGCTTTTGCTGCTTCTCCCAGGGCTTTTCTTTCTGGGTCTGGGTTAACTGTCTTTTTGCTAGCCATAGCAAGCAACATGGCTTGGTGGTTAAAGCTTTGAGTTTAAAAACTTGAAATAGGACTCTGTTAATCAGTTTGCTGTGACGTGCAGTTTAACTTGATGCCTGCTTCTCCAGTGCAAGCCTGTGCTCGGAGTTTGGCTGCCTTCAGTTTGTCCTTTGGTGCCTGTGTGCAGTGAGGTTCTGGTCAACTTGATGACCAGAAGTATGTTGCTGTTCTTGGGCACGGGCACTGATTTCAAACAAGTCCCATTACCAGTTCCTTTCCCAGATTTTTTACTTTAACATCATTTTGACTGAGCTTGTTTTGTTCTCCTTTCCCGTGGAATGCAGACTTCTAAAATAGAAGAGTAAAATTGGATTCCAATTTCACTGTGAAAAGCTGTACCTTGTAATTAGAACAGAAAATAAAATTCCCAATTTCTTCCTGTCTTACTAGCCTTGCTGCTGGTTGTATCATTTGAAGCACGTTATTGATTTCCCTTTGTGCAGTATTCTGGTTATTTGTGAAATGTGAAGTGCCTTGTACAAATGATACTTGTGGTGTGTAATACGAGAAACTTCGTTAAATTCTTGGAGAAAGAGTGATAGATATGTATTAATAGCTGTCACTAACTTTTCCCTTCAGGGGGGATTTTCAGCTAGTAAATAATTTCTGACCCAAAGCAGAAATAGAATGAGGAGGTAAGAATACACTTTCCACTATGGCTGGATGAGTAACTTTAATAACCTTTTCCCCCCAATATATTTTTCATAATTTTCTGTCAATGGTTGAAATAATCAAAAGAATGCTTTGTAAGTAATTTTGGGCTTGTGGTTTTTTCAAGTAAGTGTTGTGCATTTCATTATTTAAAACTTGCGGTTTTAAACTGAGCTACCGGATGCTGCTTACTTTCCTATTGGACTGATTGCAATTCCAGGATTTTTTGGTACAGATAAGGATTTTGAGTCACTTCCTTTTGGTAAATGTTTTTTAACAACTGTCAGTGCTTTCTTTTTTATCCATCGTACGTAATGAGCTTGCTGGCAGGAGACATGCAGGGAGTAGTCAGATAAAAGCAAGGTCATACGGGTGTAAATGGGTTTGCAGTATTCATCCACAGTGCTGTAATTCTTGCGTAGTTGTGGGTTTGCAAGGTGTTACGGTGGTTGGTAATGCAGAAACATTAAAGCCACGTTGGGTGCTCTCTGGTATATTCTTGACTATGAAAACCTGGCCAGGCAGGAGGCATTATGGGCTGAAATAGTAAATAAGAGTCAGCCACAGGACAGTGGTTCCACTGAGGATGCCAGATGTATTTTAGTGACCTGCATTGTACTGTCGTCTTAACATCTGCAGAGCTTCTCCGGTAAGTTTGAGCAGCTCCTAACTCCTTACAAGAATGTATTATTGAAGATGAATTAATATTTGAAGGTTACCCGTGCTGCCCTGCAGAACGGTTGTCCTTGCTGGTGTGACACAGTAAGCAGCTTCTCGACAAAGTATCGTGCTTCCATCGTACGTGCTTTGTTGTAGAAAAATAATGGTGAGCCCTCAGCTGTGAGACGCTGTGGATGTCAGGGCCCCGCGAGCCCGGCACGGTGCACCTTGGCGTTCGGAGGTGTCTGACTTCAGCACGCCGGTGCCTCCATCGTCAGCGCCGGATGAATCACGCCAGAGGGGAGTGACAAACGCAATATGCAAGCGAAGTGGAAATTCTGCCTCTCCCCTGAGACGCGATGCTAAATGAGTTATTGTGGTTAATTATTCACAGTTCTTGGCTATGGGATTGTCTGCTGCAGTGCGTGTGGGGAGAGGACGTGCTGAAGGAAAGGACGTGTCTGAGAGGTTGGTTATAAGTGCAGATTTCTGGGTTTTCTGAAAACCATTCCCAGTGGGAAGGAGTGCATCTTGCAGTGCTGCAGAGCTGCTCTGCAGTGAAGCTAGCAGGCATTCCCTGGAGCAGTTCTCTGCTTGTTCCCATGTGAAGACTGAAACAATTCATTCAGTAGTAGGAGAGCGAGATTTCAGCGAGGCACGTCCCCTACGGAGATCAGAGGAACGTCGGAGCGCAGCCTGCTTTCCCCCTCTCTGAAATCCTGGCTGCCAAAGGAGGAACTCCCTTCACATAACGCTGGCTGCATTTGCAGATTTTCTCTTTGAATGGTAAATAGGGAGAGGTGCGCAGGAGGATTTGAATTGGCTCCAAGCTTTGTGCATCATGCCCTGTCGGCTGCTACAGTGAAACAAAAATACTAAAACTGTTTACCACTCCAATGCCCCTCAAGTAGCTGATTTAATAGAGGTAGAGGCTTATTTAATAGAGATAAATACCTTGGAGATTGTTTAAAAACTGTTCCTCATCTGTTCCACTGTAATGTGAATCTGCAGTTGGCAGTTTGCTAATAGTGGAATGCTTCAGAGCACGCATTAGAAAATGTCTACAATCTCTAACGTGTAAAGGATTTTTTTTAGTCTGCTAAATCTTGTTTTATTGAACCTTTTCGCTTTATCTCTTCCTGCGTCTGCTGTTTTTAAGCTCTCCCCCTTATGTAGGTCACGCTTCCACATTTTATGCTTGAGCCACTGTCTTGAAGCGGTATCACTTGTAAAATGAAAAATACTACAAACTCTATAGAAATAGGACTTCATTTTTGCCATAGTGATAGTAGTAATTTCCACTTGCTTAATCCCAGTTTGGTTGGGTATTGCTTGACTACTGCTCAACTTCAGCATTTTGGAGTTCTGGTATGTGATAGGATTGTTCCTCTGCAAGTACCCTAAGCTAATTTTAAGATACAGTTGTTGTGTACCACGTCAGGAAGGCAAAAAATGGGCAGCCAACCCTGTATTCAAACACAGAGGAGCTTCTCAGTTTATGGGCGGCTTCAGAAAAACTGCAGTGCTGCTTATTTTTAAATCTCCAAGATTTAAGAGAGAAAAAAGCTCTACAGACTCCTTGGTGCACGTAGGAGGGTGCTTCCCAACGAGCATCACTATGAGATTTAGGGTCATGAGACACTTTGAAACAAATTTTTTTAAAGTTGATTTAATTTCTGTTTAGTGATTTTAGCTTGACTATGGTTGATTTGAATATAAAACATAGTCCATGAATCTTTGCATTACTGCAGGTTTGACAGCCTTTCTCTCACTGAAGGAATACTTGCCCAATGTCAGAGCATAAGACCTCATGTGAAGCCACTCAGTGTGTAGTAAGTCTGATCCAGCTTCAGGTGCTTCAGAAGAGGTTTTTTTAATATTAATCACTTCATTAGTGCGGAGAGAATCTTGTAGGCATGTGGTGTTAGAAGGAGGATGGCCAAATTACGCTTGGAGAGGTTGAGGCTCCTGTCACGTGGCACCTCCCAGGCTGGGGATTTCTCAGTTCCCAGCTTTCCTGGTCTTCTGAAACAGAGCTACGTTGTTCTAGTTTTTACATTTTTATTCCCTGATCAACCTTAATTTTGCCAGTGAATAACATTCGTCATAGCTGTGAATATCTTCTTTTGCCACAAAGCCCTCTCTGTCTTTGGGCCGTGTTTTGTCTCCAGTTTCTTGTTTTGGCAAGGTTCAGTCCCTGCCACCCTTCTGCCCTCAGCAGTTTGAGTTGCCCTGTATCTGCTTCTGCTAGTCTGCCTTTGCTTTTGCATGCTTGCAGCTGCAATTGTTTCTGGGTGGTTTTTTTTTTTTTTTTTTTTTTTTTTGGGAGGCGGGGGGGCGTTGAAAGTATAGGAGTTCATTAAAAATAAAAGATCTACTCGAGCCAGAATTCTTAAGAGCATAATAATGTTGTCTTGATGTACCAAGTGGCTGCAGTTCTCATGTGGTACCCTCCGAGTGCAACACTGGAGTCAAAGCGTGGGAGGAGTGCAAGGATGAGGATGTACAAGGAGGCAGTGCTTGTCTCCCTTGTGTGAGCTAATCTAGATCCAGACACAGTTTCCAATGCTAAAGCTCTTGGTGTGCCAGCTCCGTTGCTCTGTTCTCCAGCAAACTTGGCTTTTCACAAGTAGCTTGTGAGTGTGTGTGTATACTGGGTCTGCCCAGATGTTCACATCGCTGTCTTTGATCTGATAGATAGCAAAGGCTTTGTGAAGACTGTAAGAAATGGGGCAAATGCAGATCAAGCCTTCCACAGTCATACTCCTCGAGCATTTTGACACTCGGTGCTTAGGGGCCCGCTTTGAACTGGTGTGTTCATAGCCACCGATAGACCTACCCTCCGCAAATCTGTGTTAGCGAGTTCCACGGTGTGACTAAGTTCTGTGAAAGCGAGTTTTTAAACCTGCAGCATAAGAATTGCAGTGGCCACCTTTAATTCTGTATTCAAGGAAATAAAGGCTTCCTATTTGCTTTTCCCATATCTCTTATGATCTTAGACATGTAATAAGCTGTCATCTCTTCCCCCATACAGACTTTCTCCCAAGTACTCTGATGGGCATTAGTTGTACGCCTGAGCCTCTACGCTGAGTCCACTTCTCTATTAAATATTATTTTGAGTCCACTAGAAGACTTTCAACTGACCAGGAATATGCAGCCTATCAGTAGAGTGAGGCAGATGCTCAGATTCCCCTTTTGCCTGTGAAACAAAAGCAACCTGCAGTGTTTTTCTGTTCTGGGCTCTAAGGAATAGACTATATTTGCAAAAGCAGCCACTGAAGATACAAGCTATTCTTGGAGGACTTCTTGCACAGGTAAATGGAGGAAAAGAGTATAAATTTTTCCTGGAAAGCAACTCCTTTCAGTTGAAGTTGTCAGGACACTTCATAAGTGAAGAGAACAGGGTATCAGTTACTGAAGTGGCCTGATCAGCCCCCGTTTCTTCTGTGTAGATTGAGATTGCTGGTGATGCAGAGGTTGGGTTTTTTTCACATTTAGGTTTGTTTTGGGGTTTTTTTTGATATTTCACCCAGAACTTCCAGCAACTGAAACTCAAGCTGCTGTGTCATATGTTGTGACTGTAGTGCCACAGGTCATCACATAACATTGGGCATGTCAGAAGTTCCCACATCTGTCTCCTGCAAATCAGGGAAAATCCCGACTTCTGGAGCTTGACCAGCTGCCCTTGTACAGCCGCGTACTCTGACAGGCTGTGCTTCAGAGCTGATCTGTTCAGGCTGAGGTCGTATATACCCCCAGACTGGTTTCTGCACACAGGCAGCCTTGCACAATGGAGAAGAGCTGCTTGCTTGTTGTCTGCCTACTATGCTCGTGTCTGAAGCTCCAAGGTGAAGTTTCCTAGGAGCTCAGCACTAGCACAGAACCGATGACAAAGAGTCTGCAAATGGGCAGTTCTGGGCTGTTTGAAAACCCACCGGCGTTTTGTCTTGCAACAGCACTGGTCCTGTAGCTCCTGACCCACTTCTAATACTAATAGATTACTATGTCTTTAAGTCTCAGCCTGCGCCTGGCTGTTGCTTTCAGTGACAGTGTTCTTGTGTTGCCTGCCATGCCCTTTCTGCCCACTCCTCATCTCGGAGTGAGCTGGACCAAAACAGATGCACAGATGCCAGCAGCAGTAAATTCATGCCGCGTCTGCTTAAATCTTCACTTATCTGCGTATTATCCGTTGATATGCTTGAGGGCAGGGCTGCCATTCAGGAGGGCTGAGGCAGGCTGGAGGAATGGGCTGGCAGAAGCCTTGTGAAATTCAACAAGGACAAATGCAAAGTCCTGTACCTGGGAGGACTGACCCCGAGCAGCAGCTCTGCAGAAAAGGCCCTGTGGATCCCGGTGGGCAGCGAGCCGGCGGAGACCGGCACCGTCCCAGGCTATACGAACAGGAGCACAGGGAGCAGACTGAGGGATGTGATTATCCCCCTCCTTTGCTCAGCAGTTGTTGGACCGCATCTGGAGGATTGGGTCCCCTGCTACAAGAAAGGCATCGATTAAACTGGAGTGAGTTCAGCAAAGGGCCACCAAGGATGGTCTGAGGGCCTGAGCCCTTTTCCCATGGAGATGCTGAGGGAATTGGGCTTGTTCAGCCCCAAGAGGAGAAGGCTTTGGAGGGACCTACCAGCAGCCCTACAGTACCCCTGAGGAGGTCATCAAGAAGACAGAGACAGGCTTTTCAGTGATGCGTGGTAGGAGTAAGAGAGATGTAAGCTGGAACACAGGAGGTTTTGACTGGATATAAGGAGGTCAAGCACTGAAACAGGTTGTACAGGGAGGTGGTGCAGTCTCCATTCCTGATGCTTTTAGAGGTCAGTCAGGTCTTGACAAAGCCTTAAGCAACCTGGTCTGACCTCAGAGCTGACTCTGCTTTGAGAGAAGGTTGGACCAGAGACCTCCCAAGGTCCCTTCCAAACCGAGCTATTCTGTGACGGTGGTAACGCTTCAGTCCTCTTGCAGCCTGCTGCTGCTGAGGAGGCCACACACCCAGCTCAACTTGTCTGCAAAAGGGGAACCGGTCACTGGAGCTCTTGCGTACAGGACTTGGTCACCTTGAGTTACTCACAAAGGCATGCCACGTCATTTTAGGAAATATCCCACCTTTTCTTTCTTCTTTAGGTTGTTGACTGAAGGCGTAAGGATACCAAGGGGCTTCTTCAAAACCAGCTATTCACCATCACCAAAGCAGAAAATATTTTGTTAATAGTGGGGACAAAGGAGGGGATTAGAGGCTCAAATGTACGCAGTTTTTCTGGTTGGCTGTTACTCCTTAATAAATAGTGATGGAAATGCCATGATGTGCGCTGCAGGCTGCTGATCAGCAATGGAGTGTGTCCAGGGATAAACTTGCAGAGTTCTTTTCCCTTGTAAATGTTTGAGAAATCTGATGGTTTCTGTAGAGCTTCATATCTGCTGCTTGCAGGTATGCTAGTCTTGCTCCTGTGATCAAGCAGTGTCAGGTTGGCACACGGACCTCTTGCTTACATGACCAGGAGCTCCAATGTTATGTTTTCATGGTTTGATGCTTCGGAGTCCCTGTAAATTTAAGGTGGTTCAGCACCTCTGTCACAGACCTCCAAGACTGGATGAAGCCAGTGGGCTGTGGTGTGTTGGATTCTTTTGCACTGGGGCTGTTAGTGGCTCTGGTCTCAGAAGCAAGTACTCCCTTATACCGTCATCCTGCCTTGTCTTTTTGCAAGGATAGCCTGTCTTTCTCAAAGAGCAGGTTATTGGTTTAAAGTACCATGAAACTACAGGCAGAGACCAGCTACCAAGGGCTAGACAAGCTACCGAGTGCTTTAGATAGGTATCGAAGATGAGCATCTTCTGGAGGAACGTGGCTGAGCAGGGCAAACTTGTGTGGTTAGTGAAGGGACCAAACATTGGGGAAATGGAGCAAGTTCATCTATTTGTGTTGCGTTTTTTCTTTTTTAACGATCGTTCAGTAGGTATTTCTGCATGCTTGGAGTGCTCTTCAGTGGTGCCCCTAGCTTTCTGCAGAAGGGCAGTGATGGAGGAGGATTTGGGATGTCTGGTGGACTTCACCTTTGTGAGAGCGTGTGACGTGGCCCTCAGGCAGAGGTGTCTGTATAGGCATTAAGTAGTGACAGTTCCCAAAGAGCAGGGTTTGCTTTTGATCACCAGGGTTATTTTAAAAGGCAGATGATTCTTCTTCTAAGTCAGGAATTCCCAACCATTCAGGCATAGACCAGCCCACTGCTTCCTCTTTGACTGAGCTCTGTCTTAGGCTGCTTTGTCCCCTGTCCACCGTGGCTGTGCGAACTTGCTGGTGGGCCCGTACGGTCCTACCTCTGACCGGAGCGTGCTTGCTAAGAGCTGTAACCTGCCTGTTTCAGGCAATAGCCTGTGAGCCGGTGCAATTTCCTGACATCCTACAAAATGGAAGTAACGGACATCAATAAAATATTACTCAAAGCTCTTGTTCTGAAGCTGAGCGTAAGTAGGAGTTAATAGTATTTGTGCCGAAGTATTGACTTGGTCCCAAATCCAGAGCTCCCGTTTTCTTGGCTTTAACAGCCGGTGTGGCTGTGATGCTTTTTATGTATGTTCAGTCTTCTTTTTCTTCGAGGGTTCTGTCATCACACTTTATTTCACGTAATTGCCTGGGGTTTGGGGTGGAATGAGCACTTCTGAAGGAAGCCTTTACTATCCATGCCTAATAGCTGCTTTTCTAACTAAAATACTGTACCTTTCTGTAAATGTGTAAAAGTAAATGTAATTGGATTATGCAAAGTAATCTCTTCAAATGAGGTTTTAAAGCATCAATCAGCAAGTTGTAGGTGTCCGAAGCTGGGCGAGTCTAACAGTTCCTTTATGCAGCTGAAACATAAAAGTCTTTTATAGAGCTGATCTGTAAGGAAGACTTATTGGAACTCTCCCTCACATCAGAATAGGGTTTTTAATGGTAGAAATTTCTGTACAGTCCAATTTTTAACTGTATGATTTCAGTTCTCCCATTAAATTAATTCATTAGGCTTTGTGGCTGCTCTTTTTCATCAAGTGTTCTTACTTTGATGCCTTGTTACTCTAGTGCAATTTGTTTCCCGCGCCTTCATTTAGATTGCTATCAAATGCCTTTTTAGTAGGGGTTCACTTAAAATGTTGGGTTTTGACTGTGAGTGCTACCTTCTGCTTGCTTCTTGTGCCGACGTTTTTGAGACATGATAAGTGCCCCGTGGCTCTTTCTGAAGGGAGTGTGTTGGCTTTGGGGAGATGAAAAGGCATTTCCTTTGGTGTTTGGACCAAGTATCGAGTTGGCTCTCATGCACGAGACCTTTTTTTTCCTCACTGCTGGGAGAACAACTAGACTGTTTTTCTCTTCTGATCACTTCCATGTTTCACCTGAATCTCGTGATCATGTCTCTTCACTGCTCCTGCAGGTCAGATGCCGGGGCCCGGTTCGATGATACCTGGACAGCCCATGCCAGGCCGGATGATGCCAAGTGTGTCAGCCAACATCCATCCAGCCGGCGGTGGTCCCCCCCCCACCTGGCATGTCACCGATGTCAGGAAATCTAATTGGACCTCGTGTTCCTCTAGCAGCTCCAAATGGCATGTGTAAGTGGATCTCCAGCAGAAAACATTTTGAACGTACCTGGTGTGGCTTTTCTGTCGCTTGTCTTGTTGCTGGAAAAGTCATTGTGGTTGAAACCCCTTTATCTGCTGCAGGAATAATAGGATCTGCGCACGTTGGCAGCCAAAGACTGGTGCCAGAGGTGTGCTTGAAGCTTTAAGTGCTTGTCTCCCCTCTAGGCATCCAAACGTAAGCCATTGTCCTTTATTTTATTTATAACATCCCTTATTTTATTTATAATGACGCTAAAGCTCTGTGGTCATCATCAAAAACCTTTCTCAACTTAGTCTGGAAGAATGCACAGTAGACTTTCGGGAATTAACTTAGAGCTAAATCCTTAAATAGTGGAGGTCAGAATATAATTTGGTTCAACAATACCTTACAGAAAACTTTAGCACCGTGAAATTAGAAAGAGGAAGTCCTAATTAGGAAGAAGCAAAAGGTATATTGGGAAAGTTCCTTACATGGTATAAATACCTATACCTCTGAAAATGCAGTTGATTTATGCCAGCCGAAAAAAAGCAGCTGAAGTCAGTAGCCACTGTGTGGGTGTTACTTGAATGAGCGTGAGAATGTCACCAAACCCAGAAGGCAAAAGAAAAGCTGGCATGGCTGGTGCAGGATGCTCTGTTGTGAATTCCTCAGTAAATTTGTCTATATTAGTTGCAGCCTGGGACAAGGTGTTGGTCTGCTTCAGCACAGCAGTCTTAACCCCAAAAATGTTATTTAGTGTAACTATCGTCGAACGGGCAGGAATTGTGATAGCTTGTAGTACCTATCCCAAAAAATTAATGGGAAAAGCCATCCCATTTTGGCTTCAGCTGAAGGGAGTTGCTGAGGGGTACTGACTCATCAGTGTTAACCAGCATAAGCATGAAATACTCCACTCTGATGCTATTTTAGTTCAGACATTTGCTCCTTATTCTTCTGGTGCTCTAGCTTTCCTTAGTTTTCCTTCCCTTTTTCTGAGCCTCTACCGCTGGGAATATCTTATGTCAGGTTGTATTCCTGCTTGCTCTCTTCCCTTATCTTAATTTCGGTTTTTTCTCCCCTACTAAACAAGTCAGTCATGTTCCATTAACATCTCCTCTCTGTGCATGAAAGCTGGCCTTTTGTATCCTTCATTTCTTTCCTCCTACTTGCTGCATCTGTGGATTCCTCTACTTTAACCTACATACACTGTTCAGAGCTTAAGTGCAGGCTCTGTTTATATAAAGTCTATTGTTCCATCCATTTTAAATAGAAAAGAGCCATAATCTAAAGGCTGGAGCACAGAGCTGGGAGATGAGAAATGCTAATTCCAGCTCTGAAAGTTGCTTGACGTGAACTTTGCCAGCTACTGAGCTGCATGCCTGTCATCTTTTCTGTAAAAAACAGGAATTTTTTTCCTCTTTCACAGAGTCCACGCAGTGCTTAGTGATTGAAAAGCACAATAAAACGTGCAGTGGAGCTTCACGTGAAGCTTAAGAGACAGGGAAGCCGCAGTCGTGGCCATTTCTGGCGACAGTCCTTGCTGCTTTCCCCTCGGGCAACCGCGTCTCCCATGGCATATAGACATCTGGGCGTTTGCGTTGGGTTCCTTTTCCGCGTTCATCCCCTCCTGGTGTCCTGCTCACTGTTCCTCTGCTGTTTTTTTGCAGATCCCCCTCCTGCACAGCCACCTCCGCCAGCAGAAGGGGTGACCCCACCTCCGGCAGGAGCCCCGCCGGCCTCAGCCGCTCCCTAAGCAGTCAAGGAAGAAGGAACTTCTACAGCAACATAGTGGTGACCAAAAATGAATTCCTCAGTTACCTTCTGTTCCCTTGGGAGGTTTTCACCTCCCGTTGGCCTGCCCCGGTCATGTATGTGTGCATATACATCCACGTATACAAGCACATACACACAGCGTCTTTCCCCCCCCCCCCTCTCCCCACCACTCGTAACCTGGCAGTACTTGGCATTCCCTTGGGAAAGCTTTAGATCAGAGATGCCAGCAGTGCCTCCGTGTTGCTGGTGGGAAGTACTTTACGCTTTGGTCTGCTTGCCTTTCAGAGTGTGCTCAACTCTGGTTTCTTTTGTCTTGGTGTTTTGAGCTTTAGGATCTGCTGGGGAGGGTAAAAAACCCAAACTTTTAAGGTGGAGGCATTAACTGAGCTTTAGGATGTAGCACGTGCCCGCTCCACCTGTGATTTAATGTTTTGGGTTCTCCAGGTAGAGCAAAGCATCAAGATCAGATACCAAACCAGTGTTTTGAGCAAAGAAGGAAAATTAGGGCGTCCTGTAGCACAGAAGGTGCAGGAATGCCAGCCGTTTTCATTGCAGATATCTGATCATTAAGGACAGTAGCCGAGTCCTGGGGCTGTCTTGCTAACTTATTAAAGAAAATATTGATCCAGTGCGAATGAAGCCAGGAGTGAATCAATTGGAATAAAACCACTCAATGGTAGGAGTTTTCTTGCTCCAGTTTTTACCTTTCTTTTGCCTTTGGAGGTGGTAGTTGAACCTTCCTTCTGAGTAGTTTGGTACAGTAGCCAACTGAGGAATAAAATCATGATTTTTAGTCCCTCTTTTTTGGAGCATATACTTTTTACTTTTTAAAATGAACAAAAAAAAAAAAGTAGATAGCGAAGAAGTGCTAGCTTATGGGATTGGGTTGGGATGGCTGGGATGCAAATGCCAGAACTACCTCCTGCGGACAGCCGAGGTGGGCAGAGTCAGCGACCGTGGTACGAGTCTTGGGGACAACTCACACATCACTTTCCACTCGCTGAGCTTCCTTGGTCTGGGGGGTTGCGGGTAAGGGAACAGCTTCAGCAGGCAAATCTAGGAGCACTCATTGAGTGAGACCACCAGCGCAGTACTGCTGATACAGACCTCCAGACTGCCAAAACTGCTTGTTTGCTCGTCGTTAGTGACTGCAAAAAATCCTTTGCCGACTGTGGTTCAGGTTCTTGCCCTCTTCCTGGCGTAAGAGGGTTTGACAGGTTTCCTTGCCAAAGGTCTGAAGACTGCTCGTTTATTTGAAGGGTGGCTTTCAGCGACCGAGTGCAAGGTGGTGGTCTAAGGCTTGACCGGAGAGAGATCTCCCAAATAATCTGAAACCTGCAGAACCACTTACACCATTTAAAAAAAAAGGATTTGCTTTGAAGAGCACTCAGGTGATGGACTCATCGATGCTAACGGTTGAACTTCCGAGGTCCTGAGAGTGCATGGGTGTGGAGTAACCATTTCTGGGCTGCCTGCACATCCACTGCATGCTCGGACGATCATCTGCAGCCTTGTTACTTCCAGTGCATAGGAACGATGCTTTCCACCGTCAAGCTCTAAGAATCCACAGTGCCTAGCAGAGAACGGTCAGGGCCTGCCTGCCTTCCACCTCCCACAAAGGAAATTCATCCCCAATGTTACCTTTCCCTCCAGGGTCTTTGGGGTGAGCATGGGATTTTCTGGTTCAGACCGTAGTCCAGTTTAGAATAACCTCAGGTTGTTTTTAGCGTGATCAACTTCAAGTATAAAGGATCCAGATGGAGACTATTTTTTACTGTACTAGCGATGATCCTACAGAGTACCTGAATTCTTGACACTGTTGTGTTTCTGTATAAATAATACATGTGCTGACTTTTTCATCTGATCCTATGTATAGGGCCGGTTTTATTCCTGCAACACAGCCACCCAATTTTGTGAAATAAAAAAAAAATGTGGTTTTTTTGTACAAAGCTTGTGCCAGTTTGGAGTCTCCTTTCCCTCCCTGGGTGTTGTGGATGAGCTGAGAATTGTTAATAGGATAGAGGTCTATTTTGGGGCTGCATCTGAACTATAATGGAGTAAATACAAAGCCTGAGCTTGTTACCCGGCAAGGTGGGAGACACCAAAGTAACGCAGGTAAGCAGGCGCATTGCGAAGGGCCTTCGGCGATCCGCCACTTTGGAAAATGGTATTTCACATTTAAAAAGCTTAATGAATGTGGACGAAGTAAAACAGCATTCGAGGCCTAATAGGATTATTTCTGTTTGATTCCTGCTTCCCCACTGTCTTGCTGTGCAACTTGGACGATTGCTCAGGTTTGCGTTCCCAGTTGAATCACACACTTGAAAGAAGTGCTCTGAAGTGGCAGATTTTAATAGAGGAGGACTGGGCACGCTGACCTAGTAGGGTCCCACCGTTCCTCTATTCCCATACAAGCTTCACTGTTAATTGTTTAATTCAGATGCCTGTTCAGATCTTTTGTCCTCTCCTGCAGGGCTCCAGAGGCTGCCAGGATAGTTTGCCTTTTTGATTAAACTGAAACCAGGAATCCAATCTGGATTATATTCTAAATGCTCCTGCTACTTCACCAAGTAAGAGCCTTTTCCTCTGAAGAAGTGTACTAATGGCACTTCTTCCCGGGCGTCCCACATGTGTAATACCCGCAGTCCCTCATTCCCTGAAGCTGAAGAAGGAAAAGCACGGGGGTGGAGATGTGCCCCCAGGTCCAGGACACCCCATGAAAGCCCCGTCCCCCCATTGGGGATTCCTTCGTCGCTGGCATGGGAGGTCCCTAGGGCTGGGGTCTTCCTCCAAATGCTCCCTTTGTGGGCTCCTTAGTGCTCCTCCTGCTTAGGGCCAGGGAGGAAAGGTAAGGAGCTCTTAGTGCCTTTGCACTCCAGGTGTCTTCAGTGAGGCTTGTCCCTTGCGATTGCACCCTTCTCATCCTGCCGCACGGTCGGCGATTGTCTTTTTTTCCTTCTCTCGTCTTGAAAACCTTTTTCCTAAAGGAATGCAAAGAATATGGTAGATCGTAGTGTCCATTTTTTAAGTTTTTTCTATTCATGAGCCTTTAAAGCTTTGCAGCGACAGAAGATGGCTGAGGCGGGGCTGTTGTCTTGACAGTAATTAGAAGTGAAGTTGAGTGGAGGTCTAGATGCAGTTTGGGACCACGCTTTTGAAACTGCACTAGGATCGTTTGAGACCAGGGTGTCATTAGGGTAAATTGGAAGCTTACCTGCTCCATGCTGGGCCCTTCTGCCCTGTCCAAAAAATTTGCTGTTCCTCCTGCTAATACACCCTGCTGGGAGGGGTTTGCATCTTCATCTGAATAATGTGATACTGCCAGAGACAGGAGATCGGGCGTGCAGGTTTCTTTTCTTAGCGCTGTTGCCTTGTTGGCAGGAGGAGCGATGGGGCAGCGGACCAGGAACGGGAACAGACGTTCACACCCCCTGCCTGCACTTGTCTCCACTTCCTAATAATATCCTAAAACTCCCCGCTGCGGCTGTGTCCTGTCTGGCGATACCAGCTCCACCATGTGGTTCCTAAAAAGCTGCTTTTTTTTTTTTTTTTTTTTTTTTTTTTCCTGGCTGACTTAAAGCCAAAAATGCACATTAGGACACCTAAAGAGTTTGAGGTGTCCCAGTATGCAAGTGCACGCGTTGTCCTCCAACACAGTTATTTCAATTCCTCTGCCTTTCTCACGAGAAACTTTAAAACAAAGGATTTTGGCAAGGCTGGAAACTCCTTTTCAAACTGCAGGTTTTGCAACAAAAAGAAGTACAATGCAGCTGGGGATAACCCCGATGGCTATTGCCAGACACCAGCTCCCATCCCGTGGACTAATCCCCCCAAATCCCGGTAGGAAACGATGCGCCCCAGACAATCGGTGGCAGTGCGGATGCGGGTGACCTGCCAGCAGCTTGGCTGTGCCGGAGCCGGTCCCTTGCCCGGCTCTCTAGGAACAGTGTCGCTCTTTGTCTGCGCCGTCTCCTGCCCGGCCGCCTGTGCTGCCCGCATGGGAATTTCCCTTTTCATTAGAACCTCCTGCCGCTGCCGGGGGTCACGGTGCAGGGACCCTTTTCAGCAGCCCTGGGAGCTCTCTGGAAGCGGGGTGGTGCCTGGAGGCTGCAACGGGAAACCTAGGGGTGATTATTTGGGGTTGTTGTTTTTTTTTTTTTTTTTTTCCCCCAAATCCTTCCTTTTCTGTCCTTCCGAGTTGAAGCGTGATAAAAACAACTTGGTGTCTGCCAAAACCAGCAGCCTTTCTATAGCATGCTCCCAGGTTTCTAGCACCGGGATGTTTGGCAATGCTGGTGGTCACCATGGGCCGGTGCCAAGGTTGCCCACCCGGGTCGGCGTTGCTGAGCTGATGGAGAGCTGTGGGGGGGGAACCGGTGCTCCGGTCCCGGGCGGGTGGGAGCAGCAGATGAGCTGGCAGACAGACCTGGACCAGCAGCTTCCAGAATGCAGGTTCAGCCCAAGGACCCTGAGGGACATCTCCTTGCTGGGCATTTGTCCACATGCTGCTGTTGGAAGAGCCACCAGATCCCTGCAGGATCTATGTCATGGAAATCCCTTGTTCCCTCCCAGCGCTGGGGACCAGGACGCTGTAGAAGACCCATTGGAACGGAGACAGGTTCCGCCCTCAGAGGATGCTCAGCACAGAGCTGGTTTCTGGTTCTCTCTGCTGCTGTAATTTTGCCTTCCCTCTGCCAGGGGAAACAGAGGCTGAATCTTGGAGGTTGTTAAATACCCGTGACCTGTCGTGAGAGGGATAAGGTGTGTGTTCAGCACTGTGCACTGCGGGGGTTCAGCTCTTCTGCCTTCCTGAGCTTTTTTCCTTCATTTTCCGTTGGGTGAAGTGGTGTCTTCGCTCCTTGTCCTTAACTGTGAAACAGCTGCTTTGATTCAGCCTGCTTTCCAGCAGTAATAAAAGTGAAACCTTGAAGATAAAAAGCATTTCTCAAGTGCGTTTAGTGCCCTCTGTGCCAAATCACAAGAATTAAACTGGTTTCTTGAGCTAGGAAGGAGAGGTGGTAAAGGTGCTATTGCTTGCAGCTGGCTTACCCCAGTCCGTGACAGTTTTATTTGTCACTCCTTGCAGACTCTGTGAACACTGGCAAACACAAAAGGTGTTGAACACAACTGGCGGCTGTGGTGCTCGGTCCTTGGGACGCAATGCTCAGTCCTGGAGGCACAGCTCTCTGCTGGCTCTTCTCCCCAGAGCAGCTCAGGCCTGTTTTACTCGGGGTTTTTTTTCTCAATCTTTGGAGCTCGGGAGCTGTAGCGTGCAAGTATTAAACCTCTCCCACCTTTTCCCTCTGCAGATGCAGAGGAATGTGGCTTGAAAACAGCCGCTGCAGGGAGAGCATGAGTCGGGGGCTCTGGCCCTCCAGCAGAGCCGGTGCCCGCTCGGACGATGGGACTCTGCCTCTGCAACACTGAATCCGTGAGCCAAAGGCACCATCTCCCTGTGCAGGCCAGGGAGGGGATTTTTTGGAAGATGCCAGCTTGCTTATCGCTCTGGCCAGAGGTAGGAGAAGGCTTGGAGGGCTCCAGCACTGCAGGGCGCGCAGAGGTTGCAGATCCATGTGTCTTTACCCGGTGCTGCTCGTGCAATCCTAAACATAGCTCCTGTTTCGAGGACTTTGAATTACAGCAATTTTCAGATCAACTCGGCGTCGGGAGCGGTTTGGTGTGTGACTGATACGTGGTGGGTGAATCTGTTCCCTGCAGAAACGGTTTGGATGTTTTTGTGGGGAATTTGAGGCTGAAGGCAGCGGGGGCACGGGGCCTGGGGGAGCACGGAGGAGGCTGAAAGTTGATTTTTAAGTCTCGCAGCTGAAGCAGGCGGCAGCTTTCTCCAGCTGTCGGTGTCACATCGGGGCTCATCACCTCGGAGCCGTGATAAGCCAGCCCCAATCAAGGGTAAAGCTGTCCTGCTAAAACGCTGCCTGGCTGAGCTGAGCTTGACCCTGGGCTCAGACTCACGGTCAAGGATGCTTTGAGAGGGAAGAGCTCGCATGTCCGAGGTGAGCAGTGCCCGAGCCGGGGTAGAAAACGCTGACCTCAGCCCTGTCTGTTCAATTCAGCATTTTCTGAAGCCGTGATTTCTTTGCACCTTTCCAATACTTGTTACTTAAAAAAAAAAAAAATTGGAAAAAGGGTGGGTTTAACATCTCTGGTACCTGGATGTGGAGGGAGGACGTCAAGCAGGCAGCCCAGGGAGAGACCGTGTCGGGGAAACAAAAGCTGGTTTCAAAAAAAGAATAACAACAACAAACAACAAATAATAACAACAAAAGAGGAATAGCAGCTGCAGCCGATCCTGCACCATCCATCGACCCCCCCGTTACCCCGGGGACCTGGATGCAGCCCGGTGTGGGTCATACGAGCATGGGGAGGAGGCGATTCCCCTGTGCTCAGGTAATGGGAAGGATCCCATGAAGGTGAGGGTCGTCGGGAGCCCAGCCTGTGCCTCCCTCCAGCCTCCATCTGTCTGTCTGTCCCCATGGGGTCCCCGATCGTAATCCAACCTGTCACCTGCACCCAGGTGGGTGCCAGGGTAGATCGACCCCCAGCTGCTCTCAGGGACTGGGGGGGGGGAAGGTGGCTGTGTGGGGCTGCCCCACGGCTGCCGGCACGCTCCGGGAGCTGCCAGCCGGGATGAGCCGGGATGCGGGGCTGAGCCAAGTGCTCCCGACGGCATGGGCAGCCCCTGCCTGGCAGCCGAAGCCAGGCATTGGCAGGAGCATGAAGCAGAGCTGGGCTGCGGGGGGGGGGGGATGAGCAAAGCCCCTCCCGTGGGTTTTTGGGGACCTCCAAGGCAGGGCAAGACCTGTGAGCAAGCTCAGCTCCCAGCCCTGAACCGGGCAGAGAAGGAATTTGGGGGGAGATCTGTCCCCAGCTGCGTGTGACCCTCTCGCAGGACAGACAGACAGTGCTCACAGTGACTTCCTCCAGAAACACCCAAAATGGTTAGCCGGTGTGGCTGCATTTCATAATCTTTTAATTCGCCTTAAATATTTTGAGTAACTCCCCCAGGAAAACACGCACTCGGTGGCAGCAGCCGGTCTGCCCGAGAGGAGGGAGCTGCCGCTCGATTTCTTCCGCGAGACTGAAGAGCCATCGCTGTCTGTCTGTCCTGCTGCTCCTCATCCAACCCTCTGCTGCTGCTTCTGCCTCCAACGAAGACAAACCTGAGGCAGGTTTGTAGGAAACGTGTTGACAGCAGACTCGCGAGATGGCTCCGACACCCGCATTGGGCTCTGCTGCCTTGTCTGGTCCTAAATTTAAGCGCAGCGATGGAGCCCGATGCATTAAGGCTCTGCCACACTTTGCCCGCTGCGTGTCCCGGGGGTGTTGGAGGGGGGAGGCTCCAAAATTCATCCCCCAGCTGGATGTCCCTGCCTGGTGCACGGCATCGACCACCGTCCCTCCTCTCCCTGAAGCAGCAGCTGAGTTCTGCCCACGGAGGGTGGCGAGACCCTCCGTCCCCCCCTTGCCCACCCCGGTTGCCTGCTGCGGGGGGGCTGATCCGGAGCCGCGGGTGCAGGGATGGATGCAGACCCTGTACTGGAGAGGGGGGGCCTCTGGAAATGTGATGGGCACCATCCCCCGGGACTTTGGGGGGGAGCAGCCTCCAGCCAGGGTGGGGGGTGCTGACACCCCTTTATCCCCCATGGATCCCATGGGATCCAGGGCAAGGTCCCTCCTCCCTGCGGCACTCAGAGCCCTGGGGTGACGCTGGCTGCGGCTGGAGCTTTTGGGGTGTCGATACCCGGAGGGGACACCAGTGAGCGGCCGGTCGACCACAGCCACGATGTCCCCTCTGCGGCAGGGTCAGGAGGGGGGGGGATGCTCCCAGGCGAGGTGCCCCACGGCTGCGAGGTGACATGGGCCAGAGCCACGCAACCCCACCGGAGAGAAGGAGCTGGTGCTCCAGGACACGGGCACGGGCTGCCCCGAGGGCTGGTGGAGCCATGGAGACATCCAAGACCCGTCCAGACGTGGTCCTGGGCGACCTGCTCCAGGTGGTCCCCAGGGGTCCCTGCCAGCCCCACGAGCTTCCTGCCCCCAGGAATTACTGTGGGTGCTGGAAGCTTCCATCGGCTTAACAAGCACCAACCGCTTGAGCATAAACGCCTCGAGCCATCTCTGCCGCATGCCGGCACCCTGCCCTGGTGCTGGGGGAGGGCTTTGGGTGCAGGATGGGTGCTGCTACCCTGCCCCGGCTCCATCTCCCTGCCCCGTGTGTCTTCCTCAGCATCGTCCCCATCCCCCGGATCCCACCCGTCTTTCCTCGGCCTCTTGCTGCGACGGCGGGGACCTGGCGGAGGGACCCCCGGTGCCTCTTCCCGACCCTTTTCCCCGGCTGTCGAGGCCGTGTCCCCCCATCCATCCCGGCGGCCCCTCGGCCGGTCCCCTTGGAAACGCATCCAGGGGCGGAAGCGCGGGGAATATTAAGCAGGTGCAGCCCCTTCAATCCCCCTTTGAGCGGGGACAGAGCGGGGCTTGTTCCCGGCACGGGGAGCCCGGCCAGGCGCAGCGGCTGCCGGGGAAGGGGAGAGGGGACCCCCGGCCCCGCCGTCCCCCCTCAGCCCAGCTCCCCCGGTCCCTGCAGCCCCCCCTGCACGCGCTCCCCACGGCTGCCCCTCTGCGTGGGACGGGGTGGCGTGGGCGAGGGGTGCATCGGCGGCTGAGCTGATGTGGGTCCCGCGCAGGGGCTGGGGGACACCGAAATGTGCTCCTTTGGGAGCACCCGCTGCTTCCCCAGGACCCCCGGCCCTGCCCTGAGCATCCTTCCCCGGCGCGGGATGCGGGAGCTGCCGTGGCGGCGGAGGACACGAGGTGACCTTGGAAAGCCTCGGCCAGCCGGGAGCTCGCGCCGGCCCCGGGAGGACGAGGTGGCCGCGGGGCGAGCGGTGCGGGGAGCAGGGCAAAGGCGAGCCCCTCTTCCGTGCAATGGGTTTGGGCTGAGCCCCCCCCCCCCCCCGGGTGCAGCTCGGGGTGTCCCCTCATACGTGGTTGTCCCCAGCACAGCCACGACATCCCCTGCAAAGGTGGGATTCGGGGCAGCGATGGGCTGGGTTGGCGGTGGCACCCGCAGGGTTTGGGCTCTGTCCCCGTTGTTCCCCCCCCCCCCCCCCATGGCTTCAGGCAGAGCCCGAGGCTTGGCGGGGGGGTCCTGGGGGTCCCTCCGTGCCCACACACACACACCCAAAGCCGTGCGTGTGCCTGGCTCCCCGGTGCGTGCTTGTCCGCTCGGTCCTGCTCCAGCGTGCACGCCGCAGGGCTCCTGCCCGCTGCCTGCCCGCTGCCTGCCCGCTGCCTGCCCGCTGCCTGCCCGCTGCCTGCCCGCTGCCTGCCCGCGGCCCCTCTGGGCTCTCCCCGGCCCCATTGCTAGGCTGGTCACGTCTCCGCAGCTTCTCCTCTCCCGGCTCTTCCCTCGCTCGATCCAGCCGCTGCGTCGGCTTGGCCTCCCCACCTTGTGCTGGGCCACAGCCTGGAGCACCCCCCTGCCTGCACCCCCATCCCTGCCTGCACCCCCATCCCTGCCTGCACCCCGTCCCTGCCTGCACCCCCCCCTGCCTGCACCCCCAGCCCGTTGGAGAGATCCCAGTTCGTGGCACCCGCGTGGATGGGTCATGGGTGATGGACCCGTGGCACCCAGTGGCATCTGGACCAGTTTGGCACTGGGAAGCGATGACATGGCCGGGGGGCGCGGGGGGGGCGCACTTGGGGGATGAGGAGGGTTTGACCTGACCCCGGGGCCTTCGCCTGGGGGGGTGTCCGAGCGGCCGCAGCCCCCCTGCCCTGTGCCACAGCCCCGCGGTGACCCCGGGGCGATGGCTTCACCCCAGGATTTTGGTGCTCTGCCCTCACCTCGCTGCTGCTGGGGGGGGGGGAACCAGCCCCCTGCAGGACTGTGCATGGGTGGGTGCCTTGGGGGTGCAGGGTGGGGGTCCCAGATGAGGATGCTGGGTGGGGGGGGGGATGTCATCTCAGTGCTGGTGCAGGGATGCCCCCCCCGTCTCCATACAGAAGCATTTGGGGGGGGGGGGGGTGTCAATGAGGAATCCTGGTGTTAGTGTCCCAGTACAGGGGTGCCCCCCCATGCACGAGCAGTTTTAGGGGGGCTCAGCAAAGAGGTCCTGGTGGGGTTGCAGGGGGCTGTCCTGATGCTGGTGCAGGGATGCCCCCCCCCCCCATGCACAAGCAGCTTTGGAGGGTTGTCAGTTAGGGATCCCAGTGCTGGTGGGGTGTGTGGGGGGGGTCCCGGTGCAGGGGTGCTCCCCCATGCAGGAGCACTTTTGGGGTGGGTGTCAGTGAGGGATACTGGTGCTAAGGGGGGGGGGGGGGGTCCCAGTGCTGGTGCAGGGATGCTCCCCCCCATGCAGCAGCAGATTTGGGGGGGGGGGATCAGTGAGGGATCCCGGTTCTGGGGTGGGGGGCGGTGCAGGGACATCCCGGTGCAAGGATAACCCCTGCGCAGGAGCAGTTTGGGGGGGCGTCAGCAAGGGATCCCAGTGCAGGGATGCTCCCCCATGCAGGAGCACTTTTGGGGGGGGGGGTGTCAGTGAAGGATGCTGGTGCTAAGGGGGGGGGGGTGTCCCAGTGCTGGTGCAGGGATGCTCCCCCCATGCAGCAGCAGATTTGGGGGTGGGTGGGGGAAATCAGTGAGGGATCCCGGTGCGAGGATAACCCCTGCGGAGGAGCAGTTTGGGGGGGGGGGGGTTCGGCAAGGGATCCCGGTGCAGGAGGTTGGGGGGGGGTCCCCCGGTGCAGGAGGGTGGGGGGGGTCCCCGGTGCAGGGATGCTCCCCCATGCAGCAGCACTTTTGGCAGGGGGGGGGGGTCAGCGAGGGATCCCGGTGCTGGGGTGGGGGGGATCCCCCCGGGGATGTCAAGGTGGTGGCTGGGGGGGGGGGGGGCGGGTGTCCCCCGTTTCCATCTCCCGGTGCTACCGGCGGCGGCGTCCCCAGTCCCGCGGGCGGAGCCGGTGGCTCCCGCCCGCCCCCAGCCCGGCCCGTCCCCGTCCCCGTCCCGTCCCCCCCCCGCCCCGGAGCGGAGCGGAGCGGCGGGAGGCGGCGGCGGGGGCGCGGGCGGAGCCGCTGCCGGTGCCGGCCCCGCTGGCGGAGCCGTGGGTCCCCCTCCATGCCGCCATGGCCCCCGCGGCTGCCCGGCCCCGCTCCCCCCTCGCCCTGGCCCTGCTGCTGGCGATCGGAGCCCTCGGTACGTACCGGGGGGGGGGGGGGGGGGGGGGGGGGGGGGGCTGCTCGCCGGGATGGGGCAGGATCCTGTGTGTCCCCCCCCGGGGGGTGGGGGGGGGGCGGGTCGTGGTGCAGGCGAGGGATGATCGTTTTTGGGGGGGGGGGGGGTGTTGCATCCCCCGGAGGGGGGGGGTCTGGGGGAGGAGGGGGGGGGGGCTGCATTCCTCTGCAGGCACCGGGGGCGGCGGGGGGTGTGGGGGATCCCCCGGTAAGGGGGCTGGATCCCATCGCAGGGAGCTGCATCCTCTTGCGGGGGGGGGGGGGGGGGGGGCGGCTGGATGCCTTTGCCGGGGGCTGGATGGCTTGGGGGGGGGGGGGGGGCTGGATCCCCTTGTGTGTATGGGGTGTATCTGCAGGGACCGGAGGAGGGCTGGATCCCCTCGTAAGGGGGCTGGATCCCTTGGGGGGGGGGGGGCTGGATCCCGTCTTAAGGGAGCTGGATCCCTTTGCGGGGGGACTGGATCCTCTTGTAAGGAGGCTGGATCCCTTTGGGGGGGGCTGGAGCCTGTTGCAGTGGGCTGGATCCCCTTTATGTATGGGGGTGCATTTGCAGGAGCCTGAGGAGGGCTGGATCCCTTTGTCGGGGGCTGGATCCCTTTGGGGGGGGGGGGGGGCTGGATTCCCCTTGTGTGTACGGGGTGCATTTGCAGGAGCCAGAGGAGGGACTGGATCCCTTGGAGGAGGGACTGGATCCCCTTGCAGGGGCTGGATCCTCTTGTGGTTATGGGATGCATATGCAGGAAGCAGAGAGGGCTGGATCCCCTTGTAAGGGGGCTGGATTCCATTGCCAGGGGAGGGGAGGGGGGCTGGATCCCCTTCTACCCTTGCAGGGGGCTGGATCCCCTTGTAAGGGGGCTGGATTCCATTGCCGGGGGGGGCTGGATCCCCTTCTACCCTTGCAGGGGGCTGGATCCCCTTGTAAGGGGGCTGGATTCCATTGCAGGGGGGGCTGGATCCCCTTGCAGGGGCTGGATTCGATTGTGTGTATGGGGGGCACTTGCAGGAGCCAGAGGAGGGCTGGATCCCCTTGTGGGGGGGGCAGAATCCTGTAACAAGGGGCTGGATCCCACTGGAGGGGGCTGGATCCCATTACGTGAATGGGGTGCACTTGCAGGAGCCAGAGGAGGGCTGGATCCCCTTGCAGGGCAGCTGGGGGGTCTGGGCCAGGGACAGCTTGGCTTGGGGGGGGGGGCTGTGTCACGGTGGGGGGGTTCGCAGAGTTGAGGGGTGATGATTGGGGCTGTCACGGGTGCAGGGGGACCCACGGAGCCGGGAGCTGCTGTGGCATTTGCCCCTTCGGTCCCCAGGAGAGGCTGTAAAAGACTTGGGGTGCAGCCCCCCCCCCCCCCCAAATGGCTTGTCACGGTACTGGTGGGCACAAGATCAAGCAGGCAGGGACCCCCCCCAGGCCACCGCGGCCTCCCCGGGGTGCGGGGGGGCACCTCTGACACGTCTTTCTCTCCTTGTCCCCCCTCCAGCATCCGAGTGGCCCCCCCAAAACGCCAGCGAGGCCGAGGGGAGAGGCTGGGAGGGTTCCCTGGAGAGCAGCCCCTCGCAGTGGGACCCGGCGAGCAGAGACCCCTCGGGGGGGCCCAACAACGGCACCGGCCCCGGGGGGGCCACGGCGGGTGGCTGGCCCCCGGCGGGACCCCAGCTAGAGCCCCCCGAGGGGGGCACGGCCGCCACCACGGACCCTGCAGCGATGCCGGAGGGGTGCGCGGGGTGCACCGGGGAGGGCGATGCCAGCGCTTTGCCCCCCAAATCCGTCTCGACGGAGGACGGCCAGGCTGCGGCGACCCGGCCGGGCGACGGGGGGACGGTGGCGGTGGCACTCGGCAGCCCCGAGGAACCGGGGAGCGGTGAGCGGCCCACGCCGGCCTCCCTGCCCAGCCCGGGGGTTTTTGGGGGGCTCACGGCCGCCCCGCCGAGCCCCCCCGGCCCGCGGCTCGTCACCGGCTCGGCCGAATCCGACCTGCTGCTGGCGGCCGGGGGCTCGGCCACGCCGCGGACCCCCGTGCCGGGCGACCCCAGCCCCGTGCCGGGCGCCGCGGGGGACTCGGGGGGTCCCCCGGAGCTCTGGGTGGCCGCATCCAGCCCGGCCCCGGCTCAGGGGGCTCGCGGCCGGACGGATCTGACCTGGCTGGAGGCGGAGGAGCCCCTCGCCGTCACCCCGGTCCCGGCTGAGCCGCCGGCCGACCGAACGGCCTCGGAGATCATCGACATTGACTACTACGACCTGTTTGAGGGGGGCGAGGGACTGGGGGGCTTCCCCGGGGGCGGCCGGGGGGCGGCCGGCTCGGCGCGGCGGCGGGAGCCGGAGGGAGCGGCCACGCCGTGGGCCCTCCACGAGCTCTACGACGACTTCACGCCCTTCGACGAAGCCGATTTCTACCCCACCACCTCCTTCTACGCCGACGGGGACGAGGAGGACGAGCTGGAGGAGGACGAAGAGGACGAGGAGGAGGAGGAGGAGGAAGACGGGGGGCTGGAGGACGAGAACGGCTACCGGCCGCCCGCCTCGCCCTCGCCCGGCGTCCAGCCGGCGCCGCGGGACCCCCGACCCACCGGCCGCCGCGACGCGGTGGTCCCGCCGCAGCCCTCCGGCGTGGCGGGGGGCAGCCCCACGGCGCGGCCGCGGCCGGGGGAGCGGGGCCAGCCGGAGAACGGCACCGAGTGCCGGAGCGGTTACGTGCGGCACAACAGCTCCTGCCGCTCCGTCTGCGACCTCGTCCCCAGCTACTGCCACAACGGCGGCCAGTGCTACCTGGTGGAGAGCCACGGGGCCTTCTGCCGGTAAGGGATGGGGACCCCAGGTCCCGTGGGGAGGTGGGGGGGTGCGTATGTGGGCTTTCCGTCCCCCTGCGCCCCATCCCTGGGCTCTCCATCCCCCTGCACCCCATTCCCAGCATCTCCGTCTCCAGGCACCCCATTCCTGGGCTCTCTGTCCTCCTGCACCCCATTCCCAGCATCTCTGTCTCCATGCACCCCATCCCCAGGGTCTCCACCCTGTGCACCCCATTCCCAGACTCTCCATCCCCCTGCACCCCATTCCCATATCTCTGTCTCCATGCACCCCATTCCCAGCATCTCCGTCTCCAGGCACCCCATTCCCAGCATCTCTGTCTCCATGCACACCATTCCCAGGCTCTCCACCCTGTGCACCCCATTCCCAGCATCTCCATCTCCATGCAACCCATCCCCAGGCTCTCCATCCCCCTCCACCCCATTCCCAGCATCTCTGTCTCCATGCACCCCATCCCTGGGCTCTCCATCCCCCTGCACCCCATTCCCAGCATCTCCATCCCCCTGCACCCCATTCCCACATCTCTGTCTCCATGCACCCCATCCCTGGGCTCTCCATCCCCCTGCACCCCATTCCCACATCTCCGTCCCCCTGCACCCCATTCCCACATCTCTGTCCCCCTGCACCCCATCCAGGGCCCTTCACCCCCACAGCCCCATCCCGCCGGGACACAGAGGGGCTTTCCCTGCCCCCCGAGCGGCGGCTGGGCAGGAATTAGGTCAGGGCCTTGCAGCCGAAGCTCCGGGGCCTCCGCGCTAATCGGCCCCGGCAGATTGCGCCCGGGGAGGGCCGACACCGGCTGTGCCGTACGGCTCGGCACGCGTCGTGCGGCTGGCGCCGAGCCCGCCTGCACGGGGGGACGTGGATGTGTGGCGTGACGGGGCTGTCCCCGACGGCCACCCTGCTCCCCACCGCCGCCAGGATGGGGTGCGGGGGACGAGCATCGCCTGGGGGGGACCCCGACCCCCCCTCCCGGCATCCCCCACTGTCACCCATCTCGCTTGATCCCAGCGTTTTGGGGGGGGGGGGGGTCACCCCTCTCAGGGTGGTCCTTGAGGACCCATTAATCTCGTTCCCCGTAATCTCCCTGATTACAGATGTCGGTGTCCCCCGAGGATGCTCTGTGGGACGGGGACGTGTTTTTGGGGTGGGGGGTCCCTAACCGCCTCCCCTCGCAGGTGCAACACGCAAGACTACACGTGGCACAAGGGCACGCGCTGCGAGGCCATCGTCACCGACTTCCAAGTGATGTGCGTGGCCGTGGGCTCGGCCGCCCTCGTGGTGCTGCTGCTCTTCATGCTCACCGTCTTCTTCGCCAAGAAGCTCTACCTGCTCAAGACGGAGAACAGCAAACTGCGCAAGACCAAGTAAGCGGCATCGGGACGGGGCCGGCACCCCTAAAACTGTCCCCGACCGCTTTGGGGTAGCACCCCGGTAGCCCCAGCGGTTTGGGTGGTCTCAGCTCCCGGCGGTGGCACTGGGGCTGGATGCGGTCCCGTCCCCGTGGGGTGTCACCGGGACCCCCTGTGCCAACGGGGATAAGGTGACGGTGGGCGGGAAAGCTCCCGGAGGCGGGTGCCCTGCGGGGACGTGGCTTGTGGCTCCTGCTCCACGGTTAATCCTTTAAAGCTGCTCCTGACTGGCACCAGTTAATCTGCTGCACTGGGAGCTGGGGCCACGGGCTGGGCTCGCCACGCTGCCCAGGGGCCACCGGAGATGGTCCCGACTGCGTCCCTGGGGACAGGGCTGGGGGGGGACAGGGCTGGCGTGGGTGAAGGTTGGGGTCATCCCCCCCACCACCACCCCAGCAATTGCTGCCCACCTCACTGGAGACGGGGAGGAGAGAACCCTCCCAGCCTGGGTCCCTAATGAGCTGTTAATTAGTGTTTGGGAGTGCCAAGTGTAATTAGCAGCGAAGCTCCCTGCCAGCCCATGGGTCTCCCTCTCAGGCCCTGGGAGCCCGCGGCTCCTGCCTGCCCTGGGCTGCCCTCACTGCTCGCCTGCCTGCACCTTCCCAGAGCTGGGGGTGATTAACCCCCCCAAACCCTCAGATTGAAAGGCATTTAGCCCCCCAAAATGCCAGTGCTCAGGTCATTTAGACCCCAGACCCCATAGCTGGGGACATTTAGCCCCAAACCCCATAGCTGGGGTCATTTAGCCCCCAAATCTCCATAGCTAGGGGCATTTAGCCCCCACGCCCCCAGATCCGGGGGTATTTAGCCCCAAACCTCCATCCCTGGGGACATTTAACCCCCAGGCCTCCAGCGCTGGGAGCATTTACCCCCCCCCCCGACACCGGGTTCACCCCAAAACGCAGTCAGGGGTGATGGGGGTGTTTGGCAGCACCCCCAGTCTCACCGCCGTGCTCTCCTCTCCCCCCCCTGGCAGATACCGCACCCCGTCCGAGCTGCACAACGACAACTTCTCCCTCTCCACCATCGCCGAGGGCTCCCACCCAAACGTAAGAGGATTTCGTGGCACCGTCCCCCCGCTCCTGCTTGCTGTCCTATCCTTGTCCCTCTGTCCGGTAATGTCCCGTCTGTCCCCCCACATCCGTGGTCCGGGCACTGCCTGGGTGACGGTCTCACCGCCGGGTCCCTCCGCATCCCCCTGTCCCCATCCCACCGTGGCCACCGCTCCGTCCCCTCTGTCAGGTCCTGCCACGCCGCATCCTGCCCCGACTACCCAAACCGGACCCCGCTGTCCCCCTGCCCCGTCCCCTCCTGCCCCTGTGACTCCCCGGGGAACCAACATCCAAAGTCGCCCGGTGGCTTTGGCTCCGTGTGCGGGTGACGGGGGCGGCTGTGCCGGCATTTTCAGGGAGGGGACAGCCGGTGCGATGCGGCTCCGGCAGACGATGCTCCTCGGCTGTGGCATCGCTGTAGGGCAGGACCGGCGGATGATGGCCGGCAGCGGCGGGCGATGCTGGAGGATGAAACGCTCCGGGATGCTGCTGGCGTGGTCAGGATGCGACCACCCGCGTCCCCCCCCCCCCGGGCTGCCCTTCCAACCTCCTGTCTTTCGAATCGAAACAGAGAGAAGCGAAGGGCTTTGCCGAGCGTGAGCCGGAGGAGGAGCGTAGGTCCCTCTAGCCTTTGCCTTAGCCCACCGCCGGTTTTCCCCGCATTTCGACCACTTTTAGCAGCCGTAGCGTCTGCCACCGCTCGGCCCGGCCACCCTGGCAGGAGGCTCCCGGAGCCGGCTGGCTCCCCACTGTGGAAAGGATGAATCTTGGGATGAATTCAGTGCCGCTCCCCGGCAGCGCGGTGCCTGGGATGCGGCGTACCGAGGATGCGGAGGGGACAGCGGAGTCGACACCCCTGGGAAAGGGGTTGCTG
The DNA here is from genome assembly GCF_900496995.4 of Aquila chrysaetos chrysaetos. Lineage (NCBI taxonomy): Eukaryota > Metazoa > Chordata > Aves > Accipitriformes > Accipitridae > Aquila > Aquila chrysaetos. Next base: position 78,230,810 of record NC_044006.1, on the reverse strand, counting down.
GGGGACGTGTGGTGCGGCCGCTGTGCCGGGCGATGGAGCTCGGTGCCCGTCCCGTGGCATTTGCCGTGGAGTCGATAGCACGAGCCGGGACGAGCTGGGAAGCGCTCGTAGGGCCACTGCCCAGAAGATGGAGGTTTCCCGTCCTCGTATGAGCACGGCTGTGCGATACCGGCCCTCGGGTGTCTCCATCCATCCGCCGCTCGCCGAGCGGCACCGGGAGCACCGTAACTGCTACGGTGCCGGGGGTGCCTCACCGCCACGGCCCATCCCGCCCTCGCAGACCCCCATGCCAGGGCTCATCCTGCCCCACCAGCGATGCCGGGACCGTCCCGGCACAGACATTACCCAACACAGCCGGAGCTCAGCCCCGGTGCCGGCGGGTGCCGCTCTCCCCATGGATGCGGGAAAAACTCGGGGCGCAGCCCAGCCCCGGGGAGAAGATGCTCCCGGCAGCCGTGGGGAGACGTCGGGAAGAGACGTCCCCGGTTTTGCCACCGGCAGATCCGGTCAGCGGCACGGCGGGGCCAGCTGTACGCTAACGAACCGCAATAAATCCAACCCCTCGGGCCTCCTGCCAAGCGCCGCTCGGGGAGTTGCTAATTGTCGCGGGGACGATGAGACGAGCCGGGCTGGAAATGGGAAGAGAAATGGGGTGGTGGTGGGGACGGCAGGGACGGCTGGAGGGGTGGCGGGTGGGATGGCTCCCGTGACCGATGCGGTTCTTTTGGGTGCTGTTGGCGAGCGGCTTTGGGTGCTGGAGGCACCCCGAGGTGGGGAACCCGTTGCGGGGAACGGCAACGAGTCACCGCAGGCAGGTCGGACCCTCTCATCCGCCGGCTCCCCCCTCCCCGTGCTGTGAGCTCCATGTCCCCCCACGCCGAGATGTGCTCTGAGGGGGGGACACACATTTGTATTCACCTTTGGGCAGCCCTGCCTCCTGCCAGGGGCTGCCCGTAAGGAGGCAGAGCCCGGTTCGGGATGCTGGGGGTGTCAGCGGTGCCTTCACCCGGTCCCCGCTGCGTGTCACCCCCCCGGCCATTGCAACAGCGTCCCCCATGGCACGGTCGTCTCCTTACCCCCCTCCCTCTGCCATCTCTCCTGGCAGGACGACCCCAGCGCTCCCCACAAGCTGCAGGACTCCCTGAAATCCTGCCTGAAGGACGAGGAGCCATTTAACATCCACAACTCGACGTCGCCCAAGCACGACGGCAAAGGGGAGCAGGACGGCGGCGAGCTCAACTGTCTGCAGAACAACCTGACGTGAGCAGGGGAGGAGAAGGAGGCGAGAGCGGGAGCCAGCCCTCCCATCCCCTGCTGTACAAATCTCCTGTCTCCTCCCCGTCTGGTATCTCTTTTTCCCGCTCCGTGGCATGCTTTGGTGTGTTTTGTACAGAGGAAAACAAAAATTAATTAATAATAATACAAAGCCAAAGGCTGTAAATGGTCTTTGGCCGCGTCGTGTCGTGGGGGTGTTTGGTTTGTGCTCCGTGTCTATCGCTTGGGTTAGTTCAGCGCTGTGATTTCTAAACCTTTGCCATTCCGCAACTGACTTTTTTTGTACTTTTACCCCACTTTTTTTGAAATACAGGTAAAAACAACAAAAAAAAAAGGAAGATCTTGAAATAAAACATTTTTTTTTTTAAAGTTAAGCCTCTTGCCGGTGCCTGCGATCTCCCGACACAGACACAGCAGGTTTGCTCCCTGCTCCCCCGGCTCCCATCTGAGCGTCACCCAGGGCGGGTGGTGGGTGCCCAGTCCCCCCCTTCCCTGCCCTCCCTGGCTTTGCCAAGCCAGGGGTGCAACGTGTCCCACCGGAGCGGGGACCCTGCGGGGTGCTGCCATCCCAGACACGCTCGGGTGCAGCTGGGACACCCCGGGATGTTTGGTGGAGGTGCCTGGATTGCTCACAGGGTCTGCTCCATCCCCGTCCCCATCATGGGGTCCCCCCGCAAGGCATGGATGCACGGGGGGTGCAGCCATCACCGACAGCGTGTTCCCAGCCCCCTCCTGCCCAAACCGCCTCCTTTCAATGGAGCTGCCCAGGATGTCAGTGGGATTTTGGGCTCTGCAGCCAAAATGCCCCGGGGTCGTCACTCCCCAGCTCCTCATTTCCCTCCGGCAAAACCCCTGTCAGCTTTGGCGATGCTGGCCCAGCTTCTGCCGGTGTAAATCAGAAGCAGTCCCCTCCGATTGCCATCACCCTGACCCGGCACCAAGCGTGGAGCGGGGGGGTCTCTCCCCAGGGAACCCCGGCACTCCCACCACCCTCCCCTCCGGCTGCGGCTCCCTCTTGCTTCCCACAGGAGCCGATTTCTTCCAGAGACGGATTCACCCACGAGCCAAAACTCACAGCTCCTCGGGAGAGAGGAAATGAAGCAATTAATCAACATACAATATTAAGCGTGCCGTGCGTTAGGGATGCAGCCGGCGATCTCCCCAGGGCAGGTAGGAGCTAAAGCTGCAGCTCAGCGTGTTTTAGATGTTCCCGATGCTTTCTGCGCACTGCTAAATAATTAATTCTCAGCTCACTTGGGGAGATTAAAAAATGAGGGGTGGCAGTGGGAGCCGGCAGACAATCCCGGGGGTCAAGCAAAGCGGAGCGAGTGGCTGACCGGCACCATCAGGGCTTTGGTTTTTGCCAGTCCCCTTCCAGCACGGAGCTGGACAGTATGGCAGCTAAAACCATGGATAAAGCACCGGGGCAGCACGGACACAGAGAGAAAAGATGGCTGGGGCCAAGCCCGGGGGGAGAGCGATGTGTTGGGGGAGCAGGAGCCTGGCTGAGCGGACAGGAGATGCTGATGCCCGAGAAAGCCTCATGGAAAGTCAGGTTTCTTCTTCCTGAAACCAGGACAAGTACAAGGAGCGAGAGGAGAAGAAATGGTTATGGGCATGCATAAGGAAGGGGATGTTGGAGGGGATGAGGAACGATATGGGGTTGTGGGTGAGAAATGCCTGTGGAGCTGCGGGGAAGAGGAGGGAATGGGCACTGCGGGGATGGAGGAGGCCACCCTACGTCTCCAGCCGCCCTTGGAGGGAGTCGGTGGGGCCAGATGCAGGGAGACGTGGGGTGGGATGGGGCGGCCACGGAGCGAGTCCAACCAGTGAACGTGCGGCTGCGTGGTGGGCTCTGGAAATGGTCCGCTCCTCACTGGGATCCTTCCTGACGGCACCTGCGGGTCCAGCCGGATGCTGCCTGGGGAGAGAAGAAAATCTCCTTTGCAAAGAAGAAGCAGCTGACATAATGCTTGTCTCCTGACCAGACAGAGAAACCTCATCCCTGTTTTGCTGGCCAGCAGCAGGCAGGTCTCCTGGGGCAGCCTTCACCCTTTGGGTGATTTGGGGAAGCCGCCGTCCCTGCCGTGCTCCTTCTTCTGCTTGGAGATGAGGCTGGCACGGCACAGCCCATCCATCACGGATGATGCCCACCCTGGAGATGAGGCTGGCGTGGCATCAGCCCCTCCGTCGTGCTGCCGGCATGGCACAGCCCATCCATCCCGGATCTGCCCTGCCTCGACACGGAGGTGCCCACCTTGGGAGCCTCCGAGGTGGGCAAAGTAGCAACTGGGGTTGTTCGTCCTTCACCACCCGTTTTTCGTCCTTTCAGAGGAGCCCAGCATGTGGTCAAGGTAGGCAGCGAAGGGCAGCGGGGCAACAACCTCCCTGCAAAGCCGAGGTGGTAACTCCTCGGTGTTAACCCCTCGTTTAAGAGCAGCGAGGGGTGGACCCGAGGAAGGCTCGAGGCGACGGGTGTCATCTTCAGCCTGGCACTCTCGGCTGCAGCTGCTCACCCACATGGGCTGTAGGGAATTATCGGGATTCAGGGCAAAATTGGGTCACAAGGATTTAAGCAGGTCTAAGGATGCTCCTGTTCATAATACACGTGTTAAGAGAGCTGGGGGTATTTGTCCCCCTGTCCGTCCGCTCTGGGGTATCGGTCTGACCCCCATAATTCCCCTCCTTGCTGTGCGCCCTGCTTCGGACCGTACTCACCTATCTGGCGAGCTCCTGTTTTCTGCATGAAGACACAACCTCCGTTCCTGATTTCGCTCCAGCCGGCCACGAGCCCTGGAGCCCCATCTCGCTCTGGCCTCAGCGTCCCTCGCCGTGCCTCGGTTTCTCCCCTGGGCGATGGCACGTCCCCAGCCCGCGGGCTCTCCTCCTGCTCTGGCTTTGCCGGAGCACCGACGGAGGGAGGAGCACTGTTTGCACGCACGGGTGCATCGGGATGGAGGGGGCAGCTGGGGTTACCCGAGGGGCCAGGCTCCCTGTCAGCACCTCGTCTGACACGGGGAGAGCAGGGGGGGATGGCAAAGAGCATCCGCCGTGTGCCGTGCCGGTCACCGGAGCCGATTTCATGGGCCCTGTGGAGGAATTTGCCTCCCAGCCAGCAAAGCAACACATGGGCTTTAATCAAATGCTTAATCACTTTGAAACGGCGAGGTTGCGGACAGCTATTAAATTTAAATGCTTGGTTAGTTTGCCGGGAGGGGAGGCAGCCTTTTGTGGCTGGGCGAGGGCTGGCACGGGACGCTGGGTGCGAAGGGAAGGGAATTGGCATCGGCACCAGGTCTGTGCTCCTCGCTCCATCGTCCTCTTTTCTCTTACAGACACATAACAGGATTAGAGCCACGACCCCGAGACAAGGAGCCTTTCTTCCTTTTGACAAGCTCCGGCTGCCTGAAACAAAATAGCCGGAGTCCCGATTCACCGGCTGAGCCCTGGCCGGGAGAGCGAAGGAGGGGAGAAGGGGTTGGATCGGCGGCTCCGTGGTCCCCGGCAGGCCGTGTGGACCCCGAGCCATGCTCAATGCCCTCGGTGCGGGACGCTGCTCCTTTTGGACCCGGGGTTTGGCCATCCTTCCCCGAGCTGCTGGGAGCTTTCCCTGAGAGCGGAGGCTGGGGATTTATTTGATACCTGGAGCTGGTGGGGTGGGAGCTCTGTGCCCATGTCCTCTGCAGCACCGTCTCTTTGCTGGCTTGGGTTTACACACGCCGAGCACAGCTGCGGCCGTCGCTGCGGGCTGCTGGCACCCACCACGCTGGCAGGGGCACCCGCTTCGCCCTAGGCACAGCCCCAGATACTCCCACCCCACCACAAACCCGCATCCCGCTGCCTCGCCGGACCGTGCTGGTGTGGCAATGCCGTGTCTTCCCCATGTGCCCTTTTGAACGCCCCCCAGATGCCATTTCCTTGCCTGAGAGCTGGCCCTACAGCCCCGGCAGCTCCCCTTGCCTTTGAGGAATATTTGGAAGATGAGGCTGGCTGTCTCCTTTCCTCTTGGTCGGTGCTTATCTGACCCACGTCCTCCACCACGGTACGGTCTGGCTCCCTTTAAGTACAGCTGTAGCCCAGATGTGCTCTGGTTGTACACATCTACACGTGGTCAGAGGAATCCCACCCTCGCTACCACACCTCCAGCCTCCTAGGACTTGGGGAAAGGAGGTCGGGCTTGAGGGACCATTCCCAAACCCTCCTGACCCACCTGGAGCATCCCTGGGAGCTGCTTTGCCAACCCGCTGCACAGGACTGCTGCACGGGGAGCTCAGGATGCTTCCTGGTGACCCAAGAGGCACATCTGGGAGAAGACATGTCCTGTAGGTCAGCGTGGGGAGCTTGTGAGAGCATCTCTGCTGACATCCAGGTCTTCCCACTGTTGCTGGGCTGCCTCCTGGCTTGTAGGAGCCCTTAACCAGTATTTGCATAGCCAGAAAGCATCAGGACCTCAGCATTTAGTAATGGGAAATACCAATTACTCCATTATTCTCAGTCTCACTGTAACAGGGAGCGAATCCAGTATTAAACTGACTCTACATTGGATTTAAAGAGAGGAGAAAAGCAAAATCCTCTTAGCTTCATAAACTGTAAAATGCTCAGTGTGGGAAAGAACAGCTGGGCATGCGTTTGCTGACGCTAGTGAAGCTCTGGGGATGGCTTTAACCACGGCAGGCCCTGTTTGTCACTGCTTTGGGCCATGCTGGCCAGCACACGGCTTAGGTTAACTGGTTCTGCTGGGAGAGGAAGAGATCAGGGTGCAGGCAGCCCAGCACGCCTGCAGGCAGCGATGGCGATCAGCCACTGGAGACTGATTTGAAACGTAAAGGCAAGGAGGCAAGTTGGCCAAGACTGAGCGTGGAGTGACCAAGCTCACAACCCTCATGAAGAGATGTGGAAGAAAAGGGAAATAAAGACAAGAGACCCTGGGACACTTAGAGAAATGGTAAGTAAGATCTCATGGGAGGCACGTTTAAAAGTGAAAGGAGTTAAGGAAACTGGCAGTTCTTCAAAGAAACGATGCAAACAACACACACACAAGCCATCCCAATAGGAAGTGTAGTAGGAACCAGCTTGGCTACGTTGCAAGCTCTTCAGTGACCTCAGGCTCAAGAAAAAAAGTTTACAGAAAGCTGGAACTAGGTCAAATTACTAAGGACAGTTATAAGAGTAGCATAAGCATGTGGGGAAACATCAGAAAGGCCAAGGCACAAATTGAGATGGAAATAGCAAGCATCATTAAGAGGAAGAAGAAAAGACTACATCAGCAGGAGGAGAACGAGCAAGAGAGTGTTGGTCTGGACCCAGTGAAGAAGGAACGCTGCTGACAAAGGCAGCTGAGAATTCAAGGATTTCACAGTTTGGTTTTTTTTAAAACTGGTCTTTAAAAACGTCAACTGCAAGCAGGTGCCTACCACAATAAATAGGATATTGTGCTCTTCTCCACCAAGAGAGTGTTAACTGCAATAAATGAGAATACTAAAAGCATACACAGAATGGTTAGGCATTTTCTGAACTTCATCCTATGGCACTTAGAAAACTAGTTAAAGCCACCTCAGATCTATTAGGTAGCACAAGGGTTGGATAAGGTTTTACAAGACCGGTTCCAGTTTGAGGCATGCCACTTACTTCAGGAAAGATGCAGCCCATGGGAGAAGGTTCAAGGGAAGCAAGAAGAAAGATGAGAGCTCCAGAAAAGACAGCCTCTGCGGGGTGGGGTGGGCAGTGTGGAGAACTGAAGACCAAGGGGACATGAGAACAGTCTCAACGGGTGTAAAGACTTCTTCAAAAAGGCTGGGAATAACCAGGATCTGTGGTGGCATGTCAGAAGACCCCCCAAAAAGGTGAACTTCAGTTGCCAGAAGAGACAGTTCAGCAAGACATTAGGAAGTATTTCCTAACTGTAAGGAGAAAGAACACAAGGACAGGCTGCCGGGGGAGGGTGGGCAGCTCTCCTTGAAGAGGTCATCAAGAGCGGGTTAGGTGCCTCTCAGGGTGGCAGGAACTGCTGACTCTCCCATACGGCGAGGCTGTGGGATTGCCGATCCCCTGGGTCCCTCTCAGCTCTGTTTTCTATGATCCTGTGCTCTCCAGAACACCACTTCTTCACATGGACAGAGGTGGGGCTGAAGGGTAAGCTTTTTGCTTCTTTCACTCCCCAATACTTCTTGATTCAGGAATATTGCTCCAATCTACGTATACAATTTGCATTTATTAAATGAATTAGAATTCATTCTGCAGAAGCACCCAGGAGTCTCGATCTTGAATGAAGATCTCCTTTTGCTACGTGCTACAAAAACGCAGCATGAAAATACGGTTCTTGCTTCAGAGAGCTCAGAATTTAACTGCAAGGCAAGAGACAGCAGATGGAGACAATCTGTTGGGTAGAAGAGTACAAAGAAACAGCGAGACAATACTGGCTGGCATGGCAGACAGTGGGGTTTAGCACAAGATGAGCCAAACTTGCTAGGGTTTTGTGCAAGACATTGGAAAAGAGGAGATTTCAGGAAGGATATGGGAGAAGATGAGGAGATTCTTCTGCAGCTTTAGAGCTCTTGCTTCTGCGTGGTGACCCAGGCCAGGGATACAGAGCTGAGAACTGGATCTCTGAAGTTGTCTGTATCGTCCTTGGGATGCTGAGAGTATGTTGTAGGTAAGATTGGCAGAAATAGGAGAGGGCAGGAAAAAAGGAACCGTGGGAGAGCTCTGTGAGCAAGAGTTGGGAGGGTGGGAAGGAAAAGATCAGAGAGGCAAGAAGAAAAGCAGGATGGGGCCAAATGAGGAACAGAGTCAGAAGAGGGTAAGAAGCGTGAAGAATGATGGTGGGTGGGAAGGGCAGAAAGCAGTGTCTTTAGAGAGCCAAACACCTGCATCTGGGAGAGGAGAAGGACAGCGTTTCCTCTGCCTGCTTTGATCCCATTTTGCTTGCAGCCATCCTCAGGATCTCAGCGGTTCCTCACTGAGATGACTTTGCTGCTGGATCCCTGCTGGTTTCAGCACTTTTCCCAGGGATTTTTCAGTTTCTGCTGGAAAAGGCCTGGAGACCCCTCGTGGAGAGCCAGCAGGCATTTTGCTTCGAAATGGTAAAGTGAATTTTAAAGGTGACCTGAAAATTGAATCAAAACTCTTTTTTTTTTCCCCCTTGCTTTATGAATGCTGTAAATTATTCTTCACAGCCACCAGCAATCAGCAAACAAACCGTGGTTAAATGTAGCAAAGGATTACTTAGGTTTGACATCAGCGGCAAGTATCTAAAGCGGGGATAATGAGGCGCCGGAAAGAAATGCCAAGAGAGGGTGCAGAGTCATCGTCACTGAGGGTTTCTAAGAACAGGTTGGACAAACATCTGTCAAGAAGGGTTTAAGTTGAGCTGATTTTGCCTGGTGGCAGGTGTTGCTCTATCTACACGACCTCTCTGGGTCCCTCCAGTCTTATGCTCAGTGATAGTGCGATGCTTCTGCTTTTTTCTCATTAGAAATGTCAGGCCTGCTCTTCTGTCCCTCTGCCAGGGTTGTTGCCTCTGCAAAACAGGTTTATGAGCTTCACCTTCACTGGGGGCTGACAGAATGGTAATTCTTAAATAATTTTCTCCTACATTTTTTAATTTCCTCCTACATTTTTAATAGTTGCTACATACATAGGGGGATATATATGTATACATGTATACAAATAGGTAAAAAGTAAGATCTGAAAAGGGAAAGAATAAAAATCATTGCCCTTCCTATTTTCTCTGTTTACCTTGTATTTCTTCTGTCCCAGTTGTATCAGTCCCCCATAAAATCTTCCAGGACAGCAAATACCCAGACTTGAGACTAACCCCACCCTGAAGCATGTATCTGGTTTCATGCAACCAGTGTAAGGAGAAGGTAAAAGAGGGAGTCGTAGGCGCTGATGCTGTTCCGCTTTTTTCTTTTGAAGGTGTCTGTCTTTTAAAGGCAGCTCAGGTGTCAACGGCTGTCTTACTGTGTCCTCAGGCATATAAATTCTATTTATTTTCCCCGTCTCCTCCCTGGCGCTTTGTCCCTACAGCCCAACCCAAACCATTCTATGATCTGCGGCCTTGGGGAATCACAGACTAGAGGCTTTGTAAATACCTGCAGGACTCTGTTTCATCAGCAGTGATTTTCCCAACCGCTGCCAAGCTAAAGAAGACAGGAACATGAAAACCAACGCTCCCTGCTCCCCGGCTGCTACTTGGCTATTTTACCCTCTGCGTTTCTGAGCCAGTCTCCAAGGAAGATGGCGAGGTCCTGTGCCGGCCAGTGTAATACCTAACCCCCACTTCCAGTGGGCACAGGGCAGATCTGCTGGCTGCTGAAAGTGGGAAGAGTGAGTCCAAACACAACAACAGGCAGTGATGTTTGAAATTAGGAGCTAACCATAACCAGCTCTGGTGTTGCTGCTCATTTGCAAAGCATGGGCGAGCTGGAAAAGAAATGTCAGATGTCCGCATTGCTAGCGCGACCGAAAGAAACCAGTTTTCCCTGAGTTTTCCTACAGAAAAGAGCGCTGTTAATGGCAGAGGGGCGAGGACCGAGGTTACGGCAGGGTGACACATCTGAGTAACAGCGACAATGGCAGGAGCAGGCAGCAGCCGCCCCCGGAGAACAGCCCTGCCTCTCGCACCGGGCTCCGTGCTCCCTCTTTCCACTGGCTGTCACAGGCAGGGACCCGCTGGCTTAGAAATTCTTTTCAAAGTCTGGCTCTTGCATTTCTTCAGAGAAATTCGGCACCTGGTTCAGCTCATCCATTATTCCTTCCAGCTGCTTTTTGCCATGTCAAGGCCCGACCATTGAGCAGGCTGAATTTATCCCCTGAACACAAGCTGAGTTAAAGGGACAACTTGCCCATTTCTTTTCTTATCCGGCCATTGACTCAGCCCAACATCTGCTCTCTTATTAACCTTCTCTGGCCTCAGAGCGCTAATGATCTTTTATGACTCAAAGCATTACTAAAGCATTTAGCATTCTATCAGCAACAACAGAGTTATCTGAAGACAAGAAAACCCTCCCACTTTGGTACACTCCTCTTGCTGTGGTGCAATTTGATGTGTGCATTAAAATCCAAAGGGACGGGAATATCCCGGATAGCTCAGCAATAAGTAGTGCAAGCATCTCTGTTGCCAGAAACACATAATCAAAGGAGGTGAATCAAAGTGCTTTCTCCCTAAAAATCATTTTCCACGCACTCACATCAAGAAGCCCAGTGCTTTTAGTTAACCTTCCTTGCCATGCTCTTGGGAATTGCCTTGAACACCGCAAGATTAATTGTTTTGATTTGTTCAGTTGTTTTTTTTCTACTCTTGGTCATGAATTGCTTTTTACCCACTGGTCTGACATAGTGGAGGAGCTTAATTGTAAGCAGCATTGTTACCTATGGATGCCATATGGCTCCACTATGCAATACTTACGAGGTTTGCTGCATTGTAAATACTGCAAATAAGCATGAAGCAGATGGGAGGGAAGGGGCAACAGTTTTAACAGCAAAATTCTCACTGCCTTCGCGCGGTAACAAGTCATGAAATGTGAGAAGGAATATATTAAGAAGGACAAGAGGTGTTTTGAGAGATGCAGCTGTACTGTGCATGCGGTTTTGGTCCCCTTCCCACTGCAAAGAGAAAAAGAGAGGATTTTACATTTCATTTACAAGGCATTTAGGGCTCTGCGGCTCCTGAAGGAGCTGGAAGAAAAGTGCTACAGAGAGAGAAATACAGTGCAGACAAAAGGTGGTCTGAAAATGGCATATTCACTAGCATACAAATGCAGGCCTATAGAGAGCTCCCAGGTAGGAACATCTCCGGGTTCTTCACCGTCTGTGAACTCCCTTTGCTGTCATCTGTGCCGCAGAATGGGGCTCTGCAGACAAACGATGTGAACTAGGAGGCCAGGAGCCAGACTATTTCAAAGGGCGGTGAAGGAATTAAGGCTCTGGCTGCACCAACACAGAGCAGGGACTTAGCTGGTTACTGGACTCCCTGAGACCAGACCCAGGTTCCCAGCTCTGTGAAAGAGTAGGAAAACAAAAGCAAAGTGATTGGGACTTTTAAAGAAGCTTTCAGCTAAAGCTTTTACAGAAATGAAGCCATCAAAGGGTAAGAGAGGAAGTCCTTTCACAGCTAAATAACTGGTTAAAAGACAGGAAGCAAAGGGCTGACACAAATGATCAGTTTCTGCAACCAGGCGAGATTACAGAATGGATATCTCAGGGTCTGGGCTGGGACCTGCCTTAGCCAGCATATTCTTAAATACTCTGAAGAAGGGACGGAGAACAGGATGATAAATTTTACAAATAATACACATAAGAACATAGGAAATAAAGAGAGAAGAACAGATGCAATGGCTCAACCAAATATTCATACAGCCCACTGTCTTTTCTACCACAGTCGTGCTAACCAGAAGGCGAGGGAAGACCAAGGCCAAGGCAAGCACTTCTTGCATTCCCACAGTTCTTCTCCCAGGCCCTAGTAATTTGCAGCTCAGGGACTTCCCGAGCCGGTGGCGGCCCTCAGAAGATTTCTCTTCCATGGACTTGTCCCCTTCTCCCGTTTATTCACCCTCCTAAACCTCTAGTAGTGATAATTTGTGGTTCTGAAGAGCCCCACGTGAAACTATGCAGACATCTCCTCTCTCTTGCTCGGCGCTTGCCATTTATTAGCATCGTTTGATGCCCCCTAATGCTCACAGCAGATGAGACAGTGCAAGGCTGGTGCATCTTCTCTCCAGGCCCCTTGGCACATCCAGGGCTCTAGCACATCTCCCCTCAGCCGGGCAATCCTCATCCACGTTATGAAAACCAAGGGTTACAAAAGCTTAGATGGGGCAATGAAATGGAAAGGTGAATTCAGTGCCAAAAAAAATGCAAATTCAGGCACACGGGCAAAAATAACACTAAATGATGTGGATTTTCGTGGTTACAGGCTGTAAATTTGCTGTTACTACTCAGCTGCTGGCTGGGAACTGCTGTGGCTCATTGTTTTGAGAGTGCCAAATTAATGCTCAGCAGCTCTCAAATGTGCTAATAACGTTAATAGGACAGAGTAATAGACCCCTCCCAGATATCCGCCATATAAACCCAGGGACCTGCAGTTGGCAAAGGGGTGTGTGTGTGGGGGGGCACCTCTGGGCCAGGGATCAGGGTGGTGACCAGCGCCACCAAGTCCAGCTGGAGGCCGGTCACTGGTGGTGGGTACTGGGATCCAGTCCCATTTAGCACCTTCATTAACGATTGGGATGCTTGCCGCTCAGGGACCCTGGGCAGGCTGGAGAGATGATGGGCTGACAGGATCCTCACGGAGCTCTACCACGGGAAAAAGCCAAGTCCTGCAGCAGGATGAACCCAAAGCACCAGCAGGGGCTGAGAAGGCCGCGGGGGCCTGCTGAGCACCAGGGTGAGTGTGACCAGCGACGCGGCTCATCCCTCCCCAGGCTGCCTGAGGGGGACCGTGGCCGGCGAGGGAGACCGCGGCGCTGGGCCCAGCCGCAGCGGCACAGGCTCCCCGGGAAGATGCTGGAGACCTCTCCAGGGACGTCCGGGACCCGTCCCGGGACACCGGCTGAGGCAGGGTAAGGCCGGGCAGCCCCCGAGGCCCGGCCGGGTCGCTGAGGGGAGCGGGGACGGGCGGCCTGAGGCGAACGCCGCCCGCCATGGCTCCCCGCCCCTCCAGCAGGCGGCGCCCTTCGGCTCCGCTCAGCGCATGCGCGGAGGTGACCGGAGAGGGGAGCCGCACCGCCTCTCCCCGCCCGGAAGTCTCCGGGTCCTCTCCGCGGCGGCCGGCCGCCCGCCATGTTTACGGAGCTGAACGAGCTGCTGGACGCTTCCCCGCAGCGGCCGGAGACGGTAAGAGGGAGGACGGGCGGGCCAGGCGGGAGGGAGCGGGGCCGCTGTGGCGGCGGTGAGGGCCCCGCGCGGTGCCTGCCGGGAATTGTAGTCCGGGCAGCGCTGGCCGCCGGGAGCCGCGCGGTGCATGCTGGGAGGGGCGGGGCCTCGTCAGGCGGCGGAGGCGGGAGAGCGGGATGGCGGCGGCCTCGGCCTCGGCCTCTCCCGCGGAGGTGAACGGCCCCCGGGCCCTTCCCTTCGCCCGGCCCTGGTTCCCCGCCGCCCCTCACGGCTCTGGCTCCGGTGTCGGTGGGGCCGGGCCCTGTCCCCGCAGCCTTCGGCGTGTCTGTGCGTTGGTGGTTGCCGTGTCGTGGATAACGGCGAACCTGGGGGTCCGACCCGCCACCCAGCGCTCGTCCGGGCCCTCTGGTGTGTTTTAGAGGTTTCTCTTCCGTTAGGCCACTAAATTGATTCAGTTAATCCGTGCAGTTTTTGCGCTGATGAAGTCACGCTGTAACTAAGCGCCCTCGCCCTGTATAAAAGCCGCAAAGTGCTTCAGGTAAAAAGTTAATAAAATACGCATGTGTTACACGTTACTCTGTGTCTTTCCTGACAGATAGTAACTTAGATAATAAAAGCAGGTTTGGGGTGATAATTTATTTTGTAAGTCTTGAGTTTCCCCTATTTTCTCCTCGTAGAGCTTATGATGTGAGCAGGGCAGCTTTCTCCCTGGACTGGAAAATGCCAGCGAGGTAATTCCTCGTCAGCCTGCCTGGAGCAGGACGGGGCTGGTCTGCTGGGGAAAAAATGCCGGGGAAGAGCTGGGAGAGTGCTGCTGGATAGAGGTCAGGCCCTCGAGGCTCAAAGCAAACCTGGTAGAGGTTGTTGGCTAAGGTTCGGTGGTAGCAGTGTCATTCTCCATAAAGGATAGCCTGATGCTGTGTAAATTCCCAAGTCCCTGTGGTTCCTGTGGGTTGATGATTGGGTTTTTAATGCACCTGGAATGCTAAGCGAGGAGCCCTTGGTGGAATTGGACTGTTGGCAGAGTGGAACCTGTGCTCTGAGGCGGGTTTTGATGGTGGAGCCGTGGGATGAGTGGGGATGCCGTCACCTGCAAGCCCAGTTTTGGAGGCAGGGGGCTCACCTTTATGCGAATAGGAAATTCTGCAGAGCAAAACCAAAAGGAGATTTGGCCTGAAGATCCTGACTTTTGATTGGCAGCCCAGGCAGGACCCAACAGAGGAGCTGAACCAAAGGCTCCTTTATGTGAGGAATTGCCTCAGATTTCTGTTGGTTATTCCTCTCCCATCAGGCAGGGACTTGGACTTCCCACCGCACGCTGCAGATTTCTCCTCCTCGAGGTGTCTGGCAGTAGTGTAGCACCAGTATATGGCTGGCTGCAGAACAAGTGGCGTTCCCTGATGCCAGAGTTGGAAGATTGAGTTTATACACTGCGATATGAACTAAGCCAGTGGTAAATCATGAGTATTCTTGTTTTGTGAGTCCCCCTCTGCGCCGCTTAGTGTCACCGATCGCTGTGCAGAGCCGTGCAGTCTGGGTATGGGCTCTCCCTCCTGCGAGACACGGTCCATGGGGTGTGCCGAGATATCTGGCCAAGGCTGGCTAGAAATTGGTGTCCTGCTGTGCTTAAAAAAGCATCAGCCCTTTGCAGATCTCTTCTTCCCATCTCTGCCATCCTGATTTTTGTGTCTCCATGGTTGGTTTGTGCCATTTTCAAAATGCTGACAAATGCCTTCACTGCAGGGCTGGTAGGTGGATGAAGCTGCCGCCTGTGTAGGTGTATCTGACATGTCACCACTGAATGCTTGTGACACCCGCTGCTGCCCTGCCAAGGGATTTTGGCAGTTTCTAACAAGTAGCTGCAGCTTCTGCCTTGTAGCCTGCAGGTGGAAAGAGTGGAAAAAAAAAAAAAAAAAGCAGAGTGTGGGGCAGATGGATAGAGAAGGTGTTACAAGAAGGCCTTCCCTTTGGAAGTGCTTCATCCCCAGCAGCATCTTTCTGGGCTTGAGAAGGATGTGCAGAAGAGGGAAGAGAATCAGACCGCACATCTGTGGTGGCAAACTGGGGGCCGTGGGGTTTCTGCATGCCAGCAAACGTGGTCCTGGTGGTGGGGCCAGGACTTACCTGCTCCTCAGCAGGAGAATTCCTCTTGCCTGGCAGCAAGGGGAAGCTGCCCGCCCTCAGGACCTCCAGGGACCTGGTTTCTTCCAGCCAGCTGCTAAACAGTTTGATATACATAGTCTGTGGGGATGTGTGCAAGAGGTGCATGGACTCACGTGAAGACAGCATGACCACAGGGGTTTGCAGACCTTGGAAAGCCTTGCAGATTCCTGCTGGTTTTGCATGCCTTCCTCCTTGTGTTGACACGACTGGTAGAACCCCGATTCCTGTACTTGCGTCCTGTGCTCTGGAGTTGATAAAGGCTTTGGGGCAGTTCTGTGACCACAAGCAGGGTGCTGGACTTTACCGGAGCTGTTGCCTTCCTTCCTTCCACCAGCTGTGCTTTGGTGCAGCTGCTGCCTCTGGAGATGCACCGTTTGGACATTTCCACCCCTGGCTAGCTGGGCATCTAAGCGTCAGAAATGAAGAGTTTTGAGTGCTATCTAAGCAGCTGCAGTCTGACAGTGAATTGAGGGTTGGCAGGATTTAAGGGTTGATAACTGGAAGGTTTGAAAAGTGAAATAATGTATGCTCTGAATGATAACATCCTTCCGTGTTCTGCACAGCGTATGTGGGAGCAAAGGAGAGAGCCTTTTGAGAGCTAGCAGGCGAAGGAAGGGACTTGGGGTGGCATTCAGCCTGCTGTTGCAGGGAAGAGGGAAGTTGCAGGGGATGGAGTCGCGCAGAAGATAAACCGCTGAACGTTTGAGCTTGGGCTGTTTGAACCTAGAGACTCCTCCAGGCTTAGCCATGGAGGATACGTCTTAGTGAGATGCTCACGGAGGTGGTGTCTCCTGTTATTGTAAAGGCCACAGAGGCATAAACCTTTTTTTGGGTGGGAAAGAGCGCTCTCGCTGGCTGAGGCAGAGCAGTGCTTCTCTACCCTGGCTTCTGCTTTGCATTCCCTGCAGATGTGTTCAATATTTGCCATTCCATTAGCACCGCTTTGTAACGTGTTTTAGGCACTGGGGAGTTAACTCTGATAGATGGCTTGTGAATTGCCTATGGGTAGATTGCTTGTTGCTGCAAAAGGCTTTTTGTTTTCTTCTAATAGATTGAGGAAAAAAAAAAAAAAGCATTGATAAGTTCTCTGTGATTAAAAGCAGCTCTTCTATGATTTGTATTGATTAAAGAAACATCTTGACTAAGATTTTAATGGAAACAAATGCCTTGATGAGGCTGGTACTGATAACAAGCATGCACTGATGAACGGAATTAATTTCCTGCTTGATCAAAACAAGGTGTATACTTTGTGCAGAGAGCTCTGCTCCAGTACACATATTTTGATGATAAGGTTTTCTGCTCTGAACATGGCATGTTTGAGGTAAGCCTGGAACACGGGACAGGGAGGGATGTCTGGGGACAGGAGAAGCAGCAGCTGTAGCAGGGCTGCCATTTTAAGCGCACAGGCGGTGCTGGCTGTGGCAGTGGGAGAATGGACTGGGAACAGAGTGGGTGGCTGTTGTCCCCCTGCCATCTGGGCCACTTGGAGTAGGAAGAAGATGACTGTGAATTGGAGGAGAGGGGGACAAAGCCGAGAGATGGAAATTGCTCACAGCCACCTGTGTCAATGATGTCCAGCACCAGGGGCACGAATACGTGTGTATACTCTGGACGTGCCGGCACTGGAAAGTGCAGTGCTGCTCACTGGTGTTCTCCGCAGCGACCAGGTGTTTTTGCATGTGAGGAGGTGGCTCTTGGTGGGCACAGAGCGTGGGGGTCCAGCTGGGGTCTCAGTCTAACGCAAGGGCTTTTAGCTGGTGGGCATGTCTTTCAGAAAGCAGCGAACTCAACATCTTCTGATGCCTCCCTGTGGGCTGTGTCTGGAGGAAGCGCTGGCATCTCTTTGTAAACGGACGGATGGCTGGAGCGCTGCTTGTCCACTTCTTTCTCTGACTAGTACCTGCAGAGTTTCCCCTAGCCTGAGCAGATGTCTTGTCTACCAAGATGGAACCAGGAGCAGTTTGTGCCCTCATCTTCCTCTGTTAAATTATTTTGCTGCTTCTTTTTCAGGGTAAATTCACGCTGCTGCGAGACACCAGAACAGATGGCAGCTTCCTGGTGCACCATTTCCTCTCCTTCTACCTCAGAGGTATGTCACCAGCAGGACTCTCCAAGGCAAGGGTTTGCCTTTGCCTGCTCCTTGGAGGTTCCTTCAGCATAAAGTGTTTCTGTGTGAGCAGAGGCTGGTTTTGCAGAGCGTGAGGCATCCTCGGATTAGCGCAAAGCCTTGAGGTCAGGATTTGTGGATCCCAGTCTGGGCTTGTTCTTGGGACTTGCTCTGTATCCTTGGGTACATCCTGCAATGTCTGTGCACCTTGTTTCGTCATGAGTGCAGTGAATGTTGTAAATCACATGGACATCTGACAGTGAGGTGTGGACTCTAATTCCTTCACTACCTAGGTGTTTTATAATGTAATTAAAAATATCAGGATCAGCTGGCTGGTAGGGAGTGAAGAAACAAACAAAGAGCCTGGCAAGTTGCCTGATTGCTTTTCTGCTAACAGTTTCACCTGTGAGTAACTTACCAGCCCCTGTAGAGCGGGTGCTGGACTCACAGACTCCTCCAGCTTTCTGTTGGCAAAGCAACCAGCCCAGCAAATCTGTTATCTATCAGACTTGAAACTTAGCTCAGAGTGCTGTGCAGGTGGTGGGGCTGAATGCATCCTGCCCCCCATAACTGCCACTTCCTCAGCTATGGCTTTACCCCATTTAAAAAAAATTGTTTTACTTAATGGAACAGAGTGAAACTGCAGGAAAGCCTGTGGAGAGCAGGTTATTAACAGTGTGAGTGGTTCAAAGGGACAGCTCTGCCAAGGCACTGCCTCAGGGTCTGCCCGCATCCCTGCACGGCTCTGCTAACACGCTGATCTGCCGCACTGTCCTGGGAGTTGTTGCAGGGAGCTGCCCGCCTGCCTGGGAAAAGCCTCCTTGTGGGTGGGCAGCCCTTTGGGATTATTAATTTATCTCAAGGCAGGTATGCTTGCTGTCACCCACTCATTTCCACCCCAGGACCTGGTTGCCAGTTACTCTGTGTCTGTAGCACCCCCACGTTGGCCAAGTACCTGCTTGGTGCCCAGAACTTCTGGGAGCTCCCGAGGGGTCAGTGAAGGCTCAACGGGGGCCACTGGCTTGTTCCACTTGAAATCCATGTCTTGCTCTCTGGCAGGGAGAAACAAATACTGATTTTGTTCATGCCCAAACCATAAGGCCAGGTTGTTACGTGCCGGCTTTTCCAAAATCACATTTTAGTGAGGTATCTTTGTCAAAATTGCTTGTTCAGTGTGTTTCTCCAGTCAAGGTCACTTGCCCTATGAGAGCCAAAACAGGGATTTTTGGCATGTCAGTGGTTTCAGTAGTTTGTGTCACGGTTGGCCATTGGCTTCCTTGCAGTAATACCAGCAAACAGTGCCAGGAGATCCCAGGGCAGGATGGCATGAGACAGAAAAGGGACCTCCTACTTTTTTTGTCATCTTTTTCTTGTTCTTTCCCTTTCTTTTTAAACTGACTAACTTTTTCCCTAATACAGAAATCCTATAGAAAGGTGAAAATTGAAAACCCAGCCACGAGCAAGTGAGGGGCTGCCTAGACCTGCGTCAGTTCAAGGCCTTTCCAGACAGATTTGTAGCCTGGCTGCTGTGATTTATGTGCTTCGATAATGGCAGCTTGCAAAATTGAAATGATAATGTGTCTTTTTGTCTTCTCACCCAGCTGGCTGTAAGGTTTGCTTTGTGGCCCTGCTCCAGTCCTTCAGTCACTATAACATCGTAGCACAAAAGCTGGTAAGTCTCTTGGCGTAGGTTAATAATTACAGGTCCAGGTAGTTTCTGTTGGGTGGAAAGGAATGAGAATGGGGAACAGGAATTGCATGTGAGCTAATGTTTCCAGATCTTGATGGGGACAGTCAGGAGTGGTGTGCCTGCGGCAGGGGCTGGAGAACACTTCTCACTGGAGAAGGAATGTGATATAGGTCAAAAACCTGGCTATGAGGGTCACTGCAAGGGCCCCATCAGGCTCTGCCCTGGAGAGGGCAGAGTGCTGAACGGCTGCTTGCTTTCTTTGTGCTTAGAAATGTTTTCTGGAGATCAGCATTCCCCAGACCGGCCCAGACTGGTAGATGTAGTTTCATTAGTGCTCTGGGGAGAAAAATGCCGTGGTGTCTGTGTCCCTAGGGCCTCTCTGTACGCCTGCAAGATGCACTGGCTCTATGGCACAGGAGCTCCTGAGGTGACTTTATGCTCTGTCCTATGGTTATGTTGTGGTGAAGTGCTTTGGGCTGAATCACCTGTAGATTCAGAAGGACACCTGTCTGCCTCTTTTGGCCTCTGGGCGAAGCCATCAGTTTGAGCTGTCTGAGGAGCCACAGGCACCGAGTATGTTCTTACAGATTTCCTTCCCGTGGTGAGTCAGGCAAGGATTATGTGTACCCTGAAACAGAGAAACAAAGTAGGCAGGGTCATTCCCAGTGTCAGCAAATCAGTCTGAGCTTTGGCTTTAAACTGCATCTCTCAGCTTTTTGTACAACGCTCAGATGTGAAATGCTCCAGCTGGGAAGTCCAGGTGACCTTCCAGGGCCGAAGGGATGAGAGCTTGCATTAGTCCTCCCTCCTCTGGTTCTGCTGGAAATCCCAGCAGTGCGGCTGCTTATAAAGACTTTCAGGTGTTGAAGAAGAAGGTGTTGCATTAACGTTGTATTCCCCACTGTAAATATGGGTTGAGTTTTGGTGCTTGTTGAGCAACGGTATTTTATTTACTACTCAGCTTTTACCTTTTAAAAGGAGATCAATGGTCTGAAAGCTGAGACATAAGTTAAATAAAATGGAATGAGCAAATGAAGCATTTCCATGTGGAGCTTTAACTCACAGGCCAATACTCAATGTGTGATTCCCCGGCGGAGCAGATTCCCCACTGCTGAGCAAACCAGCCTCTGTGAGCATGGAATAGTTCTGGCCTTCGCATTGCAGAGAGGAGGAAATCTTGGGGGGAGCTTGCTAAGTGGGACAGGAAATGTCCCACAGGCATTATGCTATGCACAGGGCATAGCAACTGGTGTAGGTAGGAGGTTCAGCTGTTAAATATGGGATCCTTGCCTGCTCTAAAAGCAGAATCATGTTTGTTGGTGTGTTGCCTAATGTGGTGAAATTTCCCGGTGCATAGCTTGTGCGTGTGCTTTTAATAGGTGCTGTTGTCATCTCCCTCGTGGGAGAGCCTGAGAAGGGAGAGAACATGAGGATTAGCTGGAGCACACGTGCAATGCAAATCGAAATGATTTGCTGTCTGATGCTTCAACAAAAAGGTTACTGACGGGAAGGGAGGTGATAAGAAGAACAATACGGTTTGCCCAGGGGAGTTCAGAGAAGCGATTACATTTGCGCGCCCGCAGCGGTGAGCTGTCCCTGTCCTGTTGGTTTCAAGTCTGAGGCAGTCTTACGCTGTAACTTCACAGGTGCCTGTGTGGTCGGTTGTTGTGAATTCTTCCAAAGCTCTGAGGAGTTGGGGGTTGTAACATCAGTTATTTATATCTGTCTGAGTTTCCATAAGATCTTGTCTTTGCTTTAATCCTTCTTTGCCTAAATGAACACATCAGGCTCAGTAAAGGTGGGTTTTGGCAGGGTACTTTCACTCTTAGACTTGCTTAAGAGTTTGCTGCTGTAGATCTCTACTGGAGACCATCTGGGATGTCATTTACATGGCTGCAGCAACCCCCGATTCCAGGCAGTACCCTGAGCTGTGTCGTGCTGCAGTTGGGTGAGCTGCACGCTTCAAGTGACTGGCCGCTCCCTTCCCATCTCCTCTTCCTCAGTGGCGAGCTCAAGACCAGCTGCCTGGCTCTCGGCGTTGGCTGGGAGAGCTGCAGGGGGTCAGGCTGTAGTTCTTCTGGGAACTGCTTGGAAGAATCTGGCCTGTGGGCAGCCACCTGCATTATGTTATCCCATCCACAGGTTAAATCTCCCATGCATAATCATTCCTAGCAGAAGATTATGCATTTATGAAAGACTGCAGGTGCAAGAGCTTCATAACTTAGTGATGCTCCTGTTTCTGCTGGGAATGGGCTGGTCCCAGGCCTGGGAGGAAGGGTCCTGGAGCCAGGGTTGTATTACACAGTCTTTACAGCAATGTTTTGTGGATCTGGTCCTTGTAGCACCTGATGTATGGTGATATACTGAATATTTATACACAGCTGAAGTAATGCTTACCTTATGTGCTGCTTCCCCACAGTGTTGCCAGGTCTTACCAGTCCAGAACCAGTTCCTTCTGTGTTAGCTAAATGCAGTGATGTATTTTACTTGCAGGAAAAAGCTTCTCTGGTTTTTTGTGCCTGTGCTGCAATATTGGCTTTACACTTTTCCTTTTCTGCAAATCCCACTCTTTTCATGAGGGTCTGCACTTAATTTTAAGGGATAGTTAATGTTATTTGTCACGACATTGTAGAGAACATGCTGGGCCGTGGCAAGACTAATGGCACCAGGGCAGCTTGCCAGATTGGTGCTCCTACCCTCATTTGTACAATGTTTGTTTTGTTTTAAAGGAAAAACGTATTTGTCCCCATTTGGTCTCTCTCTTGCCTGCTCCCCTGTCCCCTGCCACAGTGCTGAGATCACAGACAACAGGACATCGCCTGGTCACCTCTGCTTTCCCCTGCCAGTAGTTGTACTAGAGAAGAGACCTTGGCCGGTTGCCTGATCACAGATCGTCGCACTTTGTACCACGGCTGTGTTTGCTGTTTGAGCTAATGACTGCTGCCTCGCATGCTCCATTACTAGTTCTCTCCTGCAAATATTTTGCTTTCCCTTATGACATGGCCAGCAGCAAGCGGCGGTTCTGGTTTGAAGGGACGTCACTGCTGGCAGGCCGGTGGGCTGCCACGCTGCCCGGCTGGCAGCATCCCGGATGAACAAGAACAATTGTGCTCCGTTGTGGAGCTCACAGCTCCCGTCACGCTGAGTTGCTGTTTCAGAAGCATTTCTGGGCTTGATCGATAAATGACAGATTGCCAGAGATAATGTCTATGTGCTCCCAGCGATAATGGAGCGTGGTGCTGTGAGATAATGAAAGCTTTCAGGGCTGGTAATGCACGCTGTTTGGGTGCTCTGCAGCACTGTGGCTCTGCAGCAGGGACGTGTGTAGTGTCTGTGGCAGTCAGGAAGGTGCCTTTGGCCATTTTGAGCACTTCTTCCACTGTCTGAGCTGTCCTGATCCTTCCTGTGTTGCTTCCAGAGGTTACATCAGGCAGGCTGCTAGGTGGGAGACGAGCAGAGGTTTGCTGTGGCAGATGACTGCAGTGGGGTGAGTCCAGGTCTCCATCCAATGCTGTCTCTCTGGGACCTGGTTCCCCAGTTGGAAAATGAGACTGGACTTGCTGGGTCCACCCAGGAATGTCATGGCCCCGAGGAGATCGAATTCCTGGTCTGACCCACAAGCACACTGCCCCAGCAGCCTTCCTCTCATGCTGTGGCCCTTCTCTCTGTCATCCAGGCAGGCCCTGGTGTAACAGCACTAAGCTGCTGGGTATTTTAAAGAGAGGACACTCTTTTCTTGCTGATCTGAAGTATAGAGTTTGTGTGCGCAGGAAGAAATGTCTGAAGCAAAGTTAAAGTCCATTTCTGAATTATTGACATTAACAGCGAATTTAGCCACTGCTGTAACAAAGCATTTCAGTAAGTGCCGAGTCCTGTGGTCTCCAAAAATTCACGAGGGGATGAGGTTTCTGAGACTGTTGTGCAACCCAGCCCTGCTTTATGGCACATCAGGTATTTGCCGGCTGTTCCTCGCTCCTGGCCTGCCACATAAAGGTTCTTCTGTTCTTGGCTAGAAATGTTTCCATTGTGCGTGCTTGCAATTGCCCAGGAGGCTTCCCTTAGCTCTCTGTTCCTGCCTTGCTTTCTGGCATGGTTTTAGTGAGCAAATATCACCTGCAAAAGCCGAATCCCTCTGCCTGCAGCCCATATCAGCTTCTGCTGGGCTCGGGGCCAGCAGGAGGTATGGCAAGGAGAGTGAACGGCCCCACACTCTTTAAGAGTCTCATTTGTGGGAATTACTGCTCCTGGATTGCCTGGGAGAAGGGGAAAAGAGAGGAGACAATGTGGATTAGATGAGGCAAGAGTGTGCTGCAACACTGTTCATTGAGAAGATGTTTGAAAACAAAAGGGGTATGTCCAAAAGTGCTGGCTGGTGCCTTTCCTAAGGCTCTCCTTCCCAGAGTGTGCATGGCAAGTGGGACTGATTTTGTCCCAGAAGCACGTGTGGAAGACCAGGAAAAAGAAGGGCAAGCTCAGGGCTGATGTAAAAACTGGATCTGAGGTGGGGACATGTCAGACGGCCTTCACCTTGGAGTAGTCTCCGCTTGTCAAAGTATCTGCTGGCTGTGATGGAAGACGTTGCCTCCGATCTGTTGTTTTCTAATTGCCGTAGACAGTGTTTTCTGACAGCAGCCCTGATGAATGGATCTCTCCCCCTCACATTTCAGCTGGGAGGGAAAGCGGTGGAAATCTGTCTTTCCTCTCATTAGCACTGAACGTGTGGCAACTGATAAGCCTTGCAGGAGCTCAGGGTTAATCTTCCTGGAAAGGACCTCTTCCTTATCTACCCAGACCTTCTCTCTGGAGGTCCGCATGTGAAAATACCATGCTCACAAAGCAGCTGGGCCCAGCCCCTTGTAGGGATTGTCTTATTGATCAGATGCTTTAAGATGTGGCTTTACAATCTTTCCCTTTTTTTTTAATTAAAAAAGAGAAGAAAAGGGGCTTTAAAATGTTGGCACTTACATTTTCATGTCAGAGTAACAGGAAGGTCGAGCAGATGAAACGTGGGGATAGAAAGCAGGAGGCAGAAGTGGACACATTGCTTTGCTGCATCTCCCTCGTGTGTGAGCAAAGAGAGCGCAGTGGCTCTCAAGGGTGTCGTGAGGACTGGGAAATGCTTGGAAAACCTCCAAGGTCTTTTCAAAAGAAGGTGTTGGGACAGTGCCAAGCACAGCACTCTGTTCAGTGCTCAAGGTCCTGGGGGAAGAGCTGCTATGAGCCTTCTTCCCCTTGCTGGGCAACTCAGACTGTGCTCAAGTGTCCTGCAGCTCCCAGCACGATTGCTTAGGAAATAAGCAAAAATCTGTTTTTTCGGTGATGCTTAAAAAGTTCCTGGTCAAAACCACTAGCGCTGCTGGTGTGTGCCTCTTCCAGCATTCAAGCAGAAGCCAGTCTTGGCTTAAGGTAAGGGCTCCTGCTCTAGGACTTACCTCTGTTCCTGACCAGTCCTGCTCAGCCACCCCCTTCGGAGGGTTCAAAATCTCGCAGCATCCCAAAGGGATGTCTTCTCTCAAGGGATATGGGAACTGCTTTCTCAGGATCCTTGTTTCTGGTTACCTGCCTCTGGCTCACCAGTTCTGCCTGTCAGGCAATATTGCATTGAGCTAAACCTTCCTGAACTCTTTGTAAACCATCTTATCTCTCTATCTTGTCCACCTACCTGCTGCCTTGCACAACAGCCCTATTTCCAGGCTGCTGAGATGTTGCAAATCTTGGCGTTAATGCTTCTTGGTTCCATTTTAAGAAATCACAGTACCGTTGTCAAATGTGGGAAGCAACCCACACTGGAAAGCCAAGCAAATTTGCACTTCTTCCTGCCGGGAAATGCACAGTTTGGCTGAGATTTGAAGATAGTGCACATGAGAGATCTTTGCATGATCATGTCAGTAACAGGTACTAAATTTTCTCCTGAGAGGTGGACTGATGCAGTTACCAGTAAACTGAGGAGCTATAGAATGGTTGGCACAAGGAGCCCTTGCTGATGAAAGAAAGGAGGATGAGACAGGAGTTCATGAACTAGATCTCCATTTGGGGTTTTCTGCATGTCTGCTGCAACTCTGCCAGGGCTTTCTCTGTTGAATCTGAACGCGCCCAGCACGTGGCTTTTGAGGTCAGCCTCATCGTGAAGCATGGCTGAGAGCAGGAAATCTTGGCTTGAGTTTGAATGGTGGCCCCAGGCAGTTTTTCATGGTCCCTCCTCCTTCTCCGAAGGGGAGCCAGGGCTGAGGCTGCTTCCCATGGGAGCCTCAGCCGCGCTGCTCTCTCCCGGGCGTTGTGCAAGCATCGGGGTGCACAGCCAACGGCGTTCTCCAGATCCAGGCTGTGCGTCGCTCAGGTGCGTGGGTTGTGCTGGGGAGTTGTTATTGCCACAGTGATGATTTGGAGATAGTGAAAACCAAAGGCTTTCACCACCCAAGAAGGGAGGGCGAAGAAATTACTCACAGCAGGGTCCTTGAGGCAGCCTGGAGAAGCCTGTACCCATCCTCTCCTTGCCTCTAGAAAAGAAGCTGTTTTTCTCCCATGCAACAAAGCTGTCTTCCCAGGAGCAACTCCAGGATGTCTGAGCCCCCAAATCACAGTCGGGTTTGTTTTTAATGTCCTGGCAAAATACAGGAGAGCAAATGTGTCCACCAGTGTGTGTAACAGAACCACCTGTTTCATCCCGTTTGCAGGACTCACTGAAGCATTGACTTTATTAGCACATTTAGATAAGACTTGATAAAAATTGGCTGTCGATCCGCTTGGTTCTGTTTGCACCATTCCTCCAAAGCTGTTCGCTCTGCAACTTCATGTTTTCCTCTCTCGAGGGAGTCAGTCTGACAGCTGCCAAAGAACGGGGACAGCTTGTCTTCTTGGAAGGCCTCAAGTCCTGCCTTGACCTCTTGTTTGGAGAGGAGGAGAAGCAGTCGGGACAGCCCAGTCCTCTTCAGTTTATAAGGTAAACCTGAGCGGTTGGTGGTTCTGCTGGGGCTCAGCAGGGCCCCCAGCCCAGAGCATTTCCCCCTTCATGTCTTCAACCACTGCAGCCAACACCGAGAGCAACAGTGAGGTCCGCAGCTGAGACCTGGCTCCTTTTGGGCTTCCCTCCAAGGCCCGAGGACTCGGTAGCTGGGCACCTAAGTGAAGGGAAATGCCGGTGCTGTGCACATTGCTGTGCTTGTCCTGCCCTGTCTCTCCCTGCTGCTCAGATTCTGTCCCCCTTCTCCAGCATTTTGGGGCAATTTCTGCCCCTGTCCTCTTTGCCAAGCATGTTATAGGTCTAGAGAAAATTTATTTCAGCACTCAACAGGTTTGTGTCAAATAAAACTCCATCCAAGCAGTTTTATTGCTTTTTTTTATTATTCTGAGTTTTATTCTCATCCAAGAGAACAGTGCTGCTTTAACCATGCTGGCTTTCATTTTTATTCCCACTTCACTTTCTCCATGTCCCTGATGATTTGGTAGAAAAAAATCCACTGAGGGCTGTTAAATTGGCAGATACCGCCTCTGGGTCAGGCAGCCTCTGGGCAAGGACTGCTGCGTACTTGCTCTGTTCCTGTATGCTCCCAGTTCTCCGCTGTTTCAGACTCATGCTGGGGTAGATAGGCCTTTGGTGAGACCTGGGGCAGGCACTGAAACCCCGCAGACCCCTGTGCCGTGGGACCATGCAGCCCTTCAGGTCTGGGTGAGTGGGTGTTGCTGAAGTGCGGCAGGATCAAGCACTGGACAAGCTCGAGAAGTGGGCTCATGTGAACCTCATGAGGCTCAGCAAGGCCAAGTGCACTTTAAACTAAAAGAGGGCAGATATCAGACTAGACGTAAAGAAGAAATTTTTGACTATGAGGGTGGTGAAACACCGACACAGGTTGCCCAGAGAGGTGGCAGATGCCCCATCCCTGGAAACATTCAAGGTCAGGTTGGACGGGGCTCTGAGCAACCTGATCTAGTTGAAGATGTCCCTGCTTGTGGCAGGGGGGTTGGACTAGTTGACCTTTAAAGGTCCCTTCCAACCTAAACCATGCTTTGATTCTATGATCCCTGGAGCCGGGCAGGAGGGCTTCACCGCACACAGTTGAGTAAAGGAGCAGTGACTGTCACAGCAGTGGGGACAGCAGGGAGGGTGCAGGCTGGTGTTCCCTGCATTGGGTCAGTGGGTGAGGAGGGGGATGCACAACGCACACGTGGGCCAAGCCCCTTGAGACCTCTTTCTTCTCTTCCAGTGAGAGCACTTCCAACCTCAAAGCCTTGTTTGACTTTGTCCGGACATCCCTGACTCCTGCTGGCAGCGACTCCTGGAAGGGCCCCGTGCTGCTGGTGGATGACCTCAGCGTCCTGCTCAGCCTGGGTGCCACACCAGTGGCGGTGCTGGACTTCATCCACTACTGCAGAGTCACGGTGTGCTACCAGCTGAAGGTACTGCTCCCTCTGTACACAGCATCCTGTACACTACATGTAGAGAAGAGCCTCTGGAGCAAAGCCTGGCTTTCTTTTCTTTTTTCACCTGTGCATGGTGAGGTTTGGAAGGCTTTGGCTATCCAAGAAATTCAAATCATTGCTCTAGGGCCACCCTCAGGGAGTTGTGTTAGTCCTTGGAGTACCTCTGTAGGGTCCTTTGCAACTGGTTTCCCAGGAGAAGGGCACTCTCTGTCCCTGAAGTGTGAGCAGGGATTCAAGGTCTAAAATATTGTTTCTTACAGCTCCTGGCTCTCCAGAGATCTCTACTCACACCCATGTTTGTGTGCGTGTGGGAGAGCAGCGAAGGAAACAGGTTATGAAGGTAGTGAGAGGCTGATGAGTCTTGCAGCGGGCAGAGATGAAGGTCCACTTGGAGGGGATGCGAGTCTGCTTCTGCCGATCTTCAGTGTTGCTGTGTGTTGCACCAGCTTGTTTCTAAGGGCGCGTGACAATGCAGCACTTCTACAAAGATGTCCCCAGCGATGTGTTAACTTCTGAGAGCATTGCAGCCAAAAATCGTTACACTCATATCCATCCTTTGCTATTTACATTGCAGCATCCCCCACCCTGGCCACTTCTTTCTCTGCTTGAGTGTGAAATAAAGTAGACGGTGTCAGGTTTTGTTAGCCTGCACTTTGTATGGTGCCAGGGTCTTTGTGCTGTAAATGCTGACAAGGGATGTTCTGCTTGCTGAGAATATTTACCTCCAAAACAGCTAAAAAAGATGATAATGCTAACACATTTCTATTTCTGTCTAAGATGTCCCAAAGCTTTAAAGTACATTTTGATTGATTGGGAATTTCATGTTATTTTAAGTCCTTGGTGACCTGCATGGGCTGAGGCGGAGACTCTTGGGATGTATTTTTAACAGATTCAGTGTTGCGTTGGGGAGCTCTTTGCTTCTTGTGAGAGCTGTGAAGGTTCAAGCATCACAGCTCTGGCTGCGGCCGTTTGGCCATGTCTTTATTTAGCTGTTCTGAATTCATTCAGAGTTGCCATTTGCGTGGCCTGACAGACTGGTTTAACTAGACAGCTGTCTCAACCAGGGCTTGATGTATTTTTAGGCTGCATATTTTTAATATATATGTGTGTGTATGTAAATACAGTATATATACAGCAAGCTGTTTCAGAGTTTTATATATGTATCTGCTGTTTATTTTCCCAGCGGACTTTAGCTCAGAACCAGCTGCCATGCTGGGGGATGCCTAAGTAGCTTAGTTAGCAGGGCATTTGTGCAAGCTCCCGTTGCTATCTCCCCTTCCTTTCCCTGAGCGGATTAGGAGTCAGCCAGGGGCTCATCGCTGCCTGGTGCTCTCCTTCCAGGGAAACATCGTGGTGCTGGTTCACAGCAACGAGGATTCAGAAGACGAGGAAAATGAACTGATTGTGAACTCCCTGTGTCATCACAGTGACCTGATCCTGTGGGTGGAGGGGCTGGCGACCGGCTTCTGCAAGGATGTTCACGGGCAGGTAATGCACAGGAGAGCACGGAGAGGGGGCACATGTCGGTGTCACGCACAACGCTGTCTGCACACCCAAGGGTGGGCGAGACATGCTGCATCTGCCCCGTGGGAGATGGCCCAGGACTAACCTGGTCTGCAGCATGGTTAAGGACTAACGAGCAGCCTTGCTGCGGTCACCAGGATCTGCTGGAGCACCTGGACTCTTACAGCTGTGACTCCACTTCCATGGGGATATTCAGGGATATCCTGCCACCAGGGGACTCCCCCATCCCTGGAAGCTGGAAGGCGTTTATACAGCAGCTGCAGTACAGGTTGTCTCCTGCCCCAAGATGATGGCAAAGAAAAATATCTATTTCCTGGGAAGCTTCCCCAAACTATCCTGTTGGTGAATCTCAGCCTGGCTTGTAGTGATCTCTTCTGGGCTGGGAGGGCAGCTGGGTTGCTGGGGCCTGGTCACTGCGTGGCCCCTCATCAGGGGCTGCCACCAAGGGGGCTGGTTACAGGCAGCTGTGTGGTTTTCCTATCAGTCATCCACCTTCCCTGCAGGCCAGCAAGAGGTGTGGGGGGGTTAGGATGCTGTGTCTGGGGCAGCCAAAGGGATGATATTCCTGTTCCTTTCCCTTTGCAGATTAAAATAATTAGGAGAGCGTCCTTGGAGCTGACAGCGGAGCAGGATCTCGTCCAGATCTACCAGTATAAGATCCAGGACAAGAATGTCACCTTTTTTGCTAGAGGACTGTCAGCTGCAGTCCTGTGATGCTGCGATACCACGCAGCGCTGTGAGCAAAGCCGGGGCAGCTGGTACCTCTAGACTGGACGTGCCACCAAACCAGCCTGGCTGCTTCACCGACGCCTTCCAGGAGCCCTGCAGCAAACTAACCCAGGAGGGAAGCTTAAACGCGTGTTGGACTGCATGCCAACGAGGGAATTAGCCTGCCCAGAGTTTGCTGCATCCCTTTGTCCTCCCACCCCGTTCCCAACATACACAGGCCAAGAAGAAGTGCAAAAACTTGCAAGAATGGCCCTTAGAGCGTGTAAATACAAGCAGGGAGGATGCCCTGCGGCCTGGGTGTGCCTCACCCTTTCTAGTGTGTTAGGGCAGGGCAGTGCCAGGCACTGCTGAGTGGAGGGATCACCCCACCCTCCTGCTGGCATTTAACGAGATGACACAGAGCGGGTGGAGGCAGGGACGGTCTGGGAGCCTGTTGCAATTCTTACCTTTCTCCCAGCGCTGGCACAGGAGAGATTTGCTCAACTCCCAACTTCCACAGAATTAAAAAAAAATAAAATCTATAGCTACATGTATAGCCCCTCACCTTGCTGCAGTGAGACCTAGAGGCTGCCTTGCTTCGTTGATGCCTTGCTTTGTTTTTTTACTTTCCCTTTTTTCACATGAAACCCCTGTGCCTGTGTGTGTCTGTTTAGCGTGTGGCTTCCCAAGCTTGTCCTTGGCTTTGGATGATGAACAGACACTTGTACATGAGCCTCTGTCTCAGCCACTGCTTCCGGACCACAAATCATTACTAGCATTTACATGACCTGCCTGTATTGAAGCATTATTGGGGGCTAATAATCACTAATTTTAATTAGGTAAGGGTACAGTCATTAAGTAACTGTGAATCTCTGTATGGGAACCGCTCCCCACAGGCTCCTTGGCAGGGGAGAGAAGTGGGCATCTCCTGGGCTGGGGTGAGGAGATGGCTTTGGGTCCCCCTCCCTCCCCACAGATGCAAGTGCAGTCCTGGGAGCAGAGCTCAGACCTGGAGGTCTCCTGGTAGCTGCTCCGGCTGTAGTGCGAGATAAATGACATCCCGCACGCTTGTGAGAGACAAGAGTGACCTGCCATGTCCTTTCCTTGCAGCGCCAGAGCTCGGGTAACAACTCTGTGGGACATGTTTCTGCTTTTTCCATGCAGAAATGCTGCACAGCCCAGTGACCCATCCTGCTGTGGGTGTTGGGAACAGTCCCCTTTAGCTTGAGTTTGGGGAGTCCTGGCATGCTTGGAGGCTGTGGCTGCTTATTGATAGCAGCCCAGGGAGACTGGGCAGGCTCTGGGGATTGTGGCGAGTGCCGAGGAATGCAGGAGGGCGAACGAGGCCTCGCGTGTGCTTTAGGATCACTTGACCCTGCTATATGGGAACATAACCTATGGGTCTCTCTGTGCTGTGAAGGACAGCTCCAAGTCGTGTCTCCAGCCCAGCCTCGCTCAGCAATCTCCCAACTTGCAGGCTCAGGCAGTGCCTCCTGGGCCTGACCCAAGCCCCAGACCATCACAGCCCCAAATTTTCTTTGGTGGGTGAGCCCTGAGCTGCCCGTGTGTGTGGCCCAGGCAGGCAGCCGGATCCTGAGTGTGGTGTGCCGGCGGTGCTTGGGGTGCCCAGCCCGGCAGCCGTGGGGCTAGGAAGCAGCCAGCTCCAGAGCTTACTGTGCCCAAACCCCCGTCCAACCTCCGTGTGGAGGCAGAGCCAGGGACACCGCTATGGTTTGGGGTCCCAAGTGCCCCTGAGCTGTGCGCAGAGTCCCAGGCTCCTTGGGAAGGTTCCTGGTAGCTGATGGTGCTGTGGTACCACTGCTGGTGGGTGCAAAGCACCGTACCCTGCCCTGGCAGAGACAGGCTGGTGACTCTGTCTCCTCCCACATCACACAAACCCTCGGGATGGTTCCTGCTGTGCCCTGGTGGGGTAAAAAAGTGTTTTTCGGCCGTCAGCTGTGCAAGCAGCAGAGCCCAGCGCCGCCGCTGCTGCCGGCCCAGCATGGTGGCAGTGCCCGGGGGCTGATGTGCAGTCACAGTCTGCAAAGGGAGGACAAGATGACCGGTGGGTCTTGGGGAAGGGAGCTGCAGGCACTGTCGCTGCAGGCACTATGGCTGCTTAAAATGCACCTGTAATGGCCATATAATGGTGTGTAATTGAAGTAACGCCTGGATGATTAGCTACCCCTTGGAGAGATCCCAAAACATCCCTGCTCCAAGGCTCTGCCTCTCTCTTCTGAAACCAGCAGGGTGACCGTGTGGCATCGCTGCTGGCTTTTGCCTGGTTTCTTTCTGTGCTCGACTGATGCCTGCATCCAAGCAAGAAACCAGAGGCTGTCCAGGGCTCAGAGTTGGGCTGGGCACCACTCGGGGAGCAGCACCCTGACCCTTGGTGTCCCCATGCAGGGGGATGTTTCTCCAGGATCCAAGGCCCTTCCAAACGAGCCGCTCTTTGCACTGTGCACCGGTGAGGGCTTGGACAGGCAGCATCTGGGAGATGCCTCCTGGAGAAGGGGAGGTGAAACCTGTGGTCGTTCCTGGTTGACGGCAAGGACGAAGCCCAATGTTTCCTCCATCCCTGCCCGATGTCCAGAGGTGGCATCTGCCATCAGGACACGATCACCGGAGGCCAATCTGTCAGCTCTGCTGAGCCAAGGCCACCCGGCGTGGCCATGGCTGAACCAAGACCTTGCTCTGGAGCTGACGCTGCGGGAAGGCAGCGCAGAAAGTGGAGACGAGGAGGGACACGACTGATGGCAGAACGGGGTGACCTTGCGCAGGGTCAGCCAACATCTGCGTGCTCGGGGCCGCTGCTATGCGCAGCGCTCTGTTTGAGAGCCAGAGCTTGTGTAACAACACTGCATCTCGACTGATAAAGCAGGTGGGACTTGGCCCGAGGTCTCCGGTCTTCATTCCCTTAGCCTTGGTGGGAATAGCCTGGGTCCTTGGCCAGGCAGCAACTGGGGAAAGGCCCATCAAGGCTGGGACTGGTGGGGCAGGGGTGCAGGTCCCCTGGGAGAGGGTTGGATGCGATGGTTTGGGGAAGGGCTGCCAGCAGCAGGGACTGTCAGAAAGCGTCGGAACCCGGCAGCTGCAAGAAAGGCCCTGGAAAAGGCTGGTTCGTGGGGGGTGCTCAGCCCCAGGAGACAAACGAGCAGGGGCTGCCTTTACCCTGTCCTATTTCTGCTCCTTTCCTTTGCTCCTTCCCTGCTTCTCGCTCTGGTTTTCCACCAAGACTTGTCTTCTCAGGGCCAGTTTCCCTTCTGACACCTCCTCTTTCCTCACAGGGCTACCCCGGGATTTCAGGAGTGATGCTTGGCAGCTGGCAGCTGTGCCAGGGGTGACTGCCAGGCCAGCAGCACCGGTGTGGGGCTGGCTCGCTGTGGGGCGGTGGTGGCTTGGCTGCCTTCCACTGTTCCCCTCCGTCCCTGCCGGCACCGGAGCTGCTGCATCCTTTCCTGCAGACCTCGGCCTTTTTCCCCATGGCTTCCTCCACACCGGGGGGGAAAAGGCGCTAATGACTTTGCTCCGGTGCCACAGGGTAAGCCCTGACCCCGCGGGCGCCCTGTGCCCAGGCTGTGTGGCATCCCACCCCACGCCAGGGCCGTGCTGGCAGGAACAGCATGGGCGTTTCTGGGGGGGCAAAAAGGAAAAGATCCCTTGGTCTGTGGGTACCACCTGCCCCTTCCCCTCCTTCCAGGGGAGCAGCCCTCCCGACCCAGCCCAAGCCATGTGCCACTGTCCCCTCTGTGCCCAGGGCTCCCGGTGTCCGGCCCGCTCCCGTCCCCCGCAGCTCCGGCCAGCCGAGTCCCCTCTATCCCCTGCACCGAGCTGCCGGTGCAATGTCCACTCTCCCCCCCGACCCCCGACGCTGCCCCAGGGTTCCTGGTGCCCAATCCTCCCCCGCGTCCGCCCTGTGCCGCAGAATTCCCACCGCCTGACCCCCCCCCCTCCCGCCTCAGCCCTGCTATTCCCCGGTGTCACGGTCCGGGTCCGCTCTCTCCTCCCACCCTGAACCCCAGGGCGGCCGGTGCTCGGTCTGTCCCCTCTCCCGCGATCCCCTCTCTGCTCCAGGACCCCCGTCCCCGGCTCCCGGTCTGACACCCCCCCCTCCCCTGTCCCCTCCATTCCCGCTCCACGTGCTCCCGCCGCCACCGAGCCGCTTCCGCCTTCCCACGTGAGCGCCGGCGTGCCCGCCCCGCCGGGGAGGGGGGGCGTGGCCTGACGGTCAAAGGGGGCGTGTCCAAAGCGCTAGGGGAGCGAGCTGGCAAGCGAGGAAGGGGCGTGGTTATATGGGAAAGGGCGTGGTTCTGCGTGCGGAGGGGGGGCGTGGTTAGGAGGGGCGTGACCGCGGCGGCGGCGGGAGGCGTGGCCGGCGTCCGGCGCTGCGCGCGCGCGCGTGGGGCCCGGCGGCGGCGGCAACGGGGGGAGGGCGGGAGGGGGGGGGTTAAACCGGACCGGGAACGACGTGTCGAGCGGCAAGGTTTAGGGTCAGGAAAGCGGGGTGGTGGTGTTTAAAACAAACCCAAAAAAAAAAGACAAAACAAAAAAACCAACCCCCCTAAGGTAAATTTAAAAAAAAAAAAAAACAAACCAACCACAACAAAACGGGCTCACGGCCGCGTAAAAGGTCAAAGGTCGGAGGTTGAGGAGGAGCCGCTTCCCCCGTCGGTAAAGGTGAGAAGCCACCGGCGAACGCGATCGGTCCGCGACGGATACCGAAAAACTCACCCCCCCCCCCCCCCCCCCCGCCCGCCTCAGCGCGGTTCCCGCCGGGCCTGGGCGCGCGCCCTCCCCTCACACACACGCACGCGCGCGGACGCGCGCGTGCGTGTGTGTGAGGGGAGGGCGCGCGCCCCCCCCCCCCCCCCCCCCCCAATTTAACGGCCGTTTAACGGTCATTCCAGCACACACACCCCCTTCCTTTTCCGTCTCCTGAGGGAAACGCGGCCTTTAGGCCTTTCCCCGGTGGGAAGGTCCCTCAGCTGTGGGTGGGGGGCTCCCCGCTCCTTCGTGGGTGTCGTGGAGGGGGGGGGGGGCGGATTTGGGGTGCACAAAGGAGGGCGGTGGGTGGGGAGAGGCCGGCTGGATCCCCCCCCCCCCCCCCCCCCCGCTTTAACTTGTGGTGCTTCAGGTGTCTGTTGGTTTTGGGGATTTGGCTGTGGAGGGTGGTGGGTGTCTTCTCCGGGGGGGGGGGGGGGTTGTTGTGCGGGTTGCGTTTTTATTTTATGAACGTGTTTTTCTAATAATTAGCAGTGGCGTGGGTGTTAGCAAAAAGGACAGAGATTAATTTTCTTGTTTGCGAAGAGCTGTGGTTTCCTGAGATATGCAGAAGAAGGGACCACCCTACCCGCTTGGCAGCTGAGGATGAAGAAGCAAGTGGTGTTTGTGGGAAGGGAGGGAAGATTAGTTGGGTACTTGTGCAGAGGATCTGCTGACGGCCTGGAGTAGCGACTGCTCTGCCTGCAGGAGGATTCGGAAGGAATTGGGATCAAAACAGAGAGCGTTTTCTGCTTAGGAAACTGGGAGTCATCAGCCTGAGGTATTGCTGTGTCTGAAAGGGGGATGTAGAAGGTTTTGGTGGGGCTCGTGGGTCAAAGGTGGTGGGATGGGACTAAATCAGTAAGGAGGGTGAGTTGAAAGAGTTAATCATCTCTGCTGCAGAATCAGGAGAATGTGCTTTGTAGAAAAGAAGCAAAACAACAGCCCGTAAAGGGAATGACTGAAATGTGGAGTAAGATACTCTGCTAGGTTTGCTTGGCACATCGGTAGGTAGTTAACTGACCTCTTCAGAACCACAACTATTCTGCTGCTTTGATTTTATGGGGACTTCGCTCTGTGATGATGGCACGGTGCTGCAAGTATCTTTCACTCTGGGTAATCGCCCTTGTCTTTGGAGTTTGGTCAGTACTTAGGAATCGGCTTCCTTGTATGAGAGCGGGTGAGCATTTCTAGATTATTTTCTAAAAATAATGAGCAAGCAGAGGAGCTGTATGAATCCTGAAGTGGTGTAGCTGTGGGTTTGTATTTGGGAGAATCCTGAGGAAAGGACTACTGCCTTAATGCCAAAATTTCCTGAATGCAATGTCTGCTTATTTTTCAGGATTGTTGAAAGAAAAATTAAGTTTCCTTTCATGAAAGGGGCAAAGATAAGGCATGATCTCACTCTTTGTGAAACCTAGAACTGTTAAGACAGCATACTAGTGTGATAAATTTAGGATTACATGAGCTGTTGTGTAATGCAGAAAGGAGATTAGCTGACTTGAATTCAGAAGAAAGGAAAACACCCTGGGATTTTCATTGAATGTATGACACGTCGAGAGCTGTGCTGTTAGCCACTGAGTCCTTCCACCAAAACAATTCTGCTCAGTATTTTCAGTTATAAAGCTTAACTCGGTACAATGCTGTTTATTTTTCCAAACGTGATTCAAATATAACATCACAAAAGAGCAAAGAAGAATCAGATTTTCTCTCAGGAGCATTAAAATAGTTTTTTAAGTGTCAAAATCTCGGTGATGAATGAATTCGTTAAGCTCTCTCTGAAGACAGCTGTTGAGTTATTCAATGTTACTTTAATTCAGTGGGTTGCTAGGCCTGTCTGTCATCAGAGTTCATATAATTATGCATAGAAAAGTATTTTTTTTTTTTTTTCCCCCTCTCTGATGAGCAAAGAGTTTAAAAAATAGAATAGGTACAGCTTGATGAACAAAAATAGTTTTACCTGTCTATAGCGGAATGTAGTAGGTAATGAGTGAAAGGGGAATAGTACAGCAGTACAGCAATATCAGCAGATGTTGTGACTTGGGAATCCTCCTTCCTATTCTTGCTGCGGCCGATTTTCTGTGCCTCACTTGTGGAACTGACAGACTTCCCTTGACTGTCTGTCCAGGGAGGTTCAGGCAGCTTTCTCCCATTTTACAAAAGACTTCCTACAGCATGCTGTGGCAGTGCGGAGCCCCGCTGATGGGGAGCACACTCCTCTGTGCCGGGTGCTGTACAAGCAAGGAGGAACCGATGGTGCTTGGCCTGAGGAACTCAGTCTTGAGTATAAAACAGGACCGGAAGGTAGATGTAGACTGAGCTTTAGAAGCATTCCTTAGCTGTAATACCTTGTGTTATAATTCCTTCGAAACTTGTACAGTGCATTAAAGAGTGAGAAAGAAAAGTCTTAAGGAACTCTAGGTGGTTCTGTGGTAGTGCAGCCTTTTGTTTCAATGTCTGTAAGCTATTACTTATCACAACCAAAATATCAAAAAGAAGGTGGAGAAACAGGGACTTACAGGTGGTTGTCTTCAAGACAATCTTTTAATTTGTGTCCTCAGATGAAGACACAGTCCCGGTGTTTCAGAATGGCTGATGTCCTTTCTGTGTAACTGGGTTCCCTTGGGAAGAAAATAAAATTCTAAGGCTTCTGCCAGTAAAAGAGTGAGTTTCAGCTGCAATGAGAGAGCAGTGGTGAATGAGGAGAGGAGGAGGGTTGCATTTCTTTGGTAAAAATTGAATTAATCTTGTATGGACCATTGTGATAAAGATGCCATGGGAATAATAGTTGGTTTGTTTTCAAAAGACAATGTCCAAGTCAGACTTTCAGACTTGTTGTCTAACAGTAGTTTTGGGATTGTTTCGCTGTTGGGAGGAAAGAGCTTAGTGATTTGCTAATCCTGGGTTTCTAATTGGTGGTTATTAGAAAGAAAAATATTTAGTTCTGCGTGATGCTAGAGCTGACAAAAGCTCCCTTATTGGATGTTGAGAGTCCTGGTAGTTTGCTTATTCAGGCTTGCCAAATGTTACTTCTGTAACCTAGAACCTGCTGAAAATCAATCCCATGCAAGTGAGTCACCTTACCGATGCTTGTGTTCCCTTGTGCCTTCTGAGGGTGCTTTTCAAGCCTGGAAGATCTTAAAGTGCAGACTTACTTTTTTGTCAAGAAAAGTGTTCTGATTAAAGGCTTGGTGGGTTTTTTTTTTTGAGGGAACAATGCAGGGAAATACAAACTGAAGTTTACGTCTTAACTTTTGCTTTCTGTTTCATGGACTAAGTGGTCAGAATTGTGTTCATTGTCTCCCTTATTTCTGTCAGTGTCAGCATCCTGCCTCTGAGAGGATCTCTGTCAATTAGATGATGGACACAGCCAAAACTTCCAGTGTTCAAGAGTTCAGAGTGAAAATACCACTGAAGCTCTAACATTCAGGAGCCGTAGAGAGGGTCTGTGTGGAACAGGAAGTGCATTTCCCCAGAGAGCCAAAGGTAGACTTCTGTTTTTCTGCCAAACCCAGAAGTTTTGGAAACTCTTCTGTTGACAGCTGTCAGAAGGTACCCAACTGGTACTACAGAAACCAAGTCCTCCTTCTGAAATGGGGAGACTAATGTTTTGGATGTTTCCACAATATATTTTTCAGGAAAATGATAGTGTTTAACACATAAACTTCATTTGATCCAACTCTAATTGCAGTTAGTCAGGAAACTTCTGCCAGTGATAGCTGGACTTTGTTATAGAGGTGTCTTTTTAATGTGACAGAGTGGCTTACTCAAAGCTGTTTCCGTGTTTTCTTGGGGGGGGGGGAATTTTCTTCTAGGAGGCAAATGACCCATTACTTTTGTCTCAAAAAAGCAGTGCTGGAGCTAGGTAGCAATCATATTATTAAAGTACTAACTGCAAATATTGCTTTCATCATGCCTGCAATATGTGGGTTATTCAAACCCAGAGCTGTTTCCGCTCTTCATTTGAAGAGTGGCAAGACCACGTAAGAAGGATTAAGGTAGAAATCAAACCTGACTATCAGGGGCCATCAAGGGATACAAAAATTATTCTGTGGATGTCTGAATAGTAAGAAGATGATGGAGGAAAGAACATAGAGGAAAACTTACTGTCCAGTGTCACTGAAGCTGAAGTGTTCAATATCTTTTGACTCTTACTGAAGACCAAAGTCAGTTGGTGAGCAACTAATGCTAGTGACAGACTAGGAAAGAGAAAGAGCAGGTTTGCAAGCAGTCATTTAAGTGAGATATTTTCGTCTGTGTACTTAAAGTACAAACTAAAAAAAACCCCAAAACTTAAAAGCTTTAGTAGGCGTCTTTTAAGCAATGGAAAACAGGTGATGTTTTGAAAGACTAGAGAGGAGCAAGCAGTTTGTGTAGGTGAAAGAGTGGGAAGAAGAAATGGGGAGTTGTAGTCATCTTAAAATCCTGCAGCAAGTAGTCAAATTATTTGTAAGCACCTGAAAGATTACGGGGAGCATGTAACAGCCAGTGCTGGTTTGCCACAGGTACTTCCTTGGCAAAGCGAGTTTACTTCTTTCTAGGATAAGATGTCAGGTCTGTTTCTGGCTGCAGAAACAAAAGCTTCCGTGTATCTTGAATTCAGTAAGGTTTTGATTTTTGTCCTAATAAGATTCTCAAGTAGGTAAGATTTAAAAAAAACAAAACCCAACACAAAAACCAACCCTAAGAAAGTGCTATATGATGGATACAAATGTGGTTAAATAAACATACTTGGAGTACCAGTAAAGATCTTGTTAAAATGGAAGGCTGTTTTGAGAAGGTTACTGTGGGGGCTATGGGTTTTCATTCGTTAATTCAGTGGTAGAACAGACTATGCATGCTGAAGTTGTAAATGACATAAAGCAGGGAAACATACTAGAAGTATGCTATATGACAGGATTAAAAATTGAGAGGTGGATTTGATGACTTAAATGTTGCCTGAAAATTGGCTACAGGTCAATAAGGACAGCAGTAAGGTTTTGTAATCAAGCAAAAATAACCAGCTGCAGGCATTAGAATAATTGATTAGGTATAATCCGTAGTTAAAGGAACCTTTCACCTGCACTGGTGACCAGTGATCTCCTGTGGTGAAAGGAGGGAGGGGAAGGCAAAAGTTTTGTTTGGGTGTATAAACCGGAGAATAAACTGCAGGTTATGACGTGATCCTTCCGTTCCACCCAGTGCCGGTAAGGCTTTGTTGGGACACCCCGTGACCTGGTTTTGGTATGACACTGGAAAAGTGACATGAACCAAGTGGAGAGACTATGAAGCAGAGCAGTCTGTCTCTGGAAAGCACAATCAGGGGAAGCTGTGTGCCCTGAGAAGACTGAGGGGAGACTCAAGGAATTTACTCTTGCAAGTATTGCTGCTGAGGCTGTCCTGTTCTCCCTGCCCACTGAGAACAGCACAGAAGGAGCGGTTTAAACAGCAGGGAGGGGCACAGGTAAAATGTTAAAAAAACTGTCTAAAGCTTAGTACTGGAGCACATTGCTTGAGGTGGCTGTAGAGTCTCCCACTAAATGCTTAAGAACAAGATGGATAAACTTCTGTTGGGATTAATTTGAGCATAAATCGTAGTGCTTTGAGTGAGGTGCGTGAATTAGAGCCTTCAAAATCCCTTCTAGCCTCGTTTTCTCTCACGCGTGAGCTGTAATTACTAACAAGGTTTGTTCTGTGCTGCGGGTCTCTGACCGTGACTGGGTGAGCGCTGGGGCAGGATGAACGGAGTAGGTGAAGGGCAGCTTGCCTTGCAGTTAGTGCCTTTCACTGCAGACAGCATGAGGCATGAGGCACGTGAACTGGAAGATAAAGATTGTGTCCTGCAGTGCAAAAGTGTGTGTCTGGCATTGTGTGCTTCACAGAAAGCTGTCATGGTTATGTGGAAGTGTTTACCTTGATTTTTTTTCAATTTGCATGCTTCAGTGGGGTGTGATGGCTGCTTTGGGGAGGTTTTGACTCTTTATGGTTAGTCCATAATATATGTAGTACTTGGAAACTTCAGAAATGACACTGAGGCTGGATCTGACAAAGTTACCACTTCATGAATGACATCCAAAAGCATTCTACATATTTCATACCACAAACTAGAGGCATGGGCTAAGATGTTAAACTTGATCTTGCAGAGAGGTTTAGAAAATTGTATTAGTAGAAACAGTAGCTGTAGTAGAAAGACAAGTGTATTGCAGGTCCGTGCTGGGTGAGCTGTTTGTGTACTCCTCTCAGAAGTCTTGCATAAAGAGCTGCAATGATAGGCAGGCTGCAGTGATTGTAACAGAAAGAGCTAAGCGGATGACATTGTGTTCAGGAGGAAGTACAAATGTAGGCACAGCTACTTTGTATTACAGCGATGGAGCTTGATTAAGACCTACAAGAAGGTAAATAAGACCTGCTGAAGACTTGGCGTCCGTATTGTTTTCATGGAAATGAATTTTCTCCATGCTTCAGAAATTTTAAAATGTGTCTGTAAGATGCCTGATCAGTGCATTCATATAGACAAGGTATATCCTAAAAAAGATCAAAGGTGCTCTTTGTTGGTTACTATTTGTATCCTGGAGTTAATTTCTGGAGTCAGGAGCTTCCTGAGCAGCCAGAGAGTGAAAAGTTGATCAAATTCCTCAGTGTTTGTGCCTGGCCACTGAGTTGGGGCATACTGCAACAGGCCAGCAGGCTCTTGTTGAAGTGAGAGGTGGATTTAATGGTAAAGCTCCGATATGTAACTGCATGTGGGTGTTGCATCAGTCTTTTGGTATTTTTAGGAGAAGGTGATTCCCTAGCCATTCGTTGTAAAGCAGCTACATCGATAAACAAAAAGAAGCGGATTATTCCAAAAGTGATCACGTGAGATTCATTGCATAAGGACGGCTGCTGGGTCAGACTGACAGTCTGTTTAGGTTAGTATCTGGTTTCTGAGTGTGGACAGTATTTAGTACAGGGGAAGAGTGTACAAACAAGACAAATATGTTGGATACTGGCAGGCAGTGTGGTGTTTGGGAGAAGTGGCTTGTGGCCGAGGGGCTTCTCGAGCGAGAGGAATGCCTTGGCTTTGTGCTGAATAGTGCTTTACGGCTCGCTCTTCCAAAAATTTGTCTGCTTGCTTTTTTAACCCCTGTGACATAGACAATGTCCTGGGGTAAAGATTTCCACAGCTTAACTGTGTGTTTATTTTGAGCTGCCACTTCGTAGTTTTGTTTGATGCTGAATTATTCCTGTAATGAAAGAGGCAGCCCTCCCCTGTTCAGTTTCCTCAGATCATCTCTGTTAGAGAAGTCCGTTGTATCCATTTGCTGATAAAATCTTTCCCAGATTGAAAAGTCTTCCCATACTTTTTGTTTTATGGAAGCTGCTCCTTATCTTTGGTCGTCCTTGTTGAACTTCTCTCTACCTTTTCTAATTCTCCTGCGTGTCCTTTTCGAGATGAGGAGGAAGAGGAAGAATGACCAGAACTGTGTATAGCGCTTAGTGTGTGCATAGCACAGATTTACATATTAATGTAATTATTTCTATTTGTTCTCCATTCCATTCTTAACAATTCCTAATATACAACTTGATTTTTTTGACTGCATCGAGTTCACGTTTTCAGAGAATTAACGATTAGGACCCCAGGATCTTGTTTGTGAGTGGCAATAGCCAGTTGAGAATGCATTCCTGTGTATGTAACGTTATTTTCCCTACATGCTTCACGTACTGTTCATTGGCATTGAACTTAATCTCTCATTTTGTTGCCCGGTCACTTGGTGTGGAGTTATTTCTGCCAACTCTCCAGTTGGCCTGATCTTTGCCATCATGAATAATAACAGACAACTGAAAGTGTTACTTATATCAAGACTGTACTTTTTTTCCTGGGAAATTGTGAATACGTCAAACAGCACAGTTTCCTATGGGACTGTCTGATTACCTCCCTCTATTAAAAGGAGCAGACATTTGTTATGATCCTCTTTTAAGCTCTCTTATAATCAACTTGTATGCATATGAAGGCCCTCCCCCTTTATTGCATGACAGCTTAGTTTTTTAGAAGTCCCCCCCTAAGGAGTTTTCTTGAACGCATTTTTAGTAGTCTAGGTAGACTTTTTAAATTGGATCTCTGATCTTTGTGCTTGTTTATTCCTCTGGAGGAGTCAGTCCAACAGAATTGTGAAGCTGACTCTTCCTCAATGTGTGGTAACTCTCCTTCCATCAAACAGTTCTGTTTGCTATTTTCTACTGATTTCTTTAGAACATCTGCCTTAGTGATCTGTAGTTTCCCAGATACTCCCTAGTAAAAGTAGGAAAAATACTTCCCACCTTTCAGCAACTGCATCGGCACAAAAGGTTACGTGTTACTTTAGCTGTTTGGTGTTGGAGTTCCTCTGGCTCTCTTGCAATAATACCCTCTGGTCCAGGACTCTGGCTGGTGTAGCGTCTCATTCTGTAACCCCTTCACTGACACACCAATCTGTGATAGAGCCTGATGTCCCTCCTAACAGGATTTCAGCATGGAAGCTCCCTGCCCCCCCCCCCCCCCCCCGCCCCATATCTTCTCTTCTCTGAAGATAAATTCAACTTTTATTTAGCTTTTCTTCTATGGTTTTCTGTTCTTTCTGCGTTCTCCCTTTATATCCTGATCATCTCTTGGCCCTACGGATGCTCCAGAGGACTAGCTGCTCATGGTATCTGAACTAGCATTTATTATTAGCTCTTATGACTCTTCCCAGTAGTTCCTCAGACTTCTTTTTGACCTGCTGTATAATGTTTTCATACATAGTGTGCAAGAACCTCTCTCTGTATTTTCATCATTTGGACATGTCTTCAACTCTTCACTGAATTTTTTGATATGTGACAGG
The DNA here is from genome assembly GCF_900496995.4 of Aquila chrysaetos chrysaetos. Taxonomy (NCBI): domain Eukaryota; kingdom Metazoa; phylum Chordata; class Aves; order Accipitriformes; family Accipitridae; genus Aquila; species Aquila chrysaetos. The sequence continues at coordinate 78,187,510 of NC_044006.1, read as the reverse complement.
CATTTCTTCTGAGCTTCCCATGTCATATCTCTAAGTATGCTCTGTCACCTCCAAACATTTTCTTTTTCCAATTCCCCTTAAGGTTTTTTTAAACACACTTTTTAATGTAGTGTCTCTCCCCCCCCCCACCCCCCCTTTTTTTTTTCCTTTGCTGTTATGCAAAGCAGTGGCTTTTTATTTGGGACTCTCTTATTCCTGGAAAGATATAATTTCAGTTGTCAAATGAGATTTTCTTGTAAAAGCAGAGCCACTGTCCAAACCTGCTTCAACTGTGCTTTGCTTGTTGGGAGTTTTAAATATAGAGTTAATTCAGATACTGCTTAGGTCTGGTCCCTTTGAGGTGGTGCCACACAGGAAGGAAATCAGACCTAGTGCTCTCTAACCAGATAATAGCTCAAATGTTTGTTCTTTTTATTTCTGTTGAACCTTTTAAGGAATTACACTACAGCCTGGTTCTGTAAGCCCTGCCATGATGATACCAACAGGGAGAAGTGTACTAAAGCCACACCACCTGAGCTGAGCTTGGCTGACAAGGTACTAGCTACAGAACTAACCATACAGCAAAAATAACATTGGAAGAACCTTTAGTGGACTGAATAATAAAGAATTGGTGTTGGTGTTGATCTTATTGACAGAGAAGTTCAGTGTAAAATGTGTTGGATGACAAGTTCCAAACTCAGTAACTCTTTTGATAAAATGAAGGAATTGCCACTTTACAGGTCAGTACAGTCGTTGCTAATCGATGGTGGAGGAGGTTTATGAGGCATTTGAAAAAGTCTTTTTTGAAAGACATTCTAACTACCATTGTTTAAAGTTTGTGTATTGGATGGCATTTGAGAGTTCATATCCTTTCCAAAACTCCTGGTAGTTTTTGATTATAGTGTTATACCTGTGGACTTCTATTTATCTAAGTAAATGTCTATTTTCTATAGTAAAAAATTCAAGAATTAAATTAAAAGCCAAACACTGCAATCTGATTGGTCTCTTTTGCCTTTTTATCTCATTAGAGTAGGAGTTTACTACTCAGTTGCCTAAGGCCTGGAAAAAAATATAACATTGTGGTTGTACTTTTAAAATTCAGTTGCAGGTGATAGATTGGTATTGTGGGAAAAATCCACCTTAGCTAGAAATCCTCTGAATGGTTCACTGACAAACAAAGCAACTGCTTTCTGGAGGGCTTACAGACTTTATCTGGCTGAGAATTGACACCCTGCTTGGCATGCTCATTAGAAGAGCATGTTCTGGTGAAACTGTGAAGAAAGTAAGAGTTTGATGTGTAGCTTCCTAATATTTACAGTAGCAGCTTTTGTTGTGATTCTTAGCTTTATATTTCACAGTATTTTTTAATGGAATTGGTATAATTTACTTTCCTTTTACAGACTAGGGAGAAATGAGTCTAGAAGGGACAAGCCATTGTCCAAAATCTGCTCAGCAGCTTAGTGCCCAAATTGGAAACTAAATTTGGGGATTCCCTCTATGGTGTATATCCTGCATCTTTTCTTCTCTAGATTAACCCGTCCTAATTAATTTTGCAGGTTTGCTACCATGTATCTCCATCACTTGCCCTGCCCCACGTGTATACTAATAATATTTATGAAATTGTAATAGATGGTACTAAAACAGGCTAAGCCCATATTTTAAGGGAGAAGCTGTCTCATATGATCGTGTTTCTTTCTGTGTAGTAAATTGACAGTGAAGACCAGATCATTGCTAACAAGAACTAGGTTGGGCAAGAACTCTGTGGTCAGGAAGAAGAGATTGGGAGATGTTTTCTTGTGTTTGGTAAGCTGTCAGTATACTTAATAGGCGAGTAAGGTTCCTTTGGCTGGATGCAAAAAGAGTAGTAAACTTAAGTTGTGGTTTTTTTCTAAATTTGGATACTTTCTATTTTTGTTACATACCCCAAACTTCTCTGTTTTACAGTTCTTCACGTGGAACATCCTGTCACTTCATCCACACCAATAAGTTGTTGTCTAACGTTGTCAGAAGTATTTTAGGAAGCAAGAAAGGACATTTGACAGAAACTGTGTTCAATGAATTGCTACTCTTAAGCAGGAGTTTAGCTCAGTATCTTCTCTTTTGGCATGAAAGTCCAAAAGATGTCCTGAAAATAGGTTTGGAAACTTATTTTGAATGTCAGTCCCTTCTTTGGTAGCACATAATGTATTGTCTGGGATGTTAAGATTATTTAGGTGCTTTCTTTTTGAATCTTTGTGGCAGTGTTTCTCTGTTGTTGCTACTTAAGCATTTCAAGATGTGATTAGAAGTTTGTAAAATGAGTGAAATACCACTTGTAAAATGGGGTCTATTTCAGATAGCTTCTGGATTTTTAAACTCTTAAAACA